>NW_005054410.1:734776-755425 GCF_000277835.1 Geospiza fortis
CTGCTTCTCATGCTAGCATCCAAATAATAAATACATAAAATAAAACATAAATGCAAATCCTCATGAGGCCCTGAATAAAGAAACCTGGCCCTGATTCCTGGCAGGAGGAACATCAGGAGCAGGGGCATAGTACAAACTGGCTTCCTGCTATTCTAACACTTGCAATGACTTCTAAAACTTTTAATGGAAAAGCAGCAAGCTTTTTTGCTCCATTTACTCTTCCTGATAATTTATTCCTGTTCTTATAGAAGTTTCTGAAATCAGAACAGTGGAATAACACTCCCTTGACCCTAGCACAGTGTATGCAATACACACTGCTGGGCAGAAAACAGGGTATAGCAACTTCTGATACCAAGTTTGGAACAATTCAGAGCCAGCTGTACACCAGTTTTTACTGCAGTGAACAAGCTGCAAGTGGCTCCTGAAGAATGATGGTCTGTGCAAGATATTCCTTTCTATGCACAAGACCAGAAGCAATTTGTTATCTGAGCTGCTGAGCAAAAGCTTAGCCAGAACACAATAGGATGGATGGATGTATAAAAGAAGGGAATTTCATCTCTGAAGCTTAGACATGAAACACAGATCTAACGTTTTTAGTTTTCAGGCTACTGAAAAAATGCATGCCACCAATGAAAATGTCTGTTTAAAACCAACTCTGCAGAAGAGCTACTGGAAAGCATGGCAGGTGGAAAATGAATCCCAAAGTCATGGCAGCTTCTGCTGCACAGATGTTTCCATGTCTTTCCATAAAATCCTGACAGCAAAAAATATCCCAAACAAAATTATGTTCCCCTCCCAGCTGACTAAGAGCCACTTGAAATATGGATGTCTGCACGTGCCAGGATGTTTTTCTATTGTCCAATGAGAAGAGCAGATTGTGACTGAAACATGGCTTGGATAACACATACTGGAAATCATTCTCCTTCTCCAAAAACATCCTTTCATTGGCAGTGGTCAGCAAATTCATCCCATTCAAACCAGTCAGTGCCCACAGAGCTATGATTCAGTCTCTGTTAGTGTCTTACAACTCACAGTGTCTTCATGAAGAGATGAAACCATCCATTGGACTCCTAGGATTTTCTTTTACCTTGGTTTGGCTTTAAGTGACTGCAGAAAGAGATCCCCCACACTCACCCCAGAGCAACACACTGATATCCATGGAATTTCCTAGAAGCTCCCATACAATATACTCCTACTGCTTTTCTCCCATCAGCACTCCTCACCCCCAGATGATGAAGTATTGAGGAGTTAAGATCAGAATTTGATTATCTCTACATCCTTGTGAATCTGGAGTAACTCCCCAGAAAGGAATACAGCTGCTGTGGGATCATGCAGAGACATAAGGACATTATCAAGGCAGTCTTGCATACTCAGAGCTTCAGCTCTTGCTGCTATCATGTTATGCATGAGCTAGAGCTTTCACTAAAAACCAAAACAATGGCAGAACCAAACAGGGATTTCAAAACATGAAAAATAAATAGGTCATTCAGCAAAACCATGCTCAGGCTTTGCACTGCACTTCTAGGGCCATCCTTTAGCCAAATAAAATACTGTAGCCCAGAATATTTCACTTCAGAATTTATATGTGTACTCCTTGTACTTATTCAGAATGAAAAAAAGGTATTTTCATCAATGAGGCCTTAAATGCTTTGGGAATCAGCTACATGGAATATTCTCTTCTGTCCTTCTGGAGCACGTCACAGCTGTGGAAATCCAGCAGCAGGACTTTCAGCCAACTGGAAGAGCACTGCTGGCTCCGGACACTCTTCTGTAGAAGCAATTGCTTGCAACAATTTAATAAATTCAGAATTAATGCTGAATAGATACAGCTGACAGTATTTTCACTCTATGGTTATATGTTTTAATCCACTGCTAATTTGCATAAGATTTAGAAGCCAAATGGTGTTAACTCACTTCAATATCCTGACCTGACCTTCACTCACAACTCTTCAACATAGTTCAATTCATTGCAAGCTCACAATGAGTCTGAATCTTTCCTTCCTGAGCTCACACACATGGCCAATGGCTGCATTCACTGAAAAACTGCTTATGCTGCTACAGCTTTAATGCTGCACTTGGATGTCTTTTCCACAGTAACTGAAAAATAAGAACACCACCAGCAATGTTATGTTACTCAGGATAACACTGCTAGGAAAGCACTTCAGAAACAAAGTTTAAGGTTCTACAACTTGCTGGAAAGCGATGAATTTTGCCAGTCTCTTTTTTGATACTACCAGCTTGTCTATCCCAAGTTATTACATTACCATCTAGAATATACAGCCTTTAATTTAGTTGGCAAATTTATATTCTCCTAGGTATACCAGAGTATTTTAAGAATCATGATCACACATTCACATATTCAGGCCTAGCCATTATTGCAAACACTGAAGCTATTACAGAATCCCACTTTCTCAGAGTATCCAAGTACCCCTGGACAGATATTCAATACTGATCAGATAATACAGAGATTTTAATTTACAGACAAAACAGTACTGGTATAACTTGTTTATTGTACTGTGAGCATCAGTATATATTAGAGACAAAGAAAACATGACTTCCAGGACAAAGAAAAAAAAAACCCTGGAGATTTAAAATTTGCCCAATATCAATCATGGAGAACCTATAAATTATCTGCTGGAATGCTTTCAGCTCAAAAGCTTGGCTTCTACAATTGCAGAACACTGAAGAATATAAGATGTTCTGGATCCCAAAAGCCACATACCTATGGTTAAACTGTAAAAGATCTGAAAAGACATTAGGTAAAATTTATAAACTTGTCTTCTTCTGAGACAGATTGATCTTATCTCCAAGGCTCAGGGCCATTCCCTGTAAGAAAAAGGAAAACAACAATCAGGACACAAATAGTTCACTTGAAAAGAACTTTATCTCATCTATATTAAAATGGAAGTTCCATATATAGAAATCTATTAAATCAGTGGCATGGAAATTTCTAGCTGCTCACTTCTTTGTACATTTCATAGTGCTCATTTCCTTTTCACTAGGTAAAGGTTAGGTCTACATATATTATTGACACAATGAAACTTAACTGAGCTGGCAACTGTTACATGTGTTATCAACATGAAAAGCAGAAGAATAAAACCTATTTTAACCTTTTGACCTCCCACCAACTGAAAGAGGACTACCAGCGGAGAAATTACAACTGCCTGTCCAGTTACTGAAATTCAACTGTTGAAAGTCCCAGTGCTGATACCAGCACACTCAGTGCACCACAGCTATGGATAATTATTTCATCACGGAGCCAGATTAATATTGCACAAAAACTGAAGAACCATCGAAAGAAACTGCATGAATAAATACACATATTCAATAGCACAATGATTTCAAGACGAAACCATGCTGGTATATGTAATTGAATGCAGTCTTCTGTAAAAACGGCACTGTAACATATCAGAAACTTTAATTTAAACCAGACCAAAATCTTTGTAGTGACATCACATAAACGAAATGTTTTCTTTGAGTATGAAAACTCTCAGGTACTCCTTTATTGTACACTGTTTAAAATAATTCTATCTTACACTGGTGTTTTTGCTTTATTTATCCCAAACCCCAGTCTTTTTTTTCAGTTGGGAGGTAGAAACTCTAAAATCCAAAGCAGACTCATATATCTACAGAAAATACTCCTAACTAAAAACCCCGGGACTTTCTCTTGTTGTTTTTAAAAAGAATCAGTGAATAGCAATCACACACATAAAATTTCCTTGTTGTGTGACACTGAAATGTGCAATTTGGTAGAAAAAACATCATGTAACCCTGGGGCATATTTGCTCTTTATTTAAAAGCACATAAAATACAACATCCTATCTGCAGCACTATGGACAAAACTGGGTAATCTTGGCACAAAGGCCTATTTTATGGCAACACACCAGGAGAAAGGACTGTCAAAAATCTGTAGATGTTTAGGAGTGCTTGGTGCATTGCCCTAAAGGGGTGAGGATGGCAAGCCCCATACCTGACTCTTGGCCCGGATGCGTATGTGGCCCGTGACAGGCGCCTCCGGGCCCAGGTGAATCGGCTTCTCAATGCTCACGTTGGCCAGGGCGTCCTCCCCGAAGATGGAACGGGCGTAAAGATTGGCTGCCATGAAGCCACAATAGCCTGAAAGGGCCTATGGAAAGCACATGGGAACTCTCTTAAAAGACCAAAATCCTCTGAACACAGTTTAGTTCACCCTAAGTTTGCTAGGCAGTTATCAATGTACCATGCTTACACTTCTTAATGCGCATTGTTTTGTAACACGTGGGAATCATGTACAGGGAAACAGCGTTGGCCTTTTTCTAGAATTTATATTGGGAATTATGCAGTCTATAGAATTCATCAAGACAAGGCAGGATGGTATTTATGGTTTGTTTTAACCAACAGCAAAATGGCAAAGAAGCTAAATAGCTACTATACTTAATTTGGTTACTGCACATGTAATAGCTAATTGCTATCATGCATGCTGTATCTTAACAGCAAGTAGCTATTCTATATATTTATTTTGCTTTACAACAAAAAGGCTAAACTGACAAAAGAAAGGTAAATTTTGTCAGAGAGGAAGAAATATGGAGCTACTAAAACACCCCTTTATTTAAACAGAAGGTCCCATCAAGTCTGTGCTACAGCTTAGCTACTGTGAATCAAAATGGACATTCTGATTTTCCAGCTTGGGACAACAGAGAATTTTTGGTAACATTTATCTGTTTTTACTCATTTCAGAGTAAAAGCTTTGAGGCATATGTACTATTTCATTTTGTAAGCAGGCATTTCTAAGAATATTAACAACAAATGTTGAACAAATTAAATAATAAAGCACAGGAACTAAAAAAGGTATCTAAAACTCTCCAAGAAATAGCTCACCTTCTCTGGAGTCAGGCATTTCATATTGGTTGACTTCAGTATGTGCTGTAAGTATTCATTTAAATCAATGATATTTGTATTCACTGTTACCTTCAAGAAGGAAAAAAAGGCAATTACTTTAATTAGCACCTCAGGTATTTCTGAAATCTCTTCTTCAGGGCTCTATAAAGGAGATCACTTCCACACTCCTCCTTGAGGAACAGCACACTCAGTAAGCTGCATGCACTTCCCACTGTGGTGGCATCACAGGAAGTCTTCCCCTCCTGCCCTCCACTTGTTAAGATGGAGAATTTCACGTTATTACCATGGTTTCTAAAATCTATTGGGTGAATATGAACTCTGTTGAACATCTAGATGCTCTGCAGCAAACAGTGGACTCCTTGTCTGAACACAGTTACACATTGCCAGAACAAGAAAAAGCAATACCTAGTCCAAAGTTTGCTTTTAACCAGTGATAGAGAGTCCTTTCATCTTCCCCTTCAAAGCTCTCTGGGCTGCCTTGGCTTTATCATATTGCATATTATGTGCCTTGTTTAAATTGTTTTTTAACATCTCTCCTAGGAGGAGTTTACAAACTACTAAGGCTTCATATATCATCTATTACAATATATTATGCACAAGCTCCCCCCGAGACATTTAAACCTAGTCTTAAGTGAGCATCTAGGTATCACACAAGGCTACAGCTCATCCCACTCTGGTTTAATGTTTCTACTCCATTCTTATATGATATTATCTCCCTTAAACCCTTTTTTTTAGGTTTGGGCACCCTCAGTTACTATGAAATGTAACCACTGTCTTGCTGGTCTTACACAACACTCAGAACTTTATGCTAGAGCCGTACTGCAAAGAAGCAAGGTGAAAGAAAGATGTTACTGTCCTCCTGGCAGGGGGCTGGACTAAACAACCTTTAGAAGGTCCCTTGCAACCCACAAGACAATGTGATTAGAACTGGAGAGGCTGAGCAGCACCAGTAATTCTGCAGCCTCAGCACAAACCTACACTTGTTGCCATCTCACCTTTGAGCCAAAATACACAGCAATCACCAGTCAGCTTGGACAGCTTCCATACAGGAGGTAAAGCTCAATGCACACAACCTCTTTTGCAAGCCAAAACCCCAGTTATTGCATTGCTAAGCTTGTGAAACTGATAAGGTTGCTGTAAGAGAATAAGCTACTTGAGACAACCATCCAATGAGGATGTTGAATGAGGTTTATGTGGCAATAGATAATGCTGCTGTAATTAGCTCCTGTAGAACAAGAGATAAAATTGTATCTCATCAACAAAGTAACATAGAAAAAAAAACCCAAAAACTAACTTTGTTTTCCCACTCAAATTCTGCCCACATCTGTCTGAACTCAGCATCTGTACAGGAAGCAGGCTGGATGTAATCCATGATGTCAATGTGAATGTCACTGAGAACCACACAGTTTCTGTCACTGGCTGCTCCAGAGACGTCGTACACTGCAAGAGAACACATAAAACCATTTCTGAATGTTCCAAAAAGTGAATTTGCACTTAAAAAGTGTGCTGAGCTACCATCTGCCAGTTAACAACAGGCAACCCTTGCTCAATCTCCTGCTGACAATCATCCTAAAGGTAGCACATTCTACAATGGTTTCAAGTAACAGTGATACAGATTTTTTTTTAAAATCATCACAAAATATTCTTACATTGTAATCTAATTTCTTCTCCCACTATGAAGGGTTTTACTTCTTTTTGAGCTCATTAAGCAGTTAAAAATGAAACACATTCATGTTAATTTTGCACATTGAAATTGTTTACTTACCAACATTACCAAAAATGATTCCATTTTCTGTAGAAGCGACTTTGACATTAGCTTTAATGTTTGCAAAATCATGTGGAGCAAGCGTCAGAGGAGATGGTTTTTCCACAAGTTTCAAGTCACCTGTGTAAAGAAATTGGGAGATGAAATCAGGGAACAGTAGCAGTATACAATGAGCTTAACTTCTGAACAACAGCTTTTTATTCTCTTGTCATTCAATTTTTGCATCTATAGAGCTGCACTAAACACCACCATAAAAATAATAATTGATTTGGAATTGGTTGTTATTTTTTTTTTAATTGCAAGATGAACTACATTATATACAAATTTCAGTTAAAATATTGCTGTGTTCATCCAACCCCCACTGAAAACAAATGTAAATACTGAATTAAATGGGCTTTGGATGGAGTTTAGTATTTATTTTTTAACAAGGAAATGGTTAATTCTACCTTGTATTTTAATCACTGACATCATCATAAGGCCTAACCCTATAGTCAAGTGTCTCAAATCCAAAGTACAATGTCCAGCACTACAGGCACCAAGCTATTTACAAGAAGGTCAAAATATCCCCTTGATTCTGAATATAATTGCTCCAAGGAAACACTAAGGGATACATTTTTACTAATCCTTCAGCAAGCAATTGGAAAGACTCCTTAGTTCTATTAAACTGCAACTTGAGAACACAGCATGCACAGCATGAGCTCCACACATGCGAGCGATGCCTCAAGTCAGCTTTTGCAGTACATCAGCTGGGAAATACAGAATTCCACTTTACTGAGCTGACAAATAAAAAATACAACCTATTAAATAATGTATCCATTTGATCTATTTCCATCATTAGTCTCATCAAATGATTTACAAAATTTTAGGAGAAAGGTTATGCCACTCCAGTCATATTTACAATAGTGAAAAGTACATAATGTGAGTTCTCCTAGCATATTGCAAATGTATTTCAGCTCCTGACTGCCAAAGCAGAGGACAACTAATAAGAAACTGGTTACTGTTCTTGAATTATCTGCTCCAATGACTCCTCTAAGAGAAGTTAATGAAGCCCCAGTATTGTCCAAGCAAGATTCTGGTACAGCTGTTGGCACAGGGAATGGTTTCAATTGAGTAAATGCAGTATTTAAGTGCTTCAGGCTGAGTGCAAAAACCACCTAAGGCAGATGGCTTTCTGCTCCATACCAGTTGGGATTTTGACCCATTTTTATTTTCCTGTCTATGGTAGCAGCACAATGAAAAATAAGTACATCAAAAAACCTGTCTATATCTCAGGAAAAAAAGGAGAAGGGGAAATGGAACACTCTGTTTTTAGTGATAAAATCTGACTATGGTTTATATCATCAGATTGCCCTGTCAGTACATACAAACTTCTACCAAATATTTAAACCAGTATATTTTTAAAGGCATTCAAAATGGTGACTAGCTGGCATCACTTTGGAAGTGTTTCAGGAATTCCTTAGAGCAGGGTAATGCCCAATTCCCAGAAGCTCAGAGGTGCTTTGTTTGCAGCATGCAGCCCTCCTTACCCAGCGTGGCCAGCTCCAGGGTGCAGTTCTGCAGGGTGTCACTGGTCTGGTTGACCACGAGCACATCCAGCACAATGTCATACTGATTGACATGGACATAGGCTTCTGCATACACAGGGTCTGAGAAACCTGTCAGCTGAGTGACCTGTCATACAAGCCAAGGGATTCACCTCCTCAGAAACCAGTTTAAAACACAGAATCATTCAAACAATGACAAAAAATAAGAATAAAATACATTTAAATTGATTATTATTTAATGTGGGCCTCCAAAACAAGCAGCCCTCCTTCACAAGTCCCCCTGCATACACACTATATATTTCTATACACATATAAACCTCTCCAGATGAAATGAATTCTGAACTAATATGTTCCTAAAATATGAACTGTAATGCCATTTATTCTTAAGATGATCAGCAGGACAAAGAAATGCTGATTTGAAATGAAAAGGTAATATTAAACATCAAAAAAAATTCACCCATTCTTTCAAAGTCTGGGGGTTTAACTCTTAACTAATGAATTACTCAAGTGATTTCTTCTCTTTAAACCTCCTCAGCAGGTTCTGCTAATCTAGAGGAATAAAAGGCATAAAGAGTGAAATAAGGATGCATTGCACTTGGCAATATGATACAGCAGCCAAAGAAAGGAGATCTTAATCACTTCTGGCATCCTTGCTCCCTTCCCTGTGAACTTTATTAGGATTTCAAAGCAGCAAACCCTAATTTCTCCTCCACATTCCACCAGCTCAGCACTCTCCAAGCCTCCTTCTTGTTCTTCCACTTCCCATTTGAGAAGGTAACAACTATAAGCACAAGTCCTTTTCTTTTTCTCCTGATCAGGATATAACTGGGTCTTCCCAATCAAGCAGCATAGTCTGGTTCATCAGTTCCAGTCTGCAATTCCCAAAGTGATCCCAAGTATACAATTAAAGCACTGACTTCCCACTACCTTATTAAGTTTGGAAGCAAGAGGATCAGCAGCCTCTTTCCTCTGTGTGTTTCCCATTGCTGCAAGAAGGCTAAGCTGGAACTGGTCTTCTTTTGAGCTCATTTCATTTTTAGCAGTAAGCTGCATGAAGGAAATGGGATCATCTGGCTGAATTGTCACATTCCTCTTCTCAGATTCTTTCTGCAGGAAGAGAATAATTCAAGAATTCACAGTGAATTCCATTCCTTAGCACAGAAAAACAGTCAAATAATGGCTGACCTACACAGAGTCAAATGGTGACATTTCTGGGACCAGCCTGGATGTGAACACTTGTAAAATCTCCAAGTGTTTACAGTTACACACTGATAACAGCTCACCTTCTGGGAAAGTTTCTCCTCTTCTAGCTTGGCTGACAGCATGTGAGAGAGGGACTGCCTGCATTCTTTGTTGAAAATGTCATTCATGAGAGGAGAACATTCTGACAACACTTTCAGACACAACGAAATACGATCCACATCATCATCTGTAATTGGCTTCTTGGGAAGAGAAGACTTTCCCAAGTGGAGAATAGTGGCCATCAGCAGCATTGCTTCAGCATTAAAGGACTGAGAAGGTGCACAAAGAGAATGGAAGAAAGTTATTGCATTTTCCACAGCTTTAAAGAAATGTTGACTTCTGACTTATTCAGAAAAAGGTGCATATTAATCAAATCATAACATCTCTGAACAGATTACTTAGTTTTTTAGTACTTGTCATATGAAACCAAGCATGATTTAGAGACTGTCTAGATAGAATGGCTGGAAAGCAGCAGGTCCTGTTTGTGATCCAAACTGTCATTATTATCCAATCACATAAGCACTTCAATTTGGACTTAACCCATTTTGCATCTTTTGAAAAGAAAAGAGGCAAAAAGCAGCTCTTCTTTAAATATGAAAACACAAGAGATGACTCACATTTTGTTTCTTCTTTTCCTGAACTAGGGACACATAACGCAAAGCAATCTTGGTTAAAGTTGTAGCAAGAGAAGCTGCAACAAAGAAATCTCCATCCAGCAAGAATCCTCGTAAGGGAGGTCTGCAAAGACAAATGATCCTCAGAAAACCACTTGTGGATGACAAACTTCAGCCTACTTCTCTTGATACCTTAATTTTCATACTGTACAAGCAAAACAAGTTTGAAACACTTCACAGGGTTGGAGTTTTTCCTTCTTTAAGTAATTTTCTAGATACAGAGATTTTCGTAAGTCACACAGTCATTTCCATGTGGACTAGGAAGAGAGAGGTGTAGAAGTGCAATGTCATATAAAGGGAAGAAAATATTTTAATCTAAAGGCAGTATCTCTGTATCCAACTAAAACTGTGAGGGAACTTTATACGAAAAAAAATCAACTAGAATTCAGGACATCATAATTAATAAAGCACTTATTTATACACTAAGCTTTGATTACAAATCCTAAACAATCAGGCAACTTCCTATTCTATCTAGCTGGGATAATACCTTAAAACAGGAAACTCCCTCAACCACTGAACTCTGTATGCCAGATAACACCACTCAAATAAACAAAGATAAAAATTAACCAAGTCATTCCTGGTCAAGCATGAAATCACAAATACCTGTCTTCTTCCTTTTTGGCAGGTCGGGAACTGCTAAGAGCACTTTGTGTTGCATAAGTGCCCATCTCTGTCACTAATTTTTGGGCTGGACCCACAGACACCTCTTCTTCAGGTTTGAGCTCACCAGCTTCTTTCTTGATTTCAGATTCTACTATTGGGATCTAGAAATGAGCAGGAAGCAACTGTTACAACTCAAATAAAAGATATGTTTTTGTTCTGCAGGTTTTAAGAAAAATTATCTGCATTTCTGAGGTTTTTATAACCAAGAGGTCAGGTACAGTGCATCAGTTTGGGAGAATTTGAAGAAATAAGCAGATATTGAAATACACAGAGAAGCTTCCCACACATGCAATAAAGCTCTCATTGATGAATTAGATTTTAGCAGAGAAATCTTTCTCACAGAACAACCCAGACTTAAAGCACTTCTTCTTTGCTGCTGGATATAATTAAATTATATCTTAAAGCTGCCATAATTTTCTGAAATAAGGAATTTCCCAACTTGTCTCTTAACAGATATCACTTATTCTCAGCTCGAGTATGCTACTTGAAAAAAATGAGTAATGAATGCAAAACCCTGACTGCTTTTTACTTAAGATTTCCTGTGCATATGCCATTACACATCACAAGTCCTCAAAACACTGCTGCATCTTACTTGATCTTTCTAAAATACCTTTTTCTTAGAAAACCCACTGCACAATGGCAGGAAAAACCAGAAAGAGCCAGGAAACACAAAAACCCCAAAATATACACACCTCTCCGAGTGATCTGCGAACCTCTGTCATTACACTTTGTATATCCTCCTTTGTGCTGCAATATTCTCCAAGGATCCATAATGCTCCTCGATAAATCCTGAGACCAGAACAGTAATTTAAATTATGCTTTTGTGATATACTCAAGCTAGCACCAAGAAAAGTGATTTAAAGTGATTTAGGAAGTAGTAAAGGCCAGTCTTGAAAAATTCAAAAGGACACAACTAACAAAAGCAGTTTAAATCAAAAGCAATTATCTTTTAAGCCTCAGTAAACTCATGAGAAAGTACATCAAATTAGATATATTCTCTGCTACATTTTTATTTCCATCTGTGTTAAACCTGAAATACACAAGATGAATTTCATTGGGATCATAATGAAATACTCCACTGCATGTGAGTAAAGTCAGCTCTAAATTCTCCTTTTAACTGAGACAAACTAATTTTTCCATTATACAGGAGAAAATGAAAAACCAGAACAAGAATGAAGATTAGGAAAAAAGAATACCAAAGCTTCAGAGGGATTTCTTCCCCCCACTTAATGAGATTACAATGGAGATGAGATTCAGAGTTTTCTGTGTATTAGGAGAATGTCTGACAGAGTGCTCTTCTGACACAGAGAAGTTCTCATATGACTTAACCTCTACAGATCCATCAGTAAGCAAAGTTTTTAGAGCCCTGAAAAGTACTAAAAGAGCTTTATAGTTTGTAAAGCTCAGTCTGTGTTAGATTAGGTTTTCTAATAAATGTTCAGTATTTCCAGTTGCCCACAAGTGCAAATTCCTTAGGAATTTTGTTTTAATAAATATATTACTTTATCTGGCCTTCATCAACAACACCATTTCCTAGCAAGTGAATTACAATTATCAAGCACATTATAGAAATTAAAATTGAATTAATTTCATTTATTCAATGCAACAAACACCCAATTTACCTCTTGCACAAGTAGGCAAGAAGAAAGTACCTAGAAATCCTCTACCTCAAAATAGGCTCAGAGTCACTCTGTGTGGGTAACGTGGATTTTGGTACATATTTAATGACAATATACATTCAATGCAAGTGAGCCACGGGCGCTCCCAAGTCTGTTGGATATCATATTCTGGACTCACTTGACAGATTTAATAGCATGAAAGACTTCAAGCATCTTCTCAACAATAAGAGGCCTGAGGTTTTCAAATCTCTGGATGGCTTCCCGCACAAACTCCAGGACATCGGCGGCTGCCGCTTCGTTGTTGTCACTAAGGAACTCCATCAGCTGCCAGGAAAGATTGAACATCAGCACAAACAGCAGCACAGACAAGTTTGTATGATAATACTTCCCTTCTATGTTTAGAAAAATAAAACTGCTTATGTATCTCCAGTGGTAAAAACACAAACAACCTTAAGTACATTCCAAACAAGCACCAATTATCACATTCCCAAACTGTTTTTCTAGTGATACAAATTATTGCACTTTTAAAGGTCCTCTTCAGCTCATGTTCTTCGAAAATATAGTAACAGTCTCAGAAGACAAATAATTACAGCATCAAAAGTCCTATGTTTCTTTAGGAATTAAAAATAGCATTGGTTCTTGTGAGGTTCATTATGAGGCCACTATTAGGAACACCTCAGCTCCAGCAATTCTGCAGGTGCTGGGTATAGATGTAAGACATGTAATGAGAATATAATGAAATATTTGCATACCACTGGAATAACATTTGCAGCCATGTCTGGGAAGCGAACGCTACAGGAATGCAGTGTCCGAACCAGGAGCTGTCTGTACTTGTCTGTATCTTCATGCTCTGTCACATTATTAGTTTTAATCACTTCCTTCTTCAGAACAATCACAAGCTGCAGAAAAAATCAAATCAAATTTTTTAAGAAGTGACATTTTTCAAAAGAAAGAAAATAGTGTGATGAATCAAAAGCACATATAATTTACCTCCTCCACATTTCTTGAAGACACAAGATCCAAAGCCAGCTGAAGAGTTTTTTTGCGCACTTCTAGATCTGGGGTGCTCAACACTCTGAGGATGTCCATAACCAGATCCTGAAACAATAACAATGCTAAGTATTTTGCCATTTTATATTACTTTCTCTTCATATAATTCCAATTTTCAGTCCTCAATGATTTTCAAAGCCTTTCTGAACACATAATACACGATGTACTGACAAGCAAGCAGCAGGCATTAGAACTTCTCAGTGTTCATTTAATACATTTACACAGAAGTCTCCTATGCAGCTACACCACTAAACCTTACAACCAGGACAGCATTTGTCATTGTTAGTTCTTATGCAGACAATAAAAGCAGCCAAGTCATAAACGTAGAAGTCCATCCAATATATGTTCAAAAACATACCAACAGTGAATTGAAACTTCAGAAGTTCTTCTCTCCATACATTGCAAAAACCTGTGAGCTTTATTATTGAAGGCTTTTCTTCCCTACGGCTTGCAGGAAAAGAGACAGCCCACATACCTGCAACACTCGTTCGTGGGAGGGATGCTCCTTCAACTCAATCAACCGATCCAAGACAATCAGTTTCACATTATTATCACTTTCTTTAATAATCAAATCTATGTAGCATTGAGCAGCAGCCTAAAATTAAAAGGATCAAAACAATATTTTTAAGTTATGAAGAGGATAAACTGGAAAATTTCTGAAATTGAGGGAAAGATTCCTATTTTACTATTAAAACAGCCACTCAGAGTTGGCATAGAAATTAACCTGATAAACAGACTTTAAAATTTTTTGTTCACCATGTTACAAAAATCACACATGAAGGCTCACTATGGCATCAGCTTACAGTACACAGACTTGACTTCAAATTCAAAGACAGATGTAAGATAGGTTATCTGACATGCTTTGGGTCAGCTGTGAAATATGCAACAGGGCATGAAAACCAACCTAAAAGAGCTGGCAGTATTAGCCTACCTAGATTAGGTTTTAATGACAGCTTCTATGTACAGTGTGTCTACTTAACAAAAATGAGTATGCCAAACCAAGAATGCTGGAATTCATACTCCCCCCTGACCTTTGGAAACTTCTATTTACAATGCTCTAAATCTATGCATAACCTATCTTTTAAATTTCCATACAAATTCAAAATTTTGAAGTGATCCTCAACTATCAGCTGTAGAAATATAAAACTAAGAGCCCCAGGTCAATCAGTAATCAACACGAATCTTCACTGCTTTATGCTTCTACCCTGGTCTGAAATGAGCCACATTCATGAGTAAAAAATTTCATCCAATCTCTGAAATCTTCAGCTGTAGTCTGCTTTGCTAACTAGGCCAAGTAGATCATAGGTTGATCCAACAGTCTGCACAGTATTAAAGATTGTGCCCTACCAAAGTGACATGAAATCCACTAGCTCCCGGTCTGCTCAGTCTTTTTTTGTGACCAGTTCTAAGAGATACTTTAGGACACTGTTTCACATGAGAAGTGTTACTAAAGCCTTCCCTCCCAAGTATCAACATGCAGCACACAGCGTTCACTTCAGTGCACTAGAAGCTGTTGAAGAGCTGAAAACATCCCTTTCATACCTTGATTGCTGTGGGTGCACTGGAGAGTGTAACCAAAGTACCTGCAGCCTCATACTTCACTGCAGGACTCGAGGACTGCAGCAGGTTGTAGATGCAGCGAATGAACCGAGCTCTCTCTGATGGATTCGCGTGACAGACCTCGATAAAAGAATGATCCACAGTTGGCACACAAAAAAAAGAGCAATCCTACAGCTCATCTGCTCCACCATCTTACAGAGGAGAAAATTAACCAAAAGGTGATAACCTTTTCTGGTGACAGGAAGTGTCATTCACAGCTGTAAAAATCTAATTTCAAAAGCTGTTCTCAAAACTCTGAGTAATGTTACAGAGTCTTAAAATCTCCCATCAAAAGGAAGAGCAGAGCCTCTAACAGCCTCTGTAAGAGATGCCCTGCTCATGCCCACGAAGAGCACTCTGATAATACTGTCCCCATCACAGCAAATCTGGTGAGACTTATTGCTCTGTACAGTGCACGCTTGAGCTCTTTATCATTTCAAGAGACAAGTTTTCTTCAGCTCTATTAAGCAATGACATATGCCTGACATGGACAAGAAGCCAGCTAAATTCCTTTTCCAGCAACATTCTATCCCTTTTTAAAAACAGTCTAATATAATTCTGTAAATTAACATGTGCCATTTATTTTAAATGTGCCACAACATTTCCCTTTTACCTTGTAAATTAGTTCAACAATAACCAACTGCAGTATGTCACCAAAGGTCTGCACTTGGTCAATACAGGTACTCAAATAATCCAAAGCTCGATCCTACAGAGAAAAAAAATTATGTTATTCAGAGTTTGCACACTCAGTTGAATTTTAAATAAAAGCACATTTGAATTTTAAATAAAAACACAAAATACAAAACAGCCTTTAAGCAATGCTTCAACAATTTAGGAAAACACTGTAGACCTAAAGAGCAAAATAATCCATCCTGTCTGTAGAGGGCCAAAAGAGAGAAACTAATGGTAATTATGCACAAAAGGCAATTGCCTGTAGAACAAGTAATCCAAAACACTGAACAGACACTTCCATTTCTTTCATGCAACTACAAAAGCTTTAGAACAGCAGATAATGGAGCGCTTCTCAGTGTGGTTACGCTCATGTTTTTCAGCACCTTCATCAAATAGAGCAGTTCTCGCTTGAAATAAAGAGAGCACTAAAGACCTACATTATCAGTACCAAATATCCCACAAAAGCATTATCACTACCATACATGGGGTTTTTTATGAATATTAGTAGTTTATACCACCAACAAACTACTGGCTAGTTATCCAGCATATTTACAATTATTAAACCAAATTACTTTGAGGCCAGGTATCCTTACCTGATCTGCATGAATTAGCATCATAAATGCATTTCTTTTGCAGCTTGCATCTTTCTCGTTCACCAAGAAATCATGAATCAGTTCAGGAGCATCAGGTATAAGATGTTCAAAGTTCCTTTGCAAGAAAAAAACGTAATTAAGAGCGGAGCAGAACCCAAGGATGCCCATTAAACAGAGGAGAAAAGGTAAACAAACATAAAAATTCTGAACAGCACACTAGGGAGTGATAACTATTTGAGCTCTCCAAAGCTGTGCCTGGTTGGTGTGGTACCTGTAGATGGTGTAGATGGCCAGCACGGCGTTGCGGCGCACGTAGCTGTGCCGGTGCTCCAGGCACGCGCGGATGGCCGGCATCAAGGGCTCCAGCAGCTCGGCTTCCTTCAGCTTGCACAGAAAGCGCAGGGTGGAGCCTCTGATAAACTCATTGGGGTGCTGGAGATCCTAAAAGCAACAGGAAACATATTTGAAATGCCAGACTCTCCAGATGAATGCACTTACCACCTTCTCCCACACTCAGCTCTCCCATGGTGCAAGTTTCCAACATCCCCGATGACGCCTCACTTTTTTCTCAAGAAATGCTTTCCTAAAGCACTGCTGCCCCACAATATCTAAAAATATGTATTTATGTGCAATAAAACTTACAAAGCCTGTAGGATATTTTTTCTGGATTATATTTTTCCAACCCATTCCCAAAGTTTAAGCTCCTTAATATCTTTATGAAGGTGTTTCCCAAACATACCACAGTACTGTACTTTCATGACCCACGGCTTGTCCCAGGATGCCTGGAAGATGGTAACTATGTTACCCCTCACCTTTAATGTTCTCTGGCAAGGAAACAGAGCACTACATTTTTGTTAAGTTGTACCAGTAAAAGAATACAAAACTCCTCGGTAGTAGGTCTGCTGTCTATCTGCAGATATCCAGCTCTGAAGCACTGAGACACAGCTGATAGGAAGGAAACGCTGAGCGTAAACAATATTTATATTTATTCAGTAACACAAAATGCTACCCCTTGTACAAAGATCCAGCAGAAGAACACAACCAATGAAATAACCAAGAGGTTACCTTTCTGTAAGCATCACACACGAGGATCATTTCCTGCAGGAGCCTGCCATCTGGAGTGGTCTTTGGCACAATTTCCCAAAAGACAAGCAGCAGCTTTTTGATGGTATGGTCTTGGAGAGGCAGCACAAAACGTATGATGGTCATCAGGAGCCCAGGCAGCTTCTCACCATTCAGAATCATAATGATCACCTTCTTCAAGGCCTCAGTCTTCAACTTGACATCTCCTTTTTCTACAGGAGGAAATGAAGTGAGGAAGGCTGACATGTCACAGCTACTTTAACAGGAATATTGATCCTCAGTGTCAGAAGACACAAACTCCTCTGAAGGACTGAAATACAGCACATCAATAAAATCCATGCCTTTACTTCTATCAAAGGATAAAGAGGAAGCAAGAGATATTTAAAAATAAGCATGGAATTCATGGAATAATCAGCAGATATTGGAATTGAAAGAGATCAAATCCCAAGGCTGTTTTAATGGTTAAATTTATACCAGCGTGCTCTGGTGTCACACATGCCAGATACCAACACTGCTGCATTGGCCAGCACATCCCACAGTGCACTGAACAAGTGACAACACAATTTGTTGGTTATTCCAAAAAAATCTGCTCAAATCTGCCTTAGCCCAAGCAGGTATTAAAACTCTCAAAAAAAAAAAAAAGATTTCAGATTTTCACAGACTGTGGAGTACACTGAAGCACATAAAATAATATCACGAAGTTTGTCAAAACACATCAAACAGAAGAACAGACATCTTCCAGAACTCAACAGAAAATAAACATGAAACTGACTTGCTTTACCTTACAAAATGTAAACAGTACTCTAGGAAAGACACAATGAGACAATAATTCAGGTAAGATGGAGTATCCTTCAGTCCTTGCCAATACTTGCCTAAGTCATTTTTTAAGCTGATTTCAGAAGGTGGCTCTGAATCCATGGGAACGTTGATCAACGTGTAACACACGTTCTCTGCAGCAGTCATGGCTCTTGGTTACAGCAGCTCTCTCAAGGGAAGAATTATTTTCACACAATGTCAGACAACCTAAAAACCAAGCACACAAAACCATCCCAAAGTTAAAAGACTTTATTAACAAACACAAAAGCATTATTATAACTGACTTAATGGCTTGGAGGTATTGCTGGGTTTCTTGAGAAGCTGCATGCAAAAGCTTTCTTGCTTTGCTGCTACCCTAAAATATTCCTGTGAGCACCACAAAGATAAAGAGCATGACATTTTTCAGAGACAACAGAAAAAAACCAAAATCTTTCCAATATTTTGGGCACAGTCAGGGCACCTGACTGAAGCCAAATGAATGCAGCAGCTTCTCCCTCCTGGAGTCATTCCCTGATCCCAGCTGTGTATCCCCACTATCTTCCCTGCACTCCTGTGCCCCTCCAAGTGAATGACCCAAGCTGCAAAATCAGCTCAAAAACTTCACAGAAAAAAGAAAAAAATGAAAAGATAAAGTTCTGGACTCAATTAACAAGCTGAATCAGTCTATGCAGGAGGCTTTGAAGATGAGCATGAGATCCAAGAGAGCAGAAACCAAGGATGGGAGAGAAGACAAAGACGGAGAGAGAAGCATTTTACCTGCCAGGGATCATCAGATCAGCTCAACTCTACTGTCTCCACTAGACACTAATGAGGAAACCAAGTCTTTTTATGGAGAAAAAGGACAAGAAGGCTACAGATGTATCAAAGCTGCTGAGTGCCTGCCAGTCCAGGTAATGAAATCTGCTATTAAGCTCAATTCTCATTCTCATGTTTGTTTTTTGCCTTGTGTAATAGATATCTAGGATCAAATTAACCCTTTTGTTGTATCAATCCTCACTGTCATGTTTGTTTATTCTTTATTTAATAGACATCTAGGATCAAATCAACCTTTTTACTCTATTTCTTAAGTAATGAAAAATGCTCAAGCCTGAGCTTGCTTGGCTAATGCTGTGATATCACAGTGACAAGCACAGCAAAGAAAACTGTTACTGTTTATTACATGAGCAATTTTGCACTTTCTACAGAAATTGTGTCAAAAATAAATCAGCTTTTATTGATACTAATTGTCTGGAAATCTGAGACTCCCTTTTCTCATCAAATGGGCACCCAGAGAACCTCACCCTGAACAGAGAGCAGGGAAGCTGTGCTGAGCTGTGCTGCTGTCTCTTTCTCCACACAAGAAAACAATTCATGCCAATCAGCACCACGACAACAACCCCAAAAAATACTTGCAATACAAAATTTTAAGGATACACTCCTCATTATGAATTCTGTATTTTAAGGCCTAGATCCCTCAACCTTGTTGCTTAGAAATATCTACATAAACCACTCATGCATGAAATGACTGGATGTGGCACTTAGTGCCATGCTCCAGTTGACAGAGGTGGTGATCAGTCAAAGGTTGGATTTGATGATCTCAGAGGGCTTTCCCAACTGTTTTCTTGCCTCAGCAGCAGCTTTTTTGCTTATATTTCCTATGCTGTTACCCAGAATTCCTGCCTCAAAGCCCTGCAGCCAGCACCTTCACCTACAAGAACAACTCGCAAGACCATAAAGCAGATCCTTGTGAAAGCAGGGCAGGCTTCTTTACTCATACAGAGACCTCAGCTGCAGAAATTTCCAAAGTCGTGGTCAAACATATCTCTGAAGTGTGACAAATGAGCGCACTTTGGGCTCTGAAAGCAGCAATGAAAAACAACTCTCCTGAAACACAGAGCTGGGAAATTTGGCAGGGAGAACCACCACCCAGTTTTCCTCCTTGCAAAGCACAAAGACCTGAAATCAGAGGCACTGAGAGCCCATTGGTGCTGCTTTAACTCTCCAGCAGTAACACCTCTGTCCCCTGTGGTCAGTCACTGAAGGGTTGGGGTCGGAAGGGACTTTAAAGATGAATTCATTTCAAGCCTCTGCCCATCAGCAAACCAGGCTGCTCAGAGCCCCATCCAACCTGGCTCGAACACGTCCAGGGATGGAGCACCCGCAACCAGACCTCGGCACGCACGGGAATCGAAAGTTACAGAGTTTACAGAGCCCAGGAAGACAAAGCCACGCCTGCTCGCCACCTACATCCCCGGGGAGCCTGAGCAACGGGGGCACCTAATGAACCAAACCATCGAGAATGCACCGCTTTACTGACGCACAGCTATAACACAGAGTGTTCAAAATGTTTACTAGAAAATCCCCACAGAATTCCAGCCGGCTGAGGGCTATTTCTCCCTCCACGTCCCAGCTCCTACTTCCACTCCAAACCCGGGCATTTTAAGCTACGAGGCAAAACTTCCCTCAAACCCG
>NW_005054410.1:755701-765700 GCF_000277835.1 Geospiza fortis
GGTGCCGCCGAGCGAGGTTGGGGCGGTGCCAGAAGGGGCGGTGCTTGTGACGTCACGACACCGCGCGGAAGGCGGGGTTTTCCCGCGCGGGGGGATCCTCGGGATGCAAGAAAACAGCGGAAAATAGCGCCTGAAACTAAGATTAACCCCCCTCATAGATAGATAGAGATGATAGAGATAGAGATAGAGAGAGAGAGAGAGTGTGTAAATATAGATAGATAAATATAGATCGACAGAGATAAATATAGAGATATAGACAGATATAGAGATAGATGGAGATAGATAGATATAGATAGCAATTAGATAAATAACAATAACAACAACAAAACAAAAACGCAATAAAAGGGGGTTAGGAAATGGTAAAGGGAGAAATAAATAAGAAAACAAATAAATGGGTTGGGAAAAAAAAAGTAATTGGGGGGAATTAAGGAAGGAACTGGAAAATAGAGTATGGGAAATTAATAAAGAAGAAGGTGCATAAATAAATAAGGGAAAAGCAAAGGGAGGGAAAATGGGAGAGAGAAAAATACAATGGGGGGGAGAAACAAAGGGAGAGAAAAAAACAGTGGGAGGTGGAAAGACGAGGGGGAAGCAATGGAAAGGAAAAAAAAGCAATGGGAAAAATGAAGGGGAAAATATAAATAATGGAGAAAAATTAAGGGGGAAAATGAAAATAAGTAAGACAGGCAAAAATGAGTAAAGGGGGAAATAAATAAGGGAGGAAATAAATAGAAAAATAATAGGGAAAAACTAAAAGAAAAATAAATTTAGGAAAAATAAAAGCAACTTTTTCCTAGTGCTTAAAAACCAAATACACAGCCCTGGCACTACTGTTTTGCTATTTTCATGACTGAACTATTTGTATGGATTCAAGTCAGTATTTAAAGGCAGTTCAAAACAGCACCATGATTTATTAATTTTTGTTTAATAATTTATTAATATTTATTAAGTAATCTGCAAGTTCCAGGCCTTTTTTAAGTACACTGAGCAGGCTACCAGGTCCTATGTGGGCCCATGCCAAAAGGTTGTCTCTTATCATTTTCAATGCAATCATTGGGAATAATTGGAATGATCCAACACAGAAAAGACTGGACTCATTCTTGCTTAAAATACAGAATCCCACCCAGGAAGCACCAATTCACTGGGCTTCCCTGGCAGATGACCCTGAGGAAGTCACTGTTAGTCCCAAACTTTGTGGCATTCATCTTAAATCCAAAGAGCACCAGGTGCAGACCAAGCTGGAGGGACAAAGCCCTGCAGAACCTGTTGATTCAGCAGCAATGCAGATTCCATAGTTCAGCTCAAGAGACCTCTAATGGGAACTTGTGGTGGTTTTTTGTTACTCCAGCTCAGCCCTCAGTGAGCTAAAAGCCCTGTTCTGCCCCAAGGCTGGCTGATGACTCTAAAGAAACACTGACATTCTAAAAGAGCTGGGGTTGAGTAAATCCCCCCCAGAAAACCTGATCACAACTGGTTGTCAGCTTCATGCTTCTTCAGCCTCATAACCACACATGCCTTTTCAGCTGGGACAAACTGACACAGGGAAATGCTGTTCCCTCTTTGCTCCATGACTACTTTATGGTTTCATAGGCATTTTAAGATCCTCTCAGTTCTACATAGTAAGCAAACATTCTAACAAAATGGTCAAACACAGAATGGCACCTTGATATGACACTGCTATTTGTGAATAGCTGTTTTTTCAGACTGCAAAAGAACCAAACTCACAGCAGAGTCCGAGAAAGTGATTTATTTCCACTTGTCCTTATGAGTTAAAGACAGTATCTTTTCTTTATAAAACAGTATCATGTACTACTTAGAAAATGATTACACCTTTCTTGTCCAAGTTACACCCAGATATGTCCTCCTGTCTGTCTTTTAAGGATAGGTGAGTTGGTTGGTTTCTTTCTTTACGAGCAATCCTCAGAATGTAGCGTCAAAAAACATATATAGGTGAGGATAAAGTTACCAGCAAATGGATAAATGTTCCTGCATAATTTTACATTAACAGAGGAACTCATCCACCAACTAGTGCTCCATGGGCTCCTCTGCCTTCTCCACGGTTTCTTCAACAGGCGGAACCGGCTTAGAGAGAGGGAAAAGAAACATTTTAGGAAGGCAGAAGACAACACTTGACAAATCAGCTTTATCCCCACTGGAGGACCATGAGTGGTAAATGCAGCTTGTGTCAGGCAATAGCTCACAAATTACTGTTATCCAAATGAAGCACAGTTGGTAATTAGGAGACTACAGAGGTGTCTTGCTAAGGGCGTGAGAAACATATGCAACCACTTCTGCTGCAAAACAGTGAAAACTCATACTTGATCAGAGATGAGGAAAGGACATGACATTGGAATAGCTTGGCACAAATCCAGCATAAATTGATTTAATAAGCATCTGAGTTACCAGTTAAGATTATACAGTGTTCATGTAGTAAGTACATATTTTAAAAATCACCTTCCTAAAACTCTGCTAGAGTAGTAGACTTACATTTGTGTTAAACATCGTAGATCATATCTAATTATTGTCTTTCAACTAAGCCTATTTATTCATATCTGAACCACTCACCTTTCTCTGTGGTCTCTCCTCAAGACCTTCTAGGAATGGTGCTACATCATCATCATCATAGATGGTAAACTCCATGTCTTTGCCCACAATTCCAATTGAAACATTCTGTCAAGCAAAGGGTTGGAAGCAGTGAGAAGCATTCTCCTGCAGTTAACTTTGGTTTTACAGCTTTCACTTACTAAAGCTATCATATTTCAAAATCTTCTAAGTAAAGGCATTCAAGGGTTTCAATTTCTTTCATTTTGTTTCCTGTTTAACAACACACACAATTTCTTAAAACTGCCTATTTTAATTTCATTTTGATATTCAGTATTTTAAGACTTGTAAAAAATATGGTAAGCTAAGAATAAAAAAACACGGAAAATGATAGATAATTGGATATCCTTAGAATTTTCTTCTTCAACAGGTCCTCAATTAATTGTCAAAAGTTTGTGCAGCTTTGTCATGCTGGATGCTCTATAAACTGTTGGTGCATTACCTTCACTCAGTGCCCAGGTGAATTACGGACTGTGCTTACAATGCAAAGCTGGGATTCTACAGCTGCAGGTAATGCATCTTAAACACTGATCAAAACTTAAGATAGTTTCCTTGGTGGCACTCTATGTCTTATTTAGTGAAAGCATTGTTTTTGTGAAGAAACTTAAATCTGAGATGAACACAGAACAGTAGATACACTGGTGACATGAAGATATTATCTACCAGTATTCAGCCTCCAAGCTTCAGTGCCAGCCATACTTCACAAGAATTTTGTCACAGTTACTTGCAAGTAACGATGGCAAAGGAAACCTAGTCCTTACCTATCCATGTTTAACTAGCTCATTTAGATTACCTTAAAATGGAATCAGAAAGACACTGACAAACTATAGGGAACTACCTCTACACACTCATTCCCCTTCTTCCTAAATCCTAGCTAACAACTCCAAAATCAGTGAGACTTTTGGGTCAGCTTGACTCCCAGACCTCCTCTCCTTTCTGAGCAGAGCTGGTTATAAAAGTTTTCCTTGAGAAACCAGCCTTCCCCTAGATTTGAGGTCAAGCACATTCATTTTTGACCCCTGCCTTGATTCAAGGTTTTTTCCCCAAAGCCAGTATTCAATGGCTCCTCATCATTACCGCATACAAAAATAAATTCACCACTTTAAATGCAGCACCTAAATACTTGCCCTGACATACTGACCCTGCTCTGCTATGGAAACACTTTCCCTGGGTTAAAAAGGGCAGAGGCTTTTCATGTTTTTCACAGCTTTTCTGAGCACAGCATTTCCTTCCATTAGATGTAATAAACATCCACGTGAAAATCTCAACCATATTCTCTGAAATTTTGTCTTCGTGCAGATTTACAGTTATGCCAAACTTGGCTCACAATATTTATCTTCATCTCACTAAATGCAAAAGGATGGAGTGGCAGCAGTAGATAAACTGCAGAATTGCTGAACACCAGTGGGTAGAGAGAGTTCCATTACTCACAGTCAGTGAACTCAGTCATGTGCCTCTCCAAGTAAGTTCGTGCTGACTGTGAACGAGCACCAATGGACATTGCTTTGCAGTCAAAATAGTTTGCAGAGGGACAAGTCTGGAAGATGTGAGGGCCCATATCCTACAAAGAGAGAAGAAAACCCCCACAGAATGTTAAACAAATATATAAATTCACACCAACTCTGCTGCTGGAGCATGACATTTTTTAAAAGAGTTTTGCTTCATGGTACATCACACCTACATGTGTGCACAGAAACATATTTTATGTATATTTTATATTGCTGATTATATCTCTGTTCTTCAAAACTCTTGCTTAAAAAACCACAACAACAATTTTAAAAAACCCCAAAAACCTCTTTTTTCCCACTTTGCTCATCTGCAGCTTTTAAATGGACAGGATGGCTGGCACAAAAAAGTGCTTCTTCCTCTGTTCTACAAATTGCACTGTGCTTAAGTATGCTCCCTACTTCATGGCTTGCAGCAGGTATTTTACACACATTCTGTCTTATCTACAAAAAGTAAAAACTTGCTGTAGACTAGACCACACCATCCAAAATTTCAGGCAGTATCACAATTTCTTCCAACCATCATTATGTCAACAATCTTTAGGACAGAGATTCTCTGTGTGCTGCATTAAGCAAAATAAAGTTGCTAAAGAAGTGAGAGAGACGCCAGTGGTAATTTCCACATCCATTTTCTTACTGAAGTTTTAAAAATAATAGTTTGTAAGCATCCAAAATCAATTGCAAAATATTTACATAAACAAATCTCATCTCTGCACCTTAAAATACTCAGTAACTGTAAGTAGGATTAGCTATTAATTAACACTTCTGAACTATGTTTTAGGGTAAGATACAGAAAAGTATTTCCTTATTCAAAGAATTTTGATGAGTCTGCCTCTTCCATCTTTCCCTCTCAACACCTATTTGTTGCATAAAGTTCCCCGAGCACATTCTCCTGCAGATCAGTAGCAACCAGAGCAGCTTACTCACATCATAGCCTGCGATGAGCAGTCCTACTCCATAGGGCCTCCTGCCGTAGCGCTGGGTTGGAATCTGGGTTTCTTAAGAAAGCTAAGGAAACAATCTCAAAATTATATGATAATTACCCAAGAATTTTCCTAAACCAAGCAGAGATGGACCAGAATGCATCTTTATGGGATGTTCTCTGAAAATATACACAAGCAGTGTGAACAAAGAAGAATTGTCAAAAAAACTTTTTCAACTTTTAAGCTTTTAAGTGATAGATGAAAGTCATTTCATGAAGTGTATAAAAAAAAGGATACTGCTTCCAATTAGTGACACTAGGCGAGAAACTGGAAGAGGTCTATCAAACACAAATCTAGAATCCAAACACTCTTGACGCATGAAATTGCTAGGGAGCAAAAATATAAAAAAAATAATTAAAAATTCAAATCAGTGCATAGATCAAAGATACAATGAGGTTTTTTCTCAAGGCTTTGTTAAGGTAAGCATTTTTGTTTCAGCTCTGCTCATTGAGAAAAAGGGTCAGAGGCTTTCCATTATTTCATTTCAGCATGACCTGTCATTGTTATTGAGAAAGTTGACCACAGCTTTGGTAAAGCATAAATTGGGTATTTCAGCCATACAAATGCAGAGAAAGCAGAAGTTCACACAGGCAACAGATGGATCCTCTGGAGAAATGGCAAGGTTAAATGGTTAAATGGTCACATTGCTTTGTGACACTGCAGCGATTAAAATTTACTTCAGAAATCCTTCCCACCCCTCTGATGAAAGTTGCTAAAAGCAAGCCCTCCTGAAGCCCACACAAACAGCACTGTATGTCTTTAATAACTTTCTCAAATGTGTGTACACAGAAGCAGCTGCCAGAGGAAAACAAATGATGGAGTTTCTCAGACTGTTTGGAAACCCTATCACACTGAGGAAACCAGACAGGACTGTTTTACTTGCAACAAAACCAAAGAGCAAAATTTTAGGCCAAACAAATGAAATTTCTGCCAACTAGTTAAAAACTTGCCAGAATTTCATGCTGAGGTCTTTGGCATAATACAACATTAAGCAGCAACTCAAGACTATTCCTTAGCAAAGCAGAAAACTAATTTGCAATAGTCTAAATGAACTTTCCCTCATTATTGCAGCACTGTGTATGTCAACAAGCAGGAGGATACTCACCACAAGAGTCTTGCATCGGCAGTGAGTCCAGCAATGGAGATACCAATATGGTTGTCAACGTACAGGATTTTTTTCTGATGAGCTGCCAGCTCAGACTGTGCTCTCTATGCATAAAAGGAGAAAGCTATGTAGCAAACTGAACAGTCTGCCAAGCACTGTGGAGAAATCTGCCAACATTTATAGCAAGAACTGAATATGTTCATGAAACAATAAAAAAATATTAAATTTCTAAATTTGCAACAGGAGAAAAGAAAAACCTAATTCCACTTCAGTTCTCTCAGAAGAAAAGAAAGAACGGACACTTACTCAAGTTTTGGGAAAAGAAAGGAATAGTTTTACTGCTTACTAACAAATGAAAAGAAAACAAAAAAAGAGGAACACATCTGTTAAAGGAAAAAAATCTTCTACTCGTTTCCTTCACCATTTTGTGAAGATCTGCTCTGCATAGGTACTGGAAGTATTTCAGTCCTCAAGCAAAGGGAATCTGCAATTGCAGTTACATTTCATGTCTAAGTACAGACTGCACAAAACTAATTTGCCAGACCAAAACTTTTCTATGAACATTACTGTCCCCACTGAGACCAGAGTTCAGAAGTTACCTTAAGAGCCACCAGGACAGCGTGTGTTTTCGACTTCAGCCCCACAGTAGCTGAGCCTTGTTTCACTGCTTCCATGGCATATTCTATCTGATGAATTCGGCCCTGCAAAACCAAGTCAAAGGTCATCAATCACTCTCTAGTTAATCCTCTGAATCAGTTTCCAATTTTGCACTATTTGATTCCCCACCCCAGTGGGGACACTCACTGCACGACAGGTTAAATCAGCATGTGATTCAAAGACAGACAGAACTTCCAGCTGAAGTTGGACACTTAACTTTTAATCGGCTTTGCTGCAGAAATGAGTCTTACACAATTGTTGTGTCTCACCAGCCACTCCCCAATAACTTCTGAACAAGTTATTGGCCAACTGCAGCCAAGTATGAAACAGGAGTAGAGGTCTCCAAGAAAATGAAGTCCTTACAAGCTCTGCAGAGGAGCCCAGGAGCTTTAATGTCCATGTAACAGAAGCAGTGAGGGTTTTCCCATTTTCAGCACTCCACCCCATGTCAGACAGCCAACACAGGCACTCCTATCCTGCAAGCATGGACACCATGGAGCTGCATCCCATCAGCTGGCAGGGAGTGGAACACAGTAGTTGTTATGGTGAATGTTCAAGGGATGATCTACAGGATACCACCCTCCCATAGGTTGTTGGGGATTTTTGGCATAAGGTTTTTATTTAAGTCTACTAGAGAGACCCGAATGTCAAATTCCATCCCCTGCTGTAACTGGAATTTCAATCACATAGGATATTTCCTGCCCAAGAACAGCACTGAATTGCTGTGACCTGTCCAACATGAATTTGTCAGCTGTCAGGATGACATGCAAGACTGTAAAAATGAGAAACCACTTTGAGTTTTTAAATCTCTTTTCTTTACTAACATATTTGAAAACATCTCCCAACAATTATGATTTGCTCCTACATTAACAGTGCCAAAAACTATTATGGCATCACATCACTGCCTCACCTGCAAGAAGAATAGCCATTGCAGCACAGTAGCAATTTAAATGTCTTTTTTTCAGAAAAAACCAACACTATTAATATTTTCAAAGCAATTTAAGAAAAACATAGAATTTTGTGCTGTTGATATTTTGCAGTACCTGCTAAAAGTCTCAAGAGAATGTTATAGTTTTAAAAGTAACTTTTAAAGTAACAGATAAGAAAAAAAATTATTAAAGTTTGTCATACAGAACCTGCCAGAGAAACACAATCATAAAGAAGGATTAAAACAGCCCAAAGGCACCTACACCTATCATGGTATTGACTAAAAAAAAGGGAAATACTCAAGGTTGTTTTCATGGAGAATGGAAAGGATAGAACATCGTCTGTTGCACTGTATCTCACATGCCATAGTACTACATGATGAAGAATTTCAGTAGCAATACAAACCCACAAACTAATGATACATTAGCTTTATACTAATACAATTTGCTACTTGCATTTTAAATAAATCTCCAGTTTTGCAGAATATATAAACGAGTCTTTTTGCAAGGCTCTGGTTTTCTCTAAGTATCCTGTCTTAAAATATCCATAGTGAGAGAAGAGGCAATATTAAGTACCTCAGCCTGACAGTGGCTTTTAAAATTCCAGAATATTTACTTCCAACACAAGCTGTGAAAGTTTCAGAACACACAGTGTATGTTTTCAGTAACAATACTGAGTGTGAAACTGATTCAGAGGTAGTAAAATTTCAAATTCAAATGCAAATCTCACTTGAACCTCCCTATTATAAACTAAATAGCTCCTTACCCATATTATCTAGTGGACAGAAGAAAGAAAGACCAGCAACAGCATTTGGGGAGATTGAAACCGTTTCATGCTTTGTGTATACCTTACTTACCAACTTACTGTAGCTGTGTGAATGGATCATAGAGTCATGGAGTGGTTTGGGTTGGAAGGGACCTTTACAGATCATCCTGTCCAACCACCCAAAGCTGACATCATCTCTTTTGTACCTCACAGGTACATTTAGAAAGCAACTGCCTTAAGCAGCTGGAGGGGACAAGGCCCAGGTAAGCAGCACTCAGGTTCAGACACCAACAGACAGAGGATGTGTTGAGTGAGGGCTTTCTGGACACCTACAGCCTACAAAGGGAGAGGGGAGCAGCCTGCAGGAAGCTTCAGGTGCTTGAGCACAACCTTTGTGACTGTAATACCACTGCTGTGAGGTGGAGAAAACCCAAAAGCAAGTTAAGAGAAAACCCAGTGAGCAAGTGTATAAAGGTTTTACCTGCGGGCTCCAAACCGTGACATCATTGTCATACTGGTTGCGAAACTGGAATGAACAAAATAAAACTCATTAGTAACCCTAATGAGCTAACAGAGTGCTCCTGGAGGAAACCCTGCTTGTTTCCACAGAATCCCAGCATACAGAATCCTAGAATCAATAAGGTTGGAAAGATCTCTGATATATTGAGTCCAGTCTATGACTGAACACCACCCACTCTGCTAACTAACCATGGCACTGAGTGCCACATCCAGTCTCCCTGAACACCTCCAGGGATGGTGACTCCACCACCTCCCTGGGCAGCCCATTCCAATAATCACTCTTTCTGTGAACAAGTTCTTACTTTGTTAAATTCCTTTTGTCAAACTGTTAGGTGGAAGGGATCTCTAGAAATCACCCAGTCCCACCCCCCTGCCAAGGCAGGGTCGCAGGAGCAGTGACACAGGAACACGTTCAGGTGGGTTTGAATGTCTCCAGAGAGGGAGACCCCATGGCCTCCCTGGGCAGCCCTTCCACTGCTCTGTAACCTCAGTGCAAAGAAGTTGTTTCTCATGTTGAGGTGGAACTTCTGTTGTTTCAGTTTATGGCCATTGCTCCTTATCCTGTCCCTGCGCACCATTGTAAAGGGTCTGGCACCATCCTCTTAGCCCCGCTCTGAGATATTTGTACGCATTAATGAATCCCCTCTGAGCCTTCTCTCCCAGACTGAACAGGCCGAGCTCCCGCAGTCTCCTCACAGCAGAGCTGCTCCAGACCCCTGCAGAGATATCTACGTGGCTCCTCGCAGGGCCTCGGAACTCTCTGTCCCATCCCCGAAGCAGGGCCCGCTCCCCGCTGCCACTCGTTTTCAGGCCGGCAGCGAGGCCCAGTCCCGCCCGCGGCCCCGCGTGGCCCGGGAACTGCTTACTCACGGGCCCGCTCCCCGCCGCCCGCTCTCACGGCTGCCCCGCGCCGGCTAGGCAGGCCGGGCAGGCGGCG
>NW_005054410.1:765722-790574 GCF_000277835.1 Geospiza fortis
CATCGATGGGCCGCGCCTGCGCGCTGCCTCTGAGGGCGAGGCGGCTCCCGAAACGCCGATTTAAATTACCTAATTAGTTTTGTTATTTTTAGGCTTTCTGATGAATAAAGAAGTTCATTTGGTTCGGAAACGACTTCCTCTCCTCGCCATTTTTGCGTGGGAACAGGATGCATAAACATTTTATTAGGCAAGCTGAGCAGCTTTCGGGTGTCCCGGCGCTCGCAGTGACCACTCCCGCAGCCTCTCCCCAGTAACTTCCTACGGCAACGAGGGACTCCCCACAGCTCCGTTCACTCCGCCCCGGGAACAGAGCCACACGCAGACATTTCCTCTCATTTTGGCAAAACCGCCTCAGTTTTGATAGAGGGCTAAACCACGCCAAGGCTCCCCATTGTTCTGTATTTGTCCAGCGAGGAATGGCAGCGGCCGGGATTTTAGCGATAAAAAGGCAGGATTGTAAATCTTCGTGCAGAATATTGTTAATAGCTACGTAAATAAAGAACTTTTGGAAGCTGTATGAACTGCTGTAGCTTTATTAAGTAACAACTGAAGTATTTTCCCGAGGAATCTTTTCCCCCTTGATGAGATGGATAGAACAAGACACAGCCAAGCCCGAGCTCAGCAGATGTCCAGCTATTAAAAATTTATTCCGGAGGGAAGGGTTGGGGTCCCGCGGCAGCAGGAAGGGGGCAGGGCTCGGAGTTCCTGTGCCGCACAAGCGCTCGGTATTCCCAGGGCAGCAGTGCAAGAGGATGCCGGAGGCAGGAATAATCTCTAGAACGGGGAAATGCTTACCGTGGGAGGAAGTCATTCACTTCCTTCTGGATGCTCCTTCTTGCCCTTTAGGCTCAGGACGAGACCTCCACAGGCAGGGCTAGAGCCAGAGGGTTGGAGGTGTATTTGAGATTTCACCTCCATGTGCTGGGGTCAGGACCCAGGACATCCCTCTGGCTGTGCTGAGCAGCCAAGACCCCTGCCAGGGGGCTCAGAGACCCTGGCACAGAGCCCAAGATGCCTGTGGTTTTGATTATGACCCGTGGAGCAAGTTACCAACCTTAGATGAAGATCTGCAAGCCATGAAAAATGAAATAGAATGATAGTGAATTTATCACAAGGTGAAAAAGTAGATTTTTGGGGTTTTTAGAATGGGGATTCAGGGGGGCAAGATGGTGTGTCCAGCCTTCCTCCTTCTTCTTCTTGGCCTCCGTCTGCTGTGATGTTGGCACTTTTAGATTGGTTTAGAGTAGAAGCTCACTGTCTAACATAGGTGATCGGTATTGGAAAGTAATTGTAAACATTGTATACGTAGTTTTTAGTATAAAGACATAACACCAGCCCAGGGGCAGGCAGAATGCCTCTGACTTCCCTGCTGAGTGGACCTTGGCAGGACAGGAGAAAGAATTTTATAAATTCTATTTATAAATAAATAAACAACCTTGAGACCAAGAAATGAAGAGTTCTGACTCTTCAAGTGCCAGGCTTGGAAAAGAGACTTTCCAACTTTTCACTCTGACCAGCAAGAGATCCCGACATGCTGGTGCTAAAGAGTTCCATCCAGCCTATTCCTCATTGAAGTATTTGAACTGAGGGTTTATGTGTCAATTCAGAAGGTGAGAAAAACAAAATCAACAAGGCAAAATCAAATAGATCTTCTTCAGATAACAAAGGCATCACAGCAGAAAGGAAGTATTTTGCATATATTATGAATTTAATTGCAGAGCAAATAAGTGAATGACAAGCAGCAATCAACATATTACATTGAGACATCACAGTGTAAAAGAGTACAGGACTGAAAAGTAAAGTTAAAACTATCCTCTCATTTAAATGAACTACTTATTAAAAAAATCTAAGGATAAAATTACTGGTTTCTCGGGGTCTGCATTGAAGGCACTTGAGACAGTAGTTCATGTTTGGACTCAGGTGTTGATTATTTCTTATCAGTAAAACAGTCTCACTACTGTGAGTTGGGCAGCTTTTCATTAGCAAAGCACAAAATGGCCAACAATCTCTTGTTACAGGGTCTTTTAAGACTAAACTATCCAATTAAGAACTGACACCTGGATTATTTCCCCTTTTAACCCAATAACTGATCTCAAAGAGCCCACAAGGCAGACTTTTCTGCCCAATTACAAAATGCCACCCAAACCCATGAAGAAGAACCATGAAGAAGAAACCCAGGAGGACACCCTGTGCCCTCCATCTTGCTTCCATCCACAACACACTAAAAATCCCAAAAGCTGAATTTCTCACCAAGTGGTACACCTACACTACTCTCCATAATCTATTTCACACTTTTGTGGATTCTAGTCTACCTTGAAGTCTAGGAAACTTTCTCCATGAATGAGGGTCAAAGTCAGTGCTCCCTGGGGGTCAAGACACCCCTGAGCAGACAGAGAATAATTCCTGGTGGCCTGGGTTTCAACAGAAAATAATATTTTCCCCCTTTTAGTTTCACGGCTGGCAACCTGGTAACCAGGATTACTTCAGAGCAATGAATACACAATTGATAGCTGTATGAAAACAAGTTCAGTGCCCAGTAGGGTCCAAATTAAATGTAAGGAATGATTAAGAAGGAGAAAAAACCATAAAGCATTGCTGTGCCCCTGTATAAATCCATACTGCATCTGACACTGCTGAACATTGGCCATGACTGTTGTTTCCCCCCTTGAAATGATGGGGCACTGGGAAAAGTAGAAAGAAGGATTCAAATTATGGAATAGCTTCAATAGAGTTATAACCTTCATATAAAGGATGACAGTAAGGAGTAGAACTCCTCAGTGTAAATAGCAGGAAAGGCTTTGAACTCTTGCCAAATCACAGCTGGCACAGAGATGCTGAATAGATTCAATGCTTCTCTCTGTCCTGCAGTGCTGGTACAGGGTGCCATTAAAAGCAGCAGGTTCAAGCCAAGCCAAGGGGGTACTTCTGGGTCTTGTCATACCTGTGCTGTGGAAACCTCTGCATCTGAACACAACATGGGCTTTTGGTCATGTATTGAGAGATTCACATTGGAGATATTGGACAGATTCACAGACTAAACAACTGTCCGACCCACCAGTGCTGCTGCTGCAATGTTTGAGCTCAGTGCAGCAGTGAAAGCATAGCTAACCTAAACCACGCATATACAGTCTCAAGAGAAACTAATGAGCCTGTTTTATTCTATGCTGTGTTTCCAGCAGAGTTATAAACAGCATCTGACATCTGAGCGATGACAGGCATTGCTCTGCAGAGATTAATGTACAGCAACTGAAAGGCAAGGCCATTATGCCTCCGCTTCTGCTGATTCACGAGAGGAAACAACATTCCTGTAAGTCCCTTTTTGGGATACTGCTCACCATCAGCCCACATTAACCCCTGTGTGCTATGCTCCTGTAGCTAGATGGAGTGTTTTGGCAAAAGATTGGCTCCTCTGAGGTCAGTGGCGACACTCTGGGAGCACTCCCAGGGGCTGCACGTTGTGCTGCTTAGGCACAGCAGACTGCCAAAGGAGGAGGAAGAAAACTGCTGTGCCAGTAAAAGACAGACTGAATGAAGGCTGTGCCTGCATCCCCTTGGAGAAGGGGAATGATAGGTCCCAGAGAGATCACAGAGCCACTCCTGTCAGATGGACAAGTGGTTGCCCACAAATAGCAGTGCTGTCATAATGCACTCAGGACTGAGCATTTTGACTAAGTTATTTTGAGAACTGTCTTACTGCCTTGACAATGTGAACAATCCATATTTGGATTTAATACAGGTAAGAGATTTGCTTCATTAATAGATATATGTTAACAAGATTACTTAATTAGAAGCCTTGGTGTATGACATACATAGTATATGACATTTTCATCAAGCAGGTTAAGGCTAAAAATAAAAATTTGACAGCAGCTAAAATGTACATACTTGTCTTTAAAATAATTTGAAGACAATCTTAGAAGTTCTTACAAAGAAAAAATCTATCACTTTGTATTAATACTGTAAATAGGAAAAAATAGCCTCTCTATATAAATTATAGCAGATTTCTTTCCTATTCTTTTGCTGGCACATTAGTAGAGATGCAGACATTTCAGTCTCTATGACAAACTCGCCTTTATGTTGCCAAAGGCTTTTTTTACCATTTTTAAACTACTGACCAATTTCAATTACTGGAATATTTTGTCACGAAAGATGTTAACTACTCACATTTTAAAGTCCATGCCTTACTTTTTTTAATCCCTAGCTTTTGTGGACTGACGTCAGTTGACCTTTTCAGGACAGGCCTACAGGGCAACTAACCTTGCTTGATCATCAAAGCTGGCTAGGAAAGACCAGGCAATGCTGAAAGCAGGCTTAAATAATCCCTGTGGAAAGAGAGCTGCAGGAAAGAGTCTGGCTCTTTCTGTCCAGTTCTGGAACAAACAAGGGCACACAAGGTTCAACACAGCAGAGCTGTTGTAGCATGTCCTGGTCATGGAAATAGTTTTTATTTGTAGGTTCTTGTTTGAATAGACCAAAAATATATTTAGAGATAAATTTAGATGGATATTATTGCTGGCTATTTCTTGGACCTGAAATTTATTTCTTCACTCTGAGTGAGGAAGAGTTTCTGTATAATATACTTTTATTGTACAAGAAAAACATATTTTGAGCTTTAAATTGCTTGCTAGCCTAGAAGCTATGATTTAAACAGCATACATAGAATTGTCTGAGTCATCAAAATACAACTGAAGAATTATTATCATAATTTATGGAGCATTATGAAAGATATTGTTGCAGTTATCAGAAAGTCTGCTAAGCTTTTCATTTCAATGAAAAAGGATGGCAGTTACTAAGTTTCTGTGGATAAGAGATCCATTTCAGTGGGCATATAGCTGCATAAGCTCTTTCAAATATATTAACTGCTCGCTTGATTCATATTGTTGGAACTATTTTTAAGTATACCTGAATCAAAACCAAAGCATCATCAAACCTTCAGCAGTGGATATATAACATTTTGAGACAGAATGGAGAACAGATTCACTAATAAACACTATCTCAGGTTCAAAATTTCTCCCTATGAAAGGATCATCACAGATAGGAAATAACAGCGTGGCACAGAAATGAAGCCATGAGACCACTAATGGATCCCATTTCCTTACCACCAACATTGTTGTCATATTAAATTAATGAGTAGACAAAGTATTACCTTCTTACTTATGCATTTATATGCCATAAATATTTTACAATGAGTGCTTGTATGTAGATCACACAATAAAATGTTCACAATATTTTTGCCGCATCTACTGGTGCCAAAAACTTCTGCTTGAAAAATGGAAAGACCTTTACATACAGAAACAAATTTTCTGGAGGATATTAAACTAAAAAAAAAAAAAAAAAAAGAAAAGGCCCTAGGAATGACGTACTATCCATGGCAAAGCATTAAGGATTTATGTGACACTTCTCTTTACAGGCATTTTCAAGTTCTGTGAGAGAGATAAACATTGTAATAGTTACTGTTCAGGCAATGGTTCTGGTATTTGTAGACTAGATCTTTTTAAAAGTGACTCAGCCTATTCTTACTGTAGATTGAGTTTTTGATTAGGAAAGACATCAATAGAGAATTAATATGCAGGAAAAATAGATGTTTGAGTAGGCTTTAGTCTTAAAAATCCTGCTGTCATCAGCCAGGGTTTTTTTTTTTTCCATTTTGCCAAGCCCCTAATTTTGCTACATGGATTTTAACAGCTTTGCTGTCATGCATATCCCAGTTTTCATAGAACAAATTTTGTTTGGCACTGTCATCCTTATTGCAATTATTCCTAAACTAACATGCAAGCAGAAATTTAAGCCTGTCCTGACAAATGTGAGAGAGCTTCTGGCACTGCTGTGTGCATTGTCTGCAATAATTCGGACAGATCACGGAGCTCAGACACTGCATCACACATGCTTAAATTATGAAAAAATTCCATTGATGTAAGGATAATTCTAAATCCAGAGTATTTGGCACAACCCTTGGCTTCTCTGCCTGTTCCCTGGAAGGATTCAGTGATGGGCCAAAAGGGCTTTAAATTAATTCCAGAACACCTTGATGTAACCCTGCCTTGAGTGAGTGTCTAAAATGTTCTGCATTTGTTATTAACATATCAGCACAGAGTCACACATCTGCATGTCTGGTTTTAATTTTAAGAAGTATGTATCAAATTTGTGACTACAGATGTCTCATTCACAACAGATTCCACGGCATGAAAATATTTTTAAGCTGTGTTTATCACATCATTAAGTGAATGGTAATAATGATTATTCAGATAAAAGTTGTTACCAAATGAAAGGTTTCATACTTGGAGCACAGAAATTAAAAAAAAAAAAAAAGAAAATACTGAAATCAGAAGACTATTCCTGCATTTGTATAGATGCTTTCAGCTGTTTTATAATACTCAATAAGCACAAGAAGATATTTTCCAGGTTGAAAATTGAATACATGCCTTAGGATTTTGAAGGGACCCGTGATAGAGGCTATCAATTTTTTCTTATGCAATTCAAAATGCATTACATCAATACAATTACCAGAAAGCCCTGGACACCTTCTTGCCTCACAGGGAGCAGTGAATATGAATGGATTTGTATTTCTTTCCGTATTGCAGAAAAATCACATGGGTGAAAGTTACAAAATAATCTCTTTTCAAACAGTATGTTCCTTTTATCAAATTCTGTATTCTCACTATTACCTTCAAATTCTGTATTCTCACAATTACCTTTACACAATACTCAGCACGTTATTGAGGTTAGTTTCCAACAAAAATACTCCTCTTACCTCTAAAGCTAAACATTAAGTTCATTTGTTTAGGATCTTATCCAAAAAATCACTTACACAATGTAACTTGAAGTATTCCCTGGTGCTGCTTCCCTATCAATAATAACCAAGCTTCACTCGTGTATGTAGCTTGCCCTTTCATATTGTAGCTTTCTTCTAAAGTGACATCAGTATATATTTCTAAAATGCAAATCAGACTTATTAATAATTTCTTCAGAATATATTCAACCTAGAATTTAAAATCCAGTTTCTGGGTTACACTCTTGAGAGCATTACCAGTGGGTTTTTTTGACTTACTTCAGTATAGCCACACTTGTACTTAGATCTTGAACATGTAACTGGTACTGGCAAATTTAAAACAAATTAGGAAAGCATATAAAATATATTGTATTTCTGCTTTTATTTAAAGTTACATGATATGACAGTTACATGATTAAATCTCCAAATTCCATATCATAACATCTGCCTGGTGAGTTTAAAGGATTAATCTAGACACTGAGTATCACCCTCCAGCTACACATTTGTGAATTGTCTTCTGGGTTTTGGCCTGAATTAGCCACAAAGGAAAGAAACTGAAAAATAGGTCAGAAATTGACACTATAACAACTTCATTATGTACATTTGTATTTTTACCAAGTTTTTAGTAACACAGCATTGTGCAAGTGTAGTATACCAGTAAAACAGCAGCAGTGCTTCATTCTTGGGAGGGGTTTAACTCTCCTTTAGCAGACTTTTGAGTGTTGGTTAGAAATTGACCAACTCTCTCTGGTTTCTAGCCAGGGATGAACTCATTATACACTCACGTCTGCAAAGTGAAGCGAATGTGAATTTCAGAGAATGTTTCTCAGCTCATGAAATGCCAGTTTTTAACCTGCACTGCTGCATAAGCATTATCATCGTTTTAAGGTCTTTTCTTGAAATAGTTGGTAACTTTTTAAACATATATCTATCTTTGCATATGTTCTTCCATACTTCTTCTTTCTTAATGATTACTCTTCTAAGATTGGGCTGGGTTATGAAGGATCTGTGATGAACATTCACAAGTACTTCAAAGTTCAAGTGACATTTCTCCACTCCAAATTGTTGAGAAGCAGAAGAAACAACTATGATACTCAAAAGCTACTTGAAAACTAGCAGATAAAGGAGAAAAAATAACTAACAAGCCTTTCAAGATAGAATTACTATTGTAGCAACAAAGCCGAGGAGGGTACTAGTCTGGAAGTGCAGTCAAATAGATTGAGCTGCTAGAGGAATCCAGCACCATCCAGGAAATCGAGCAGAATTCCTGACAAGGAAAACAAAGTAGTCTTTTCTGTGTATCACATGGAAAATTAAGCTTACTTGGCCAAATACATTTGGTTTTTACTTTTTCTATTAATTATCGTATTTCTCTGAAGAGAAAAAAAAAAATCACTTTGGGCAGTAAAAAAAAAAAAAAGGGACATGAACACATTTGTCTCCTTTAACAATTGATTACAAAAGAGTCTGGAAGCCACTCTGGAATAAAAGACTGGCATTTCCTATTCACATCCATGGAAAGAGTAGTTCTTGGTTTCCACATTCCTTGTAGAAAAGTCTCAAGAACATTGGCATGGACTTCCTGCATGGGATATGGATGCTTGACTGACCTAATCTGTTTCCCAGCTCATTCAAGAACTGGGGCAGACTGCTAGCAAATCTGTCTGATACCTGATATATTTACTTCTGGAGAGGACAGCATACCTCCTTCCCATCTCAAGTCTCTCAGACACAACTTCTAGGCAAGGAAGTAAAAGTCTGCTACAAAGACTTGGGAGAATGGGTAGTTAGATGAACATTCAAATAATAAGGTTCCTCAAACTCATCCATGAAACAGTCTATACTTTAAAAAAAAAGACAAAACGTGACTAAACAACCAGTAGAGCAGTGAGTAAGTAATTTCCTATCACTTCTGGTATGATGTTACAGCTCACCCCCCTTTGTAATACTCCTTCGGAAAGGATGTTCAGGAATCTCTTTTTTTCATAATGGCTTTATTCTTCCTGGAAACACAGGAGCCAAAAAAATTGTTTAAGAAATAAGGGGGCAGTGAAAGCCCAGACTGCTGTCCCTCCTGTGTCAAGTGAGGCTTGCAGGATTGTTCTAGATGATATATGACCCTCAATAATTGGAGCGTCAAACTTCTGGCAAAAATCTTTAGGCAGTAATCTGATAAAGGTCACCAGATGGTCAAAGATCGTGCGGATATAGTTTGAGAAGCACACAAGGTAGTTCCAAATGTGGAACTGAAATTAGGCTGAAGAGTCCAGTCTTTTATGGAGCACAAGTAACTCCTGAGTTTTTAGAGAAGTAGCCTTTGAAAGTACTTCTGATGTTCTGAGGGGAGCTGAAGATGTTGATCACAGGGAGATCTTTTCCTTAAACTATATGATAACAGGCAATAGCCTGTTTTAGGGCTCTCTGGAAAACAAATAATGTGATGTTGCAGGTCTGAAAAGCTTCTCCAGTTGCCACAATGGAGCTGACATGCTACTAAGGTCTCATTCAGAAATCAGAGTCCCAGGTATGGGGTTTTGTCTTTGGAATGCTGCTCTTTCCCAGTCTGACTGAAACAATGCTCAGAAGCAATTCTGTAGTTGTAGGGATAATAAGGTATTTTTATATTTGGTGCTGAAGAGCCCAAAAACCTAATTAACAAATGCTCCTGACACTAGTGCTAATGATCTCAGTGGGTATAAAGAGAACGTTACCAAGGAATATTGGCTATAAGTGTAAAGAGAATGATCATCTGAGATTAGGAAACAATTGCCAAGATCAATGCACCTCTCAAGACCCCAGAGCAAAACCCAAAAGAAGTAGAATAAAAATTCCAGCAGTAGCCAAAACCCTCTTAGCTGTAAGAAAACAGAAAAAGTTCCCAGGCTGGGAGCCAGCATTCCACATGAAATGAGCAATCATTTTGATTCAGTGGACATTTCAACTCAATGAGTAGAAATAGGTTTGTGCTTATTGTCCCATTCTCATTATGTGGGGGGCTGATATTTGGGCCCTCCTCTTTTGTTGTTATTACATTACAAAGGTTCTATTGTCATTACATGGCAAGGGTTCCATATTGCTAGAGTTTCATACCTCCTTGATGCTTCCTGTAGGCAGCTCCTCTAGGCACTGAGTCCTCCTTCCTCTCACAGTAGCCAACTAACTCCACTCCCCCTCAACCAACCAATCCACTCTTTTATAACTCTCTTCTTATTGGCTACAGCTGCAGCCTGGTAAAGTCAGGCCTGTTCCCAATCTCTAATAATTGGCTCAGCTGCAACTCCTTAAGGGATAAGATTGCTTTCTATACTACCTTTATTTTCTTATATTGTATCCCCCTACATCCTGCTGCCATCAGTAAGATTATCTGGCCTGGAGCACTGGTACAGATAAGGCCCTCAGGGTGAACAGAAACAGATCAGCTGATAAAGAGTATGGAACTTTTGCTTTATTCAAATAAAGTGTCTTTAGCTTACTTCTAATCATCAAGAAAGCTTTTAAAGAAGTGAGCCCTTCAAGTCCTATAGCCTGAGCTCTTCAAGTCCTGTAGCCTGTCCAGATGGAAAAATGAAGTGAAAAGTGGGGGTAAAAAAGGTGAGGAAGGAAGAAAAACAGATGGAAGGTTTCTTATTGGAAGAAAGACCCTTTGACTCTTGGAACATATTGTTTGCATTCCATAGCTAAAAATTTTACATTTGCATTTGTGAACAATTCCTGCTAATTCAGCAATTAAAAATTCATGGGCAGTACCCCATTCTACTGATTAAGGTTCACATAAGTTAAACTTCTGCAGGTCATTTTGTCACTTGATACAAACTTTTCAAGTAACTTGAAAAGCTTGGCCTGACTTCACAAACATCTAAATCATCATGTCTATTTATAAAAGTAGTTTATCTATGTTTCAGGTTAATACAAACTTAACCAAATGTGCTTGTGGATACTGCTGTGGCAAGTCGGACCTTATTACCTTCCACATAGTAATCAATTATATACTCATTTCACTTACATCCCAGGTCAATATATTTCTGTATCTACTATAAAAACAAAGGCTTTTAGCTAGACCTCTCAGAAGCATGTTTATAGATAATTATTGTCCAAAGCATGAGTATAAAATGTATATATATTAAAGCAGTAGTCCTGCCTATCCTCTCTAAGGTCTTTTTACTTTGCTAGGCAGTAAAGAATCAGGCCTCTCAAGTGAAAAGCTGAAAATTACCTAGTTATTTTAATTTACATGCCAGATTATTATATTTTACAGCAGTTCAAGGTCTTTCTGTTCAGAAATATGCTAATTTCACCATTAGATTTGGTACAGACCTGTTTGTTGTGGAGACCTGACTAGGGAGGGTAGCTGAGTGGGATAATCTCAGGATTTCAATTAACACCACAACTGTCTCATGTACCTTTTAACAACTAAACTATTGGGTCTGGAAAAATGTCTTTCTTCTTCTAATATATCAGAAAGCACTGAAAACTCAACTAAACTTTTCCTTAAAACTAGAATGCTGTTTTCCTTTTTCCCTCCAATCCTTTCAGAACTCACATAAAAAAATACATCAATCATGAGAAGGAGACACGGCAATAAATAAAAGCAAAACTTAATTTATGTGTAGCTGATGTATTTCTCACTTTCAGCATTAAAGAAAGCAAATATGCCAAGTATGTATTATTTTAATGATCAGGACTACTTAAACAACTTCCCAGTAAGAAATCAAGGCCAAAACTGAAGATCATAAAATCTTGTTTAGACCCAAACATTAGCAGTATCACCGGACACGTGATGATCACTTTTTAATACAAAAGTGCCTCAGAATTAACAGCTGCAATTTGAATATATGATGTAAAGAACTTCAGCTAAAGTGTGTCACTCAGCTGCTTTGGTATCTGGGTAACCTCCTGGTACATAGATTTTTTTGTAATTTTCAGACATCAAATAATGAAAGTAGTGTGTAGTATTTAAAATCCCAAAGATTGCATACATCAAGGAGACCTACATTTAGGGAACTGCTACTTTGCAATAAGCCCTACAGTAATTAAGGGCTAAATACCAAAGTGGCCAGGAATCACAAACTTTCAAACTGTTACCAAGCACACACTGGTACTGGGCAGTAATTATTATGAATTTTAGAGTCTTTGTAATTAGCAGCAGTCACAGAGAAACAGATTACAAACCAGCAACTTTTACAAATCTGTAAGTAAACAATAATAAAGGGTAATACAGGTTTGTGTTCACTTCATTTACTAATTGTATTGTTTGTTCACTCTGCTTTTGTCTCTACCAATATATTGGCATAATACAGTATTCATGTTTAATAAACATTCTAATTGTAGTAAATAAAACATTTTTAATGCAGCAGTAAAAAATACTCAAATAAATACAGCAGTGCATTTTGTTGTAGGTCAGTGCTAGTGAATGCTGTAGCAGTGAAATTTACTATGCGATGTCTATTGCTCTGGAAAACATATTTGAGTGTTGACTAAATAAAAACATCTGTAACTCATTTTATGGTCAGTGTTACACTAGTAGTTACAAGAAAATAAGATATATGTGTTTCATACTATAGTATTTTTCCAAATATAAATAAAATTCCATCAAGTTTGAAGTAGACAGATTTTCAGGCTACAAGAAACCCTTGAGACAGTTTTTTTCCATGCTTTCATAAAATCGTACATAGTCACAGAATAATTTAGATTGGAAAGGACCTCTAAGATCTTGTAGTCCAGCCTTTGACTTATCACCACTGTGTCCAGCAGACCATGGCACTGAGTACCACGTGCAGTCGTTCCTTGAACACCTCCAGGGACAGTGACTCCACCATCTCCCTGGACAGCCCGTTGCAATGTTTGACAGCCCTTTCAGTGAAGAAATATATCCAAATTCAGGTCCAGCCTGAACCTCCCCTAGCACATTTTAAGACTCTGTCCTCTCATCCTGTCACTGGTTGCCTGGGAGAAGAGGCTGACACCACCTGGCTACAACCTCCTTTCAGGGAGTTGTAGAGAGCGATTAGATGACACATAATTTAACAATCACAACAGGAAACATTATAGAATGGCATAAATGATATTGCAAGTGCATGACAAATAGGAACTCGGTTAATGATGTAAACTGAAACACAGTTCTTGGCTGACACAGTGTTTGAGTTTCTTATGTTAAGCATCAGTCATTGCTGGCTTGTTACTACTAATTGAGCATAAGTGCAAAGATATCATAATGTCAACTTCTGGGTTTCCCTAATCAGCTCTGGTAAAAACCTATTGCTGTGTCCAGTTTGTTTCCTTTCCAGGTCCTTTCCTCAAAGGTTGTTGTAAATTCAAATACAAAAAACTCCAAAGCAACGGCAGAACCCTTCTGAATGTGTTGCTTTTGATACTGCAGGTCAATTGTTATCCTTTCATTGCAAGGTCCAGCAGGTGCACATGGCTGATTGTTTCTACACCATTACTTTGTATACCAGCATGCTGGGTTCATTTGAGCTATAAATAAGCACATAAAATTTAATCAACAGAAGTTAATAACTTGCATTATTTAGATTTAGAATTGTAAAATTTCCACAGCATACCCTTATTTTTACTTATGTAGTCAGTTCAAACATACTGTTAAGAATTTTCTAAAAGATCCTACTTATTAAAAATATCAACTGGCAAAAAATACACATATTGGAAATATTTAAACACATTTCCACATCTAACTCTTCCTCCTCTTACTGTAACATCATGCATTAGGATGATAAACACTAGTTTTGAGTACAAAAATAGCTGAGTTAAACAATCCAGTCTCTTATGTGTTACTTGATCTTGTGACACTGCTGTACCTCCATTTGTTTGCCTTTGACAACTAAATACATCTGGATTATTTATAAATATTGAGGATTGTATCATTGTGCTGTACAGAGGCGACAAAAGCAGCAACCCCATCAGAATAACAAAAACATTTCACTCAGTGTGCAGCTTCTTATGTGGTAAATTCTGAGCTGTTTTAATGGGTATTGCTTTCAATAAACTGTGGTTCACAGAATTGGAAAGGACCCACAAGGATCAAAGTCCAGCTCCTGGCCCTGCACAGGACACCCCAGGAGTCCCACCCTGTGTCTGAGAGCATTGTCCAAAAACTTCTTGAGCTCTGTCAGGCTGGTGCTGTGACCACTGCCCTGGGGAGCTCTTCCAGTGCCTTCTGGGTGAGGAACGTTTTCCAGATATCCCCTGGCACAACTTCATGAATGAATGGCCAACAGGACTTTCAGCTAAGATGCTAAGAGCAGGCTGATGAATTACTGCAATTTTACATAGTATTGATTACAAATGCTAAGCAATCCTGTTGTATTATATGAGGAACAAAAGTGACTTTTAGCTACAAAAGTAGATTTAAATAGGAAAAATTATTGAGCCAAGTTGTTAGAAACTGGAACACTTTCACTGCCTGTGATGTCTTCCTAACCACACAGAAGGCTCAGGTTATGTGTGATCAGCAACTTGCCCTGAACAAGTAATAAAAATAAAATTAACTAAGAAATGCAGGTGCTTAGGTTTTAGAAGACAGACATAAACCACATAAATTTATAATTTTTAAACCAGACAATTTCTGTCTCCTACCATAATTTATTCCTGTCTGCTTTTTTACTCAGATGAATTCCTTCTGTGATTAGAATGACAAAATACTTCCACATTAATGAGCTAATTAGCTTAATTGCATAATTTTGCTGTATTTTTAATCTCATGTGGAATCTCTAGCAGATATAATTACTAAGTCACAATTACAGGATTCTGTTACCTTTTTTCCTTCTTTGGAACATGTTTTTGTTCCGGAGATTTGCTTGCATAGACTGTCTTGTTGCTTTGGATGCTAAAAAATAAAATTAATCTCCAAACAATAGAGAAGACCAGAAAGCTTATAAGTCCAGACTTTTTTATTCAAGAGGTAAAATATTATACATATTTCCGCTATTTGTCAGACATCTGCAGCCTGATACTTCAAGTTGAAGGTTCCAGTTTTATTGAACTATGAACAAAAAATTAGGGACTCTGTTTATGCTGTTTTCTTCAAGGTCCAAGCTTGTTCAGTACTTACAACAAGAAAGCATTAAAGTCTGATGATTTTCTAAATACATTAAGGTCTATAAGATTTTCATGCCCAAAACTGAATGGAATAATACAGCCAAGCAAAACAGTTGAGATTATCTTCACGCATGTGCTAAAACAGGCCAGACACTGAAGAGGTATAATTCAGCAAATTTCTTTACTGGGTTATTTTATGCCTGCTGACAGTATAATGCAATTTTAGCAATTTAACAGAATTTAAAAGAATGTTAATTAACAAGGACCTGTCTTACTGATTTAAGGTCAATAAAATGGGTATCTGAAAGGCCTGGAAATGAGGGAAGCTCACTGAAAGACTCAGCTCATTTTTTTCTCCCCTCTCTCTCCCAGTAAATTACCTGATTCAGACTGATTTTGATCTTTCTCAGAATATAGTTATGCATCTGATGCTCATGCATTAAGTCAGACTTCTCTGAAAAATCAAACCAGCTCCCTAGTTAGATTTAATCTTTAACTCTATTAATAAGCAGAGTCTATAAAATGCCTTTATTTCAATTCAAGACAGAAATTTCAATTAGCAAGTTAAGGACTGAATTGACATTGAAATATTAGTATGTATTTTAAAGTTTAATGCTATTTCACTGAAAGTGCAGATTTTATAATAAAACACAATTCAGCATAAAGTAAACTTTTTATAGAAGTGCTACATATGAAGAAAGTCACCTTCTGTTTTATTATTAACCTCCAATTTCACTAATAATATAGAATGACAAATTGTACTTGAATAATTAGGTGAAAAAGTGAAATCTGGTAATGCTTGATGAATTCCTACATTTTTATTATTAACCACCCCAAACTACAACACTATTCTCTAAATAAGCTTATGTAAAAAAAATTGGTACCATGTATAATTACATAGTTCTCAAGTATCTTCAAGCCAGAACTTTGACAGCTATTTGTTGAACGTAATAGCCCATTATCTTTATTTTTGCTAGGATGTGAACATCCAAATTCATGCTGCCTTGGAAAAAACAATTGCCAAAGACATCTGAGTTTATTTAAATGTGTACTTTCTGAACAACTTCTCAATATTTTTTTTAGTTTATACTTTATATATAGCATAAAAATGTTGTTTTTAAAAGTTATGCAATTCCATGCAAATTTTCCATAAATTCAATATGAAGTGGCAGACAATTAATTTTATTTGAAGGGACATATAGATTTTACATGGCCTAACTGCTGAAATCACATTAACATCAACAGATTCTGTTTGTAAAACATTAAAAATAATTTTTGACATTTTCACCGTCAAAGTGAGAGCCTGTCCATGATTGAAACGTTTCAGCTGTAGAGGTGCACATCATTACATTCTTATCTGGGCTTGCACATGTTGGTCCATTTCCAAAGAGTCCCAGTTTGTTCAGATGAGGAGGATAATTCCTTAGATTTAAAAAAATAAAATAGTGGAAGCATCTGGATTTAGTACCAAAAGCCAACATGCTGCTGCTTCTTCTTAAAAAAACAAAAATATGGGCATAGGAAAGATTTTTGTCCTTGTAGTCTCTAAAGAGAGTTCTTGTTTAATTAACTTGATAAAATATTTCTGCTATTCACCATCAGTTTGTCAAAGATCATCTCATGGATATTTTCCTTCACTAGAAATAGGAAATCTCATTTAACAATGGCCTTCCAGAGCAACTCCATCTTTCCAGTGCTTTCCAGTGCATTGCCCATGCTTTTTAAACTGACAAGCACAACAACCATTAAAGACACCTTATCATACAAGAAACAACTTACTTTTTATTACTCTTTTCCAGTTTTCTTTCCCATGGGCCTGTTTTTTGAGAAATTCAACCAGAAGATGTAATTTTTAGTAACTCAGTCTTTGCTGCCACATGATGAAGATCACAGTGTTGTAACTTTGAAAGCGAGTGCTTTGCTTGATGGGGAATGCAACTGAATCTCTCTTTGTCACCCTTAGACATGACAGATTAACAACAACTAATTGCAAGAATACTGACACCATGCTTAGTGAATACACTTGCACAAGAAGCCTCTTTCACGAATATGTTTTGAATTCCTCCAATAACTGCATTTTGCCATCTCCTTCAGGAGCTTGTTCCCATTATGTCTGGTGGCCTACAAACCACCACAGCTCTCTCTCAGCCCTCAGCACTGGAGATGAACAAACACCTTAGCAGCTGATACAGGCTGCATTTAGGAGAGAGCACGCAGCACATGTTCTGGAAAGCCAGGAGATGATCCAGGCAGCTCCAGTTGCTGGCTGCAGCACATGTTTCTACTGAGTAACCACAGTGACTGCCACCACATGAACTTAGAAAGATAAGGCACAATGCTGGTGTTTCTCCCAGCATTGATGTTGGTCAAAACTTCTGACTTCCCTAAGTGAGCCACACTTTCATGGGTTTTCTGGAAGCAAAATGTTTCTTTAGTTTGTTGTTTGCTTGGTTTTTTTTTCTTTTTTCTTTTTTTTTTTTTTTCTAACTGGTTATGTTGTAATAATGCCATTTCTCTGTTTATTCAAGCATTGATGCACAACTGATAAAAAAGTTGAGGCAGACACAATTACTGCCTATGTAATCCTAACTGTATTTAAATTAATTGAAAAATTAATTTCTCAAAATCTAGTATTCAAAGAAAAGCCAATTCAAAACATGATATTTGGCCATCAAATTCCTAATGGATATGAATGAAAGAAAAGCAGCAAAAGCAGTAACTTAACTCGGAACTTGCACACAAAGTAAGTCCTTTCTTCCCACCTTTTCTTTCCTATGCTCTACATCTCAGAGTAGTCAGGTAGTAGAATACTATTCCCTGAACATGGCATCAATTTACTGATTCTTTGATCATACACAAGACTTTCCACAAAAATGATCCCAGATTAGGATGAGAAAGCCAAACAGGAGTCTCTAGAAAGCACTGATGTGTCTCATAATTTCCTGGAATATTACAGTGTGAAAGTTTCCAAATAAGGTACCAAAGTGATAATTTCTTTCCCCATGAATAAAAGGGCAAGGACTACAGTCAGGGCAGGTTTACATGCAATAACAATCAGATCTGATTTTTATTAATTTGATGCTTAATAGTATGAAGTGCTTGAAGAGAAACTTTAAAGAGGACTTTCTAGAATTTACCTAACATTTCTGTGCTGATTCAAAAGAAAGCACAAAAAGGTTTTATGAAGTGAAGAGCTGGGCAACTATGTCCAAAGTTACTAAACAGATGGAAAAGTTGTCCACGCAGTGAGAAACTGTTAGGAATGGCAGCACTACATTAGGAAGGAATAATCAAATGTCTGTATTTCATGTGTCTGAAGAACATGAGAAAAAGGTGCTTTGAGGGGAAAACAAAAGCAATTCTCAACAGAGCTGATCTCTGTGCCTACCAAGATTACAGGGTACTGGCAAAAAATAAATAAAATTGGGCAGTAGAAACAGAAGGCAGTTATTAAAACTGAGAAATATTAAAATGGATGTGGTAAAATTTAGATTTTGGATGCATGGGTCAAAAGCAATAGGCTGAAGAGGATGCCAGGATCACAGCCTTGAGTGAAAAGAGTCATTATAATGTTATAAGTTCTATCTAGTTTTTCTTCACTAGAACAGAGAACACAAATGCTAAAATAAGCTCCCATTTTGAAATACAGACAAATTTTCATTTAGAAATTACAAAATAGAAAATGAAGATAGTTGTTTGTGTATAGAGGCCATAATATCATTAGCCACTGTTACACAGGTGCAGGTATTCGATCATATGGTGCTTTAAGCATCATCCAGTTCTGGGAGAGGCAGGAGGTTCAACAGAACCAAGGGCTGGGTCCTGCCCTTGTACGACAAGAATCCCCAGCAGTTCCAGGCCTCTCCATCCTTCTTGCAGGACTCTGTGTGAGGCTCCAGCTCCCTCCTGTACCAGGGGCACTTGCTCCAGCCGGTGCTGCCACCAAGGCCTGGGGCACATCTCTGGAATTGCTGGGCAGCATCAAGCAGAGCCCACTTCACTGAGCAGCATGGTTGTCTCTGGGCCCACACTGTGCTCCAACTCCAAAGATCCCAGGGACATGAAAGAATAAGCAGCCCCTTGGCATGGCTAAAAAGTTGAGCAGCACTCATGGGCAAAGTCTCTTCTTCTGCCGAAAGGCAACTTACTGACAAGGCAGTGCCAGCCTTCTCAGAGAAGGGAAGGACATGAGAGAGCAAATGCTAACAAGGATTTTAAGCTGTGCCAAGGAACATTTGGGTTGAACATTAGGAGGGACTTTTGCCCAGAGAAGGGCAAAATACATTAGAATAGTATGCCTGTGGCAGTAGTGCAGCTCCCTTTGTGGGAGGAGTTCAAGGAAAGAGTCCGTGTGGCGCTCCGGGCACTGCTGGGTGCTGCCGTGTTGGGGATGGGTCCCCAGCTGGGCTCCGTGATCTCACAGGGCTCTCCCAAGGCAATTGATTCTGCCATTCTGTGACATCACAGCCTCTGGGGCCAGCAGGGTGGCTGGGAACTGTCCCCAGCCTGTCACCGTGCCCAGAGCACGAGCAGCAGTTGGTGCAGAGAGACGGCCAGGGTGTGTGCTGAGGTGGCAGCTCAACCTACAGCAGCACCATGGCTGGCCACGGCTCCCAGTGGCTTCTGAGAGTCTACGTGCTCCTGATGCTGGTCCAGCCCCTCAGCCATTCCAGCCGTCCTGAGGGGAACATGGGCACCTTGGGCCAGCTTCCCGAGGACATGGAGCCAAAGGCCATGGGCCCTGAGACGCCCCCCTTGTGGGTCATGGCAGCAGGTGCTTTGTTGGACTTAGTCCTGGATCTGCTGCTGGCAGAAATTGTCCTCAGGTGCTGCCTTGGCAGAAGGCTCTGGAGATGCTGGGGAGAGGTGAGGGAGGGGTGTCTGGCAGGTGGGATGGGGCCAGGGGTGAGGAGGAAACAAGGCCTTGGATCAAGCTGGGGTCAGGCAAGGCATGAGAGCCCCCATGGAGGAGAAAAGCTGGGCAGATCTGAAGCTTCCTGGCTGGACCTCTTGGGCAGCACTCAGCCCAAGGCCCCAAGGCAGAGGGGAATTTCAGGCCCTGGTGAGGAATTGGGGCCAGGGGCTGAGCCCCAGGGACACCAGGTTGAGCTGGCCAGGGCCCTTCTTCCTGCAGCCTCAGCTCAGGAAAGCCCAGCCAGGCCCGAGTGTCTCCAGGGGTGTCCAAAGGCATCCCAAGAGGGCTCAGCCCCATGCTCTCCCCATTCTGTGTCTTGCAGGAGGAGCGCCAGAGCCCCTCGGTCTCTGCAGGGCCGTGCTGCAGGCGGGGATGTGGCTGATGCCAGGAGCTGCTGCAGCTGCTGAGGCACAACCGTGCCCTGATGCGGCTGTGCCTGCGCCACAGCTCTCTGCAGAGGCCCAGGCACAAGAGAGCGCCAAGATGGGCCCTTTGGAAGAGGAGGAGAGTGCGCTTCTCCCCTCAGCTCTGAGGTCCCCAGCTCCAGCTCACCTCTCAGCTGGCAGAGCTGTGCAAGGGGATGTGTGAGCAGTGCTCAGCCTGGGCACTGGGACATCCCCCACCATAGGTTTTAGTGAATATCCTGTTTATTAGCCATAGCTTAGTTATAGGTTCCCAGCAATGTTTTCCCTTAGAAGATGAAGTATTTTAGAGTTGTAGTTGTAAGAAGTTGACAGTGTTTTAGGTATAAGGTTGTCCCCATGTAGATTTTTCAGGCCCTAATTTTCAATTGTTAGAATAATCCACTTGAATAAATTTCAGCTTTTCTACAGCTTGCTGTGTTATTTTCTTGATATTCCATCCTTTATGAATATAAAGGTCCTTCACTGGATAAAGGAGTACCTTCCTGTTTTCTGAGAAATTGGTGATACTGATGGCTTACCCATTTCTACCAATCCAATAGGACAAAGACTACAAATCAGTTTTACAATTTCAAAAACTACTCCTTCAAGTTTTACACATCAGTTTTATTATTGGCAATGTTCTGAAGTGATACCAAAGCAGTGCAGAAAACAAGGACGAAGATAGTCCGCAGTTGACACCACCCGATAAATGACATTTTAAATCTAGTTTAAGGTCTCTCAGTGCAAGTTTGAGTGCGTAAATGGGGACATTCACACAGAGGCACTACCAGTTGTTAGGTTTGGCCTTTCCAGTGAGTTTCCTTTTTATTTTTTCTTTCACCAAATTGAGAATAAAACAAACATTTCTCTTTTTAGGCAGAGAAAAGACACAGTTGGTTTTTAAGAACGCATTTTATTCTGCCTGTATAATAACCCATTGTGGAAAATGTTAGCTTTTAGCAGAATGCCACTGTGCTGTTGCAGTTGTTCTACCACTGTGATGAATAACAGGCAGGTCTGTCAGACTCCTGTAGTTCATCCCATGCAAAGGTCATTGACCACTTATCACTGTAGGGATCACTGGGAATAATGACACTGGAAAATGTGGAGGTAGCTGGATAAATAAATACTTGCAATTTCCTTAGCCAGAAAAAAAACCTAACCAAACCTTCAAAACAATGCTATAAAAATAGTTATCCTCTGAATTAGTAGAATTTAAATTAACTGTTTTATGACTGCTTTTGGTTCATATTTTTATGTTAAATATTGTTATTTCTATCTGAACTATTCATCATTATTATGCTTTTCTGAAGTGAGATACAAAGTAATATACACCCATCTTCCCAAAATATGATTTTAAGTGTTTGCAAGTTTAATCACTTAGGAAGCAAAAGGAACTTCACATGTCTCAGGATCAATGGAAACTAACGAACACAACCTGACAACATATATTAAATGCTCAATAAAGTCAGTGAATATTTTTCACTGTAGAGATAGATACCACCAGTTTATGAATTTTGCTAGTATAGATTTAATGAAGAAAAAGTAAGTCTTTACTGCCAAATCAGTTATGAGTTTTTCTGTTCTACTGCCAGTATGCTGTGGGTATAAACACCATATTTTCATAGTCTCATCCATGAAGAATTCCACTTTAAAATCTGGTTTTGAGTTTGACCAAACAAATGGAAACTCTCTATTAAAACACAGTGATGGCAGCAGGGTCAGTCTTTGCAATGAAAATCTAAGATTTAACAGTATTTTCCTGATCAGATCTCCAGGGCTGAGTATACATGGTTATTGTGCTGGCTTGGCCCTTGCTGGCAGCCAAACTTTCACCCAGACATTGGCTCATTCCCTCTGCTCAGGAGGAAAAAGAGAAAATAAGAAAAGCAGGAACGAGAAAGCTGCCTCAGCATAAAGACAGGGAGGCTACTGATGAAAGAGACTTAACTTGGAAAATCTTATTTATCTCCATTTAAAATGAATATTTAATTATATTAGTATTTATTATTATTAGATAGTCAGAGACAGCCAACCTGACTCAAATGACTGAGCCACCCATTTTGTTTTGGTACTGAAACTGGAGGAGGATCAAAAAAAATTACATTCCCCTGACATAAATGTCTTCAATTTTAATAAAACAATATGTTTTTCTGTATTTAAGAAATAGCTAATAAGAAAGTTATTTCCGTATTCTAAAAAATATTCTGTCACAAGGAGCAATTTAGTTAATGCTATTCTAATTTACAACAGACACTAAAGTACTCAAACCAAGTTTTCTTTATACTGAAATTCATTATTAGATTGGAAACTCCTCAAGACAGGGTCCTGTAATGTGGGAGGAAGAGTATTGTTAGGCAGCAGAGACATTACTAGAGACCAGCTATATTCCCATTACATTTTGGAATGTATGCATTTCTTCAGCACACATACATCACTGAAATTAAAGCTAATTAATGAATGATAAATGATTTGAAAAAAGATGGGAAGGTGGTAAAGCATACTGTTAATACAAAGTTACTGACTGAGAGAATGTGCTTACAGCCTCACAGCGCTGACTTCATAGGCAGGTGAAATTTACTGTAGATAACTATAATGTAAACACAAAAAACCCCCCCTAATCTTACCTATAAAATTATCTAGTGGATGTAGATGTTAACAATCAGAACACAGAGCCTAGGATCTATATACTTAACACTGTGAAAACAGTGTTCAATGTTCAACAGAACCACTTTCAACAATGCTTGGTTTATCTGCTGTATCACTTCCCTAGCAAAGCAAAACAAATGAGAGACAGGAATTATAAGGGAAGAAACCATTATTTGGACGGGGCTTCTGTCTTGAATACTGGGTATAACTCCCGATCTTCTCTTCTACAAAAGCATATAGTGGTGCTCAAAAAAAAAAAAAAAAACCCAACCAAACAAAAAACCAGTAACATGAAAAGAATCTGAAAAAAAATATGCCCAAACTCTTCAGCTTAGAAAATAAATGCAAGACTGAGGAAAGATATAAAATCATGAATTGAAGAGACAAGGTGACTAGAGAGCAACTGTTCACTGTTGCTATCAAAATGAGAAGAATATCAATTAAGACAAGTAGGAAACTTTAAAAAAACAACCATATTTCACACTTGTGTAGTCAAGTTGCATTGAGTAGGGACCTTTTCTTGTACTACTCTGCAGATGCTAAAAGCCTATGTGGACTTAAATAAAAAAAAAAAAAAGACTGGGCACATTTGTGAATTAAAAATCTACCAAGAACTGTGAAGAATAAGACACTAAGACAGCACTTCTGATTCAGAAAGTGCTGAAGCCACAGATGGTTTCATCCATGGTATTTAGGGATCATGTAATGTCCTGTCTCTGTAGTCTTCCTTAGGCATTTCCCAGTCTCCACTGCTGCAAATATACCCAAAGGTGTTTAAATGAAGATTACACCAGTGAATTATTTCTGGAATGCATTTATTTACGGCTGAATACAAGGGAATAAAAAAATAAAGAATATGCATAAAAGCAAGGTATTTCTCAGCCTTAAAAGCATTTACAAGTATACTTGATTGTGGTCCAATTGGTATCACTAACATATGAATACAAGAAAATGTAAGAATATAATCCCAAAGGAACTACACATTTTCCTTTTTCAAAAACATTTTAGAACCAATATGATGGCACAGAATCTTTGTTAAGTGTACCAAGTCAGGAGAGAATTTTTTTTTTCCTTTGGAAAAAGAGCAAAGGGGTATTTCTAACAGAGGAAGATGTACGATGGTATTAAAATTCCACCAGATTGATCTGCCTTTGAAAAAATAAATCATTACTTATTTCCCTGCCATGTACAGGAGGGAAATTTACCATTGCAAATTACTATATTTGCCATTGCATACTGCATTTTCTGCCAGGAATCACACTTGACGATTTCTGTTTATGGCCAACTTTCAGGCCCGTGTCCTGCAGCAGCGCTTCCTGCCACCCCACAGCTTTCACAAACCAGCTGCTGCACGGGGGCTGCTCACAGGGAGGGAATTACAAGCAATGGCACCAAATAATTTCAAGAGCTCCTTGTTTCAATAAAAAAGGCAAAAAGTGCAACCACTGACTTACCCGAACTGATTTCTGAACCAGTGTAAGTACAGCAGTACAATATTATGTGGAAACATGGCTCAAAGGACCTTTGTTCTAAGTAACAAGGTAAACATGCACAATTATAATAAATTTAGAAGTGCTTAGCAGTTACTTTTCCAGAAAAAAAACCAAACAGAATAAATGAGCAAAGGTATTACTCAAAATCCCATTAGCTGCCTGTTTTCCCTTACAGCAGTCTAAACACTTCCAACGATCCGTTCCAAAATTATTATTTTGATCCATTCCAAAGGTATTAGCTGTGCAAATAAACCTGGTCGTGCAATGAGGTCTAGTCTGTAACTTAGTTAACGAGGGCGGAAAAAAAAGTAGATAATTACTCTAATCCATACTTACTTCTCGGGTATTAAAAAAAAAAAAAAGGAATAAAAAGGAAAAAGTGATGCTCTTCAGAGGGAAAACACTTCGATACTCTGCTTGTGCTTTATAGCCCGTACGAACAACTTTTCCGCGGCACCTCGAAGCCAGATGACAAGAATAAAGCACAAAGTCGCGCCGGTTCAGCGTTCCTGCCCCTCCATCCCTTCCTCCTCTTCCCTCGCTGCGGCTGCGGCGCCGGGCGGGGGCCGGCCC
>NW_005054410.1:791829-805101 GCF_000277835.1 Geospiza fortis
TTCCCCTCGCCCCCCCCCGGCCGCTGCCCCCAGCGCTCGGCCCGCTGCTGGCCGGCACGGTCGGGGTGGCAGGCTGCCTCCTGGCACTCTGTGCCGGGGAGCACGGCATCTTCTCGGCGCAGAGCCGAGGAGCGCACCACCAGCATCACCGCCACCCACGGCTCCCCAGCGTGGAGGAAAAAGTGCCTGTGATAAGACCCAGGAGGAGATCTAGCTGCGTGTCCCTAGGGGAAACTTCGGTCAGCTACTACGGCAGCTGCAAAATGTTTAGGAGACCCTCGTTGCCTTGCATTTCCAGAGAGCAGGTAGGTTTCTCCAAAACTTGAAGGAGAAACTTTCGGAGGAGTGAGCGCCACTCCGTAGCTTTTCCTGACTGCTGTGTGTGTCTGTGCTGGATGTCTGCTCACTAACAAACTCCTGCTAGAGGAATGGAGGAGAACGTTAGTCCCTTAGCGGGTTTCTCAGCTCGGTTCTGCAGAATCGATATAACCCTTTATTTCTGCGTGGGTGCTAAATCATAATAATGTATTTGCTGTAGGACAGAAGGCTCGCTCGCTTTTTTATGCAATCTCAATTATTAAACAGCAGTTCTTATTGATTAGAGCAAAACCTCCAGCCAGTCAGCTTCAGCTTTCAGTTACCGTGTTATTTTGGTTTTTTTTTCCGAAGCCCCCCACCGTCTGGCAGCCTTTCCGAGAGAAAGAAACCACAGCTTTCTAAGCTGCCCGACACTTCTGGTTCTTCCCGCTTTCTATCGACAAAACCATTACCAAGTGCTAAAGAAATACCGGGTTTTGAGGGATATTATTTATCGAGCGTTGGCGTTGTTTGAGTGGCAGCTGTCCTTCTGCCCTGCAGATTACTGTCGTTTGTTCCTCTCTCTCCCTCTCTCTCACCCCCTGCTCCTCGCTCCACATAAGTTAACGTTAGTTTTGGGTTGATGGGTTTTAAGAAACTTCTTTTTACTGAAGAGAGAGCTGTTCAGTAGGGGCTGGAGGGATGCCCGAAACGCTCGGTTTTCTTGAATGGAACTCTGTTGGTTTCTACCTCCCGGAAAACTTTTCAATGAGTCTTGTTTTTTGTAGCGTAAACCCCCGTGCGTGTGGGGGAGTTTGTTTTTATTTGGGCACTTGCACGTCGACTGCAGGAACATCGAGTTGTGTTGGAACTGGCCCGAGGCTGCTGCCAAGTGGATTATCAGCCCGTTGTAGGATGGAGGATGAGGGGAGTGTATTTAATAAACGCGCAAGTGGGCAGTTTCTGCGAAGTGATTGTTGCTGCAGAATCCCCCGTCTGTTACTGTCGTGGCTGAAACTCATCGGTGCCAAATGAAATTTTCTAGTTTTTCCTTGACATTTGTTCTATAATGCAGGTCTTGTGATTGACTGTGAATTAGGGCTGATGAAATACGAAGTGGATCTGAAACGGTGGAGTAGTTTTCGAGCATTTCCCCCCCGAGTTTGCCCAACAGAATTAATACAGTAATTGTTTACAGTGATTAATACAGTAATTGTTTCTGCATAAAAGGTTAAAATGCAAGTATGCTGTCTTCAGAAATAACTCATTCAGTATGTTGCAGATTATCTAATGCATACAATGAAAGAAACATTAAAATATTTTACTAGCAGTTAAGATATGTAGGGACTATCATATAATAATTTACTTTCTCTGTTCCCTTCTGGATAGTAAATGCTCTCTTTTGCTGTCACATTTGTCTGTAGTGCAGAAATCTCAGAAAATGTGATTTCATTAACCTTTCTAGATGATAGAAGATATTTGTTCATATGCAAGTTACTAAAGGCTTCCTTTGACGTTCAGCTCACTTCTTAAAGGCATGTGCATATTTCAAGTTAGGGCATTCATTATTCTTCAAGTAACATCATAAATGTCAGCTATAACTAAATACGTAGAATTTATTGGCAATGCTTAAATCATACGTGTTCATAATAAAATGTAACTTTTTGGTAGACTTCCAGAATTTGATATCTTTGTTATCACTAGATGTGAACAACAAGGAGATATGAAGTTCTTCATTTTCCTAGTAATCTATTATGCTTTACAATAAATATTTGTGCTTTGTTGAGCACAGTTTAAATGAGATCCACAGATACATGTTCTCTGCTGTATTTTATATGCAATTTTACAAGGATAACACAGGTTAAATCCTCTGATCTCCTGTCTGACTTGGAGAGAGATCAGACGTTGCAGAGCTGATAAAACATCAATTGTTTGGGCAGGAGTAGGGAGAAGTAAACCCATAATGTGTGACTTTATTTGAATAAACAGTACAAGGTTTTTATATTGCTTCCTTGAAACTGAAGGAATGTGTATACTTAATGCTTTTCAGAGAGCATCTATTGCATGGCTTTTTTTAAGGGCTGATTACACATTTTGCAAGTCTTTATAAAGCAGTACAGTGGGGTTTTTTTCCAATATTTCAAGGGGGTGAATGAACATTGTTAGGAAGATGCTGCTGGTCCACCATGACAGAAATACTTTAATGAATGAGAGATAAGTTATTGTTGTGATTCTATTAGATGTATTTTGTGTGATTGTCACAAACATCTTATATGTAGAAGAAGTTTATGTCAAGTATAGAATAGCAGGTCAGTAGGGTACTCCAAGGATCATCTGGTCATACCTTTCTTGGCAAAATCACTGTCTAGACAAGTTGGCCTAACACTCTGTCCTGCTAAATCTTAAACTTGTCCAATGCTGGGGAATCCATTACTTCTCTGGGGAGATTAGTCAAGTGGCTTATTGTTCTTATTGTAAAAAAAAAAAAAAATCTCTTTTTGTGTAGATTTTAGTTATTATTTGATAAAAGTAGAGAATGTTAGTATTGACCTTAAATTTTCAGTAATGTGTTGATTTGAAGTTATATGTGCTCTCTACTTAAGTATACAAGAAAATAATGATATTTATTTGTTTGGGGTTTTTTTCTTTTTTTTTTTAAGCCAACAGTTCCAAGGGGTCTGTGTGCATGGAGGGGTGGGAACTAACACACAGGGGAATGTACAACCAATGCACATGCACACAGAAATTGGATGGAACAATAATTTTTTTATGGGGTACAAGTGGAAAGAGGCCCTGAAAGCATGATCCTGTAGAAGCTTGCAAATTTGAGTAATCCTCCTGACAAATACTTAGGTATTGCTTTCTGGACTTCAACAGGTGCAGTAACTATGAGGCTGGGAAGTTGATAAAATTAGATTATTCTTGCCATTTATATGAGCATCTGTATCTACTTTAGCAATCAAAGTGTCTAAATTCGTGCTGTGTGTGTCTCTTCTGCAGTACGTATGTCTAGCAACATAGTTTGAGGTGGGAGGAAAGAAACTTGAACAGATTATGTCTTTATGTTTTTATGTAAGTATCCTTAAATGCCAATATCAAAATATATAAATACATGTTGTGGGAAACAATATGAGTCAAATTACAGCTAAAAATTTTGCAAAGGCAATGCCTTTTCCGAACTCTACTGCATTAACGCTTCTGCCAATAGAAATTGATATGATTTTAGCAGTAAACAGGCTGTTTGTATTCTTACTTCAATATTCTTCTCGGACCCAGAGAGGAATTGCAGTAAGACTGCAGTATTGATTGGTATTTCAAACTTTGTGTAGGTCATATTTTGACTGCATGTATTAATTGGATGGTAATCTGTTAGCTCTACCTATTGCTACTGATATCAAAGGGTTTATCTTTATTGACTGTTGCACATTTAGCACTTAATTTTATTTTTTTTTGTTTGAAAGCCAAATCAGGGAATCTAAAAGGTGCTTTTCAATATTGCATTGCAGATCTTGAAAACACTACATCCTGAAAAATATGGTAGTAAGACTCTTTTTTTTTCTTTAACTTGATAGTGGACATGTATATGAGAGCAAACACCTATGTGTAAGAAATCTTACATAGGAGCTTCTCAGAATCCAGAAAGAATACTCATATTTTTCCTTGATTAAAGAATAGGCCTGCCTATATAAATACACGATACATGTCCCAAACAGTCTGTAAACAGAGCTGACACACACTTTTTCTGGTTATCTGACTGGGTTCAAACACGTAGGAAAGCTGGGATATTTCATGGACAAAGACTGCTTTCATGTTGCACTCTGTTAATTACAGGAAGAATTGTCTTGTGGTTAGGGTTGGATTGACCACCACCTCTCCCCAGTTTCTGTTCTAAGCTATCTCATACCTTTGATGTATTACCTTAGGAACATCAGGACTTGATTTCAGGAGTCTGAAATATTTGTGTAGCTTGAAATTAATGCAGTTCCTTATTTGCTCATGAAATTTACATCTGTGTCTGTTACCTGTTTGTGAAACAAATTACACTTTGTCCTTAAGTTTTCAGGGCATAAACTTCCTAGTGCCGAAGCTGTCTGTTAATGTGTATTTTATAATCTGATAGTGAAACAGATTTTTGTATCTGTTACACTCAGATGCTGTTTGCTACCCAGAAACAGGTGAACCTTTACCTATTGAGTGCAGCTAGTAACAAAATACAATTCTCCTTGCTGTGTCTTTGACAAACCAGCTCTTTGCTGTTTGAAGTTTCCCCCTCATGATTCCAATGACTGTTACCACAGCTGTACCTGCATGGCAAGATGTGTTTCTGTTGTTCACCAAATCTTCCTGTCTCTGGGGTTTGTCTTATGGGGAAAAAATCAAGGTAGCAGTGTGTGTTGAGCTGTGGATGGAATCAGTTCCAATGGGATGCAGCTGAATGTGAGGAATGTGCAAAGAGAAGGATTGGATGGTGAAAGAAACAGACTTGGGAAACTGTTTCTGCAACCATATTTTGGATGAGTAGGATTGTGTTGTTTCTGTCTGGTTCTCTCCGATGCTGGCAAAATATATTGAGCTAGATGAAATATGAAATGAGAAGTAAAAGTTGGTAAAAGTTTCATGTTTCTCTCTGTCTCTTTCTCTCTCTCTCTCTTGTAGTATTATACCACAGAGAAAGGCTGACTGAATCATGGTTTGCCCGTAGAGAGGTCAGAGTTTAAGATGTTATCCTCTGGCACAGTTTTACCTGGGACCTCCAAGAATGACAAAGAAGGGTTTTAGGAAGACTGAGTGCCCTTAAGAGCTCTGTTAGCTAAGTTTAGCTGAAGCTGGCTTTTAGATATCCCAGACTTGGTGGCAGTTTATATTCTGCATAAGTAAAAGCAGGCAGGAGTGTCTCTGAGCTGTGTAGCAAAGGAGTTTGACTGTTGCTTCAGGTGTGTTTTCCTGGAAAGAAAATATAAGTGGAGAAAGGAAGGAGATCAAAGACCACTGCTGTGGAAATGCTGGAGAAATTTGTTGGAAGGTGAGGGAAGCATGTTACAGAGTATGGGTAGGAAAGAAATGAAAGAAGCTGTGAGAGACAGTTCCAACAACTGTATGATTGACTGTGTTGAAGAAAAATAGCAGAATAAATTGCATAAAGTACTAATATTCAGCTTGGACCAGGAAGATGTTTTAAATTTAGGAAAGAAACTTGTAGAGATGAGAAACAAAAGGTGCCTAGAAGTGTCTCTAGAAGGAAAAAGAGGGGCAGCTTCCATGCTGGAGTTTGTGAACAGTGTATTCTGGGAGGTTAAATATGAAAGGGAAGAGAATGGCAAGAAATTTGGTATATTTTCCTGAGAAAAACTCATATTTTGACACAATGTGTGTCTGTGTGTGTATATGCCTGATAGTACTGTTCTAATAATTGAACTTGAGCAATGGAACTGATTGTAGTATATTGGCCTTACAGGATCAAATCCCAGCAAATTTTATGAAAAAAACGTGAGTGGGAATGAAGAAACCCTATGGGATATGCAGGGCAAGTCTGCAGTGTGAGCTGAGCTCTCAGAATCCCCATGACAGTCTCATGTCACGAGTGAGCACCAGAATGATGCAGGTGGGGTGGGGAGTCTGTCACAGCCTAGGCCCTATGTGACATTTGGTTGGAAACTTCTATCTCTAAAAAAAGCTTTTTTATTCCTGTTTTGCTTTTCTGATACTTTAAAATGAAGACTTCATGCAGCCTTACCATCCTCAAAAGAAATCACTGAACAAAGCCAAATACAACTATTAGATGATACCAGCTACTGAAGATGGGAAAGGGTAAATCTTGTACTTTTGTGCAAAGATTGGGGATTACAAGCAGAGAAACTGGGGGATGTACTGTTCTGTTGTTGATGTAAAAAGTTCTGGAGGAAAACAGATGAGAAAGTTGTGTCTGCCAAACAGAGAAAAGAGAGGACAGACCACAGAAGGCTACAGACATGGAATATTTTGCTGGAATCTCACAGATTTTTCAGGATAAAACTATGTGGAGAGCAAGCTGAAAGAATAGTTGAAGATGAGAATAAAAGAGAGTGGAAGGAAATGTTGAATTTCAGCATGTCCTTTCCAGTGGCTGAAAACAATGCTTTACAAGATGCAGTGACACTACAGAATAAATTTTAATGGTGAAAAACAAAAGGGACTTTCCTGCAACTCAATAGCAGAAATGAAAATTTAAGGTTACAGCTAGGGCTTGGATTGGTCAGGGCAAACTGTGCAATGTCTGAGTGATTGTTGCTGAAGCATAAAAAGGATCAATGACTTTAAGAAGTCAGTGGCAGTAAAATTGTGCTAGAGCCTTCAAAACAGACAGGAGCCATGGATGTCAAAAAATGACAGTTCACAGGGTAACAAGTAAACTGGCAGATGATGATATTTGGGGAAGGGAAGTGTTACCGATATTTGTGAAAGAAATAGGTCAGGGAACTCTGTGCTTAAGGAAGACCAGAGAAGTGAATGGCCTTATTGATGAGTGTGGCAAAACAAACTGTTCTAGCAACTGGAAGGGCCATAACAAGGCATGACTGCTGAAACAAAATGTCAGCTTCCAGAGCAGTTTTGTATTTGAAAATGGATCATTCAGCTGGAGAAGGACGTCATTTATATCAATATGGGCAGCTGGTGAGGAGTAAGTTTTGATGTATTGGGCCATCCTCACTTTTTCTCACAGATCCTTTGTATGTAGCACATTCCTTTGAAACAAGAGCAAATTTATTGGGAGAGGGCCAGACTAGGGCATAGATACCCAAGCAGTTTTTTTATATCCCCCTATTTGCTTGATAGTTCAATATTTATGAAAAACAGTGCTGTTATGCAGAACATTCGTGACCACCAGTGTTCACTTCAGTTTGTACAGGGGTGTGTGAAAAAACCTGGCATATTTCCAATTCAATGTCTGATCAAATGGTAATGTTGACAGGTTTTGTTACCCAGTATTGAGTTGCCAACCTTAATGTCCCTTTATGCAATCCCAAATACCTTCATTAATTAAAGGCATGTTTGCAGCAAATGTTCCATTTGTTGTTCATTTGATAAGTAAAGATTTGTTTTATGGAATATGAAAATAATATTTTCCCTCTATAATTTACTATTTTTAAGTTATTTAAGATACTGTAGAAAGAGTACCACATGAGGCTGTATTTGAGTGCTTTGGTTTTGGCTTTGAGAGGTCTTCTCTCTTTTGTGAAGAAAATCCCAGGCTTTTTGGTGTGAATTAGCGTTAGAGTTATGTTGGTTTAGCTGTATCCATGCTGATGATGGTCACAGAAATAGGAATGGGGTTTAATTTGGGGTGAGTTCACTCATTATGCCCAAAGCAGCCAGTGCTGCTTCCCACCCCAGAGGAACTGTACCTCTGAGGAGTGGTGATACAGCAAGCCTGTGTCACACCTACCTGTTAGTATCTACTGCCAGGATGCTTCTGTCAGCAAAGCTCAGAATGTAGAATCAACTTTTCTAAAAGTTTGTGAAAACTGAAGTTACCAGAGGGAAATATTATCATTTTTATTGAAATAACAGCTTCATTATGACTCCCTTCATAGGCACTATGGCATTAGCATGTCTCTTTAACCTTCATTACTGGTCATGCTTCATTTGTTTTTGATTAATTAATGCCCTTTAACAAGACAGGAGCTAAATTAAAGGGTAAAAAAGACTTTCTTATACTAGGTTTAATGTCTGCATGACTTTTTTTCTACTGTGACTTAAAACTAAAGGCTTATGTTTCCATTTAGGGTATTTTTATTTTTCTTAGAGTCAGTTGATATTGCGTGTTCAATCACAACATATTTATTTTTTCCTCCTAAATATTGTTATGTGATACCTGTTTGCCACTTCAAGAATATAATTTTGTTTGTTCTGCCTAGTAGATTCTTTTAAAAGAATTCTAAATTTCTGTGTACTCTAAAGTTACTAATGTAAGAAGTACAGGGTTTTTAAAGGAGTTTTTTTCTAGTACCTTCTGGCTGTCCAGAAGAGTTTCCATCCTTTCACAGAAGTTGTCGATACACCTCCTGTTTTTCAATATGTGATGACTGCTCAACAGTGGTCCTCAGATACCTCATGATCTCCTGTGTGAGGGCTGTGGGGTGGCCAAGGAACCCTACACCGTGTGTGCTCTACAGGCAGGGATGGCCTCTAAGCTGGGCTTGTACCTCTCAAAGTGAGCTGACTCTCTGTGAGCTATCTCCCAGGCAGGGATAGATCTCTGTATTCATAGGATGTCATGAATAGTTAATAAAACCCAGTGTCATGCGTGGTTTAATGATGCTGACTTAAGAAAAAAAAAAGTGATGTGTTTTGAGAGAACTCTTAAGTGATTATTATGTTGATTACTGTTCACAGTGGCCTTCATTTCATTTGATTTGCCACCTAGACAGTGTAATGTGTAAATTCACTCACAGGCTCTTTCATAGCTGCTCTTGCAATTCCATAGTTTCCTACACATTCTCCCTTCCTCATTACATAGCATGAAATTAAATTTCAGTTTATTTAAACTGCATTTCTGCAGATACAAGCAGATGTGTGAGTAGAAAGGGAGGGAAGTTTGTGTTGAAACCTGAAGGTGTGATTAGCAGGCTGAAAAAGTTTAGATCCTGCTGTGCCTGTGAAACGCCATCTGCTCTGGCAGGAGTGCCCTGAAGGAATTGGCTGAGGCTGGAAGGAGCAGAGGCACGCTAGCACAGCTTTCCTCTTGGCCAGTCGGATCTGCAAGAAACAGACTTTATTTTGCTCAGGGAAAGATGAATATTGGTCCAGGTTTTACTGTTTCCACTGAGATCGTCCATACAAAAGGGCCTGAGACGCAGATGTAAAGAAATCATTAATGATGACATGATTATTCCTAACATGTTAGTATAGAATAGAGCAGTATATTTCATATCTTAACCAAAAAACACAACCAGGATTGTCTAGTCCACCCTGCATGCATCCTCCTTCTGTCCTTGTTTCAGCTAACTGCATTTTTGGGGCAGCAGAGTATCCTTTTGCGGATCACTAGAAAATGCTCACAAAGCAGATTTCAAACAAGCCTTGCAGTGAGAGAATTTCCATAGATTATTCATACAGATGTTTAGTCATCTTCTTTTTTTTTTAATAGTAAAAAATCTGTGGAACTTAGGATCTTTCTAATGATTAAAGACTGTAATATGACTGTCTGAAGTCAAAATGTGTTATTGCCATGGTGTAAATGACAGCATTTGCTGTTATGGCAAAACACAGTTGAAAGATTATAAGTATCTCTTAGCTTATTTTTAGGCAGTTGTAGAAAGCATTAATTAGAATTTTTATCAGCATTTATTGCTATTTTTTATTCAGCACAGCAGAATATTTCCATGCCCTCATAATACAGAAAGTCTAATTTTTCCTTCTATTTGGAGTCTCTGATTGAACAAGTTGGATTGAGAAGGAAGAGTTTGGAACAGCTTTTGTGTTAATGACCAGTCCTTTTTTTTGTCATTGCTGTTACTTCATTTATTTTTCATAACTGGCAGCCTGTTCATTATATGCCAGAGAATTTCAAAGAAGTTTGAAAATAATAAGTTTGCAAGTGATTTTCTATGATGTCAAGATGGAAATAAGAAAATGGGAGTAGATGAGCAGAGGCAGATGTGATGCTGGCCATTGCTTTAAGTGTGGTCTGTGTTTTCAAATCCTCTGAGGCAATGACTGTCAGAGACATCTGCAGAATGGTCTGATGAAAAAAACCAGTACTTTATCCTATGTGTGATGGATAAGAATTTTTTATGAAGATCAAAAATCAAAACTAGATAAGAGACCCTAAGCTTCATTCTTGTTAAAACCGAGTAAAACTCGGTGCTTACATGTAAAATTTACATAACTCATCATTTGGGCATAACATTTCAGGACAAATTAAGTTAGAAACTGATATTACACCTGTAAACATGAAATTGATATATTTTTTAGGAAAGTGTCTCACAATATTAGAAAATATTTAAACTGTGTTTCTTGTAATAGAGATGCCATTTCAGGTATCTGCAAAAGTCAGTACAGCTTCAATAATGGACCTCTGAAGGTACATTTAGTCCTATGTAATTTGTCTTTTATGAGAGTAGTTGCTGTTAAAATCTCCTTTCTAAAGATTAGTAAGTCTTCCATGCTTGCCTTAACACTTGTTCTAGTAGGAAGCTCCCTAGAGTCAGCAGAGCACTTAAGCTTTCAAGTGGAAAAGAACATGTGTTTTGCAGTGTTTAAGGATTGAGATTATAGTCCTTACTTGTTTAAAAATTCACAGAGCTTAATGTAATTTATAACTTTAACAAGTGTTAACAGTCTTGAATAAACTCCTAGAGCTATGTTTCTTTCACCTGTCTGGTGATGGATAGGTTTGGTGTGCCTTTAGAAGCCATGTTTTTATTCTTCATTATTTGGGCCTTGAAAGTACATGGAAAATAGTTTTTGAGGAGATTAATGTTCAAAAATAAATTGCTTATTTGCTTGTCTTTTTTGGAGATACCATTCTTCTTGCTTTGTCCTTGTTTTTACCTTTTCTTAATTTACAATAATTTGAACACCTCTTCCTACCAGTGTGTTCTTTCTTTGTTATAAGATCAGTACCATAATTTGGTCCAAAATTACAAGTGTCTGTTTCAGCAGAGATATGAAAATGTTCTGACACAAAATACTTTACTATTTAGAAACCTAGCAATCAAATTATTGTTTAAAAAATTATAGAACATTTTGTAACTTATAACTTCTAACACAGAGGAATTAAATAATCATTTATAGTTACAGCATTAAAATGTTTCTAGAATCTGTTACTTGTAACTGTCCATTGTGGAAAAGTTATGCACACTTCAGTTACATTTAAGTTGCTGCATACATTTTTCCTTGAGATTTTTTATTGTGAAGTTCTTTGTTCATTTTGCTTTTTTAGTTCTGCAGGTTAGATGCAAGGCACTCACTGATCTGCTTCCTTCTCTGTAAGTGTACCTGCAAATTTATTTGTCACATCTGAGCTCTTAAGATGTGGGCTTTTGTGGCTGGGAGCTTATTCTTTGCTGCCCAAAGAGTATCTACATGTAGGGGGATAGAATAGAAGAAAATAAAGATAGTGTAGAAAGTAATCTTAGCCCTAAGGAGTTGCAGCTGGGCCAATTAGCAAAGATTAGGAACAGGCCTGACTTTACCAGGCCACAGGTGTAACCAATGAGAGGAAGAGTGCTATAAAAGCGTGGGATGGCTGGGTGAGAAGGGAACTGGAGTCAGTTGTCTGCTTTGTGAAGAAGAGTCAGTGCTCTGAGGAGCTGCCCATGAGGAACACCAAGAAGGTATGAAACTTTTGTGATAAGGAGACAACTGTATGGCATGCCTGTAATAAGATGACAACATCTGCATGTGTTCAGTAGATTCAAAACAATCTCCTGTTTGTTTATTTCCTGGATGGTGGGGACAAAGGATTTCTAGGTTGGTTTGGTGGTTTTGGGCAGTTTTTTTTTTTTTTTTTGGTTTTTTTTTTTTTTTTTTTTTTTTTTTTTTTTTTTTTTTTTTTTTGTTTGTGTTTTTGTTTTTTTTTTTTTAAACAAGATGTCTCTTCAGACTCCTTGTTTATGTTTTGCCTTGCTCTCTCCTCTTGTAAGCGAGTGATGAGGGAGAAATAGGAGTAGTATTGACTCAAGGGCTGCAGTTGTAGCAAGAGGAGCTGGCTGACTAATGATAGTCTGGAATGAGCTGTGCCTCAGAAAATAAATACTGAACATCTTCCTCCCTTCACCTCACTGTTAAAAATGGAGATGAAGACTCAGAGGATTTGTATTTGTCGTTGTACTTTCCTGCAGTGTTTGAGAGCTACAGGAAAGCTTTGCCTCATCTCTACTGTACTGACAATGAATTTGGTTGAGGTGTTTTGTTCTGATTACAGCTTGGGCTGTAACAGGATCACTAGGAGCAGAGGGATATTTTTTGTCCTGATACCTTGAGCTTTATTTGCCTCCCTTAGGTTTGCGCATTTAAGTGGATTTTCACTTAACTTTTCTTTCATTTAAAAGAAATTTTGAACTTTATTTCCAATATCTGAGTAATACTTTGGTTCCGTATATCTGTTAGATTCCCAGCTGTGTTCCAGGTCTGTCTTGTTCTTGCCATCAGCTCTGATTCACTCTCTGAGATGCTCTGCAGTGGTACCCCTGCAGATTTCAGTAGGATGGGTAAGCCAAGAAATAAACAGAGTTAAAGAGGACAGCTAGTTCCCTGCCCTGCTCTTGTCATGAGCATCATTTGAGATGTCACCTAGCTTGGTGACCAAATCTGTATTTTTCTCCTTGTGTCCCAGAGTGTAGCAGGAGACAGAGCTGGAGAAAACTACGCTGTGATGGTGGATTCCATACTCAGTGGATTGTTTTAAGGCAGACAGCAATTCTGACGATTGTAAAAGTGCTAAGTCAGTAGTATTTGGATAGATTTCCAACTCTTGCAGAGGCTTTTGTTCATATTTGTATGTAAACATCTTATGCCCTCTGACAGAACTTGTATGTGGGTGTTCTTCCACCTGGTTCTAATCCACTCACCTAAAAACTCATTTTATCAAAGAGATCCTTGGTAACTGTTTTATGTTTTAGTTTTGGAGAACTTGTCTGAACCTTGACTTCCATAAGCTAAAGCCATCATATGGCTCATCACTTTTCTTAGGGCTCCCTAATCCTCTGCTGAATACAGTTAGGGTGGGAATCTTTTGTATCCTGCTAGCCTGTGCTGGTTTGCTTCCCTCCCCTATAGGGACATTAGGGTTTCTCTACATGCCTTGTGCCATCCCTGGTTTTCTGCTCCTCATCCCTGAAACTGCTTGATCTCATTCTGGAATTTCCATAATCACATACTAGACTACTTCCTTTATTTTTTTCCTGAGCAGCCTTTCCATTCAGTTGAGGAAAATTGTCTATGGGTGAAGAAAACATTTATTTCTGTTTTTCTTCTGCCTTCCTGCAAGTT
>NW_005054410.1:805115-843180 GCF_000277835.1 Geospiza fortis
AGGCCGGTGAATGGGAAGAAGCTAGTAAGTGATGCAGAGAAAAATCTATATTAATAGAGTAGAAAAGCCTACTGATGGAAACATCTGTATTTTGAGAAATACACCACTGAGATGCTAGCAAATAGTTGATTGCTGACTAAGCCAGAGCAGTGATCCTGTTGTGTTAAATTTTTGGTTTCTTCTTTTTTACAGAAGTACAGGTGACAATGCATAACTGTTCTCAGGAGTTTTATTTCAGGCTGCTCCTTTTTCTGTACCCCTGGGCTTTTTAGCATAAAACTTGTTATTTTTTGCTTTGGAATATTGTTACAATATGATGCTAGATTTGAGCAGGCAGGCTTCCCAAGAAAAAGGAGAAACACGGTGTATTAGAAAGAATGAGAATGCCAGTTAGTGGAAAATCGGGATGTTTTCTTGCAGAGCAGTTCTGGCGTGATGCAGACTGGCCCCTGAGTGAGTAAGCTTTGGGGAAAGGAATTCTGAAAAGTCCCTGCCACTGCCTCCTGCCTGCACCTTCACGTTTTCGGTACCCAGTTCTTTTCGGTGGTCAGGAAGCTGCTGTGACAGGTTGTTCTGGCTGGCTGTCATCCATTTCAGAATGCTCGAGGGGGTTTCCCATTTGAAAGTGCACTCAGGAGATCACTCTGTGAAGGGGGAGCCTTTTTCACCAGTAAATTTCATGCGCATTTTTCCTTGGTGAAGAACTGCTCAGAATTTTTAACAACAGCAACAACAAATAATTACTTTTATCTCACCTTTTTGCTTTCTTTGTGGCCCACAGCTATTCCCATAGTACAGAAAAACAGTCGTGTTTTACACCGGATAAGCACTGATGTCAGCACAGAAAAGCTCTGTGCTGAAAATAGTTTGTTTCATGTTTATTCATGTCCTGAAATTACCAAATTCAAATTCACATATAAGAAGTAAACTGTAAAATAATCTGTTTTTTTGCGTATTTAATATATTGCCAGAAAGGCCAGCATTTGTTCTTTTTTATAATTTTTTTCTCCAGGATCTGCAGTTTCTGTGCAAACTGATGAGATCTGTGCTCTCTACATTTTTTTTAAAATCAAAATGTGGTTTTTGTTTTATTCCCTGGTGTCTATACTGTTTTTTGATACATTTTAAAAAATGTTTGCTGCTTATGAATGAGCCTACAGCTACTTAGAAATGAGTCTACATCTCTTTGAATTGAATGAGAAGCAGTTTGATAGATAATCTTGATATTTATACTTAATTTACTTTAAGTATAGTATAAAATCAGGAAAATTCTGTAGCTGTAAAGTTAAGATTGGAAATACGTATAACTCATTGCGTTATGTAAAGTCTGCGGGTGAGTAATATTTTAAAATTTAATTTGTGGCCGAAACTTTCAGTAGTGCAAATACAAATTACAAATTGGAAGATGCTTTAAAGAAATAATTTAAATAGATTCCTTTCTTATCTTTTCCTTCTCAATCAAAAGTAGAAAAGGCAACTGCTGCCAAGTTGCGAGAAAATGCAAACGCCTGTGCAAAGGCTGGCTGTAAAAAGTTAGTTTGAGCTGGGCTGGGTGGGGAGCTGTAAGTGAAGGGTTAAGCTGAGCGTTTCTCTGGCTGCTGAGTGAAACAGGATGCAGTGACTACATTGTCAGACTGCTGGTGTGAGTGCAAACAGATGAGGAAATGCTGGATCAGGCACTTCAGCAACTTGGGCTGTTACCTAGGGAACCGCTTGCGTCATACTCGCCAGCAATTAGCTTACAGTTCTTTTATTTTTGATAGTGTTGCAAGCTGAACTCGCCTGTTACAAAGGGAAAGACTGGCTCCATCTCAAGCCCTCTGCTTGTGACTGCAGCCACGGCGCTCAAGAGAATTTGTGAAGCGCTGCTTGGGAAAAAAAATTTCAATTTATTTAAACTTTCCATGCCGCTTCTGTAAAAGAGCGTTGTAGCTGCGCTTGGTTCTCAAAAATGTGCAGTCACGTTTTTGTGATCTGTATGAAAATGAATTTCCCTTGTTGCCAAAATTAAATTTCACCAACATTTTTGATATCACCACCTATTCCAGCAATTAACCTGAAGTTTTTTGTGTGCTACATATTAAAATTAATGTTTTCAAAATTAATGTTACCTAAGGCTTAACCTCTAAAGCAAGGGATTTTTTTCTAAATCCTTTTTTCTTTGTTGATTAAAATTCAGTTATTTCCAGTGGTAACCTAGCCACTAATATAAACCAGTTCATGTTGAAAGCAGCGTGTTTTATCTCAGAAAATCATAATATCTCCTGTATTTCACTTAAAAACTGTAAACAAATTTACACTAATTGGCTTAATATTGATGTATATTGTTAGTATGGATATTGTCTTGTCTATGGCTGGGGTTTTTAGGGAAAAATCACAGAGTAACCATCAGGTTAAACCTGGAATGTTTGTTTTCTTTTTATTTTTCCATGGATTTGTTACATAGGCAAACACACAAATAAACGCGGGGTTTAACAAACTAGAATTATAGTACATAGCTGAAGGCCAGAGTTGTTAAAACATCAAGACTAATACAGAATACACATGTTCCTCAGTTTGTGCAATGCTTAAAAAGTCAGTATAATTTAAATGCTTGAATACTTGGGTTTTCAAATATTTTAATTCTTATTAAAAGCATAAAGGGAAAAAGACGACCAAACAAATCACTGAACCTTCCCAATTTCAAACCCTACTTTCTCCTCCCCTCCCCCCCCAAACCCTTGGATACCAGCCTTAGAAAGACTGAGTACCCTCATTTCTGCACACTGATGATAAATTGCCTTGGCTGTAGGAGTCTGGCAGCCCATATTCTTTGGGGCATTTTTTGGACTGCAGGCCAGTGTCATTTATGGTCAGCTGGTCACTGGGGTTGCATTCCAAATGGTGATCACTGTCTGTGTGGCCTGGGACCTTTGTGCAAGTTTCTCTCCAATTGTATTTTACTTAAATTAAAAAAAAAAAAAGTGTGGAGGTGGCTAAAACACCAGGGGTTTATTGGCCATTAAAAAGGAAGAGCACCAGGTTTTGCTGATATTTCAGAGTCCTTTGGCTGCCTTGCCCAGCCTCACTGAGACATTGTATGTGGCCGCTGCTTGGGAAGGGCTGTACTTGGTGTGGGTTTGTGTTGGCTCAGCTGCAAGACATGAATTTTACTGTTGAAGTCAATGGGTATTAGAACTTAAATCTGGGTGATCAATAAAGAGCTAGTGTAGATGTTAACAAAGCAAGATGGGGAAATCAGAATTTTGTCCTTTGTTTTCCTTGCCTCTTCAATTCTGGGCAGTAAAATGGCGGCTATGGTGTCATCAGGTCCATGTTGGTTTGATTATGTCCTGTAATTCTGCCTTTTTTTAGGGCAATTCCTGCAAGTTATGCAGTACATCAGGCATATTGGATAGTTTGTTTTATCCTTGTTTAGTATTTTAGCCCTGTAAGCTGTGTTAGTTTTCTTTCAATGAAGGAAATGGGAGTTACATGATCACATACTTATGTTTCTGCATAACTTTTAACATTATTTAATTATCTGTATTTGATCTTCATTCTGGCACTTGTTAGCTATTTTCAAAGTGCTTTTATGAGCTGACAATACTCAGTTGTTGTTTTGTGGATTCTCAGCCAGACTGTTTGGTATACATGCATGTTTCAAAAGATAAGTCTGTAATAACAGATGGAACTGGATGCTACTTGGCTGTTTCATCTTTCAGGCATTACAGTAAGGGACTGCATGTTTTTCAGCAAAATCAGTGATGTTTTGTCCAATTCCTGGTGAAACATTTGGTTTATATCTGTCAGTGTCATGACAAGTCATCTTGTCTCATAATGTTTATTCTGTAACAGAACCAGTCAAATAGGTGGTGCTATGAAAGAAAAGGGATTAAGGTCTCTACCATCTCCTTCTGATTGTGATTTTTACAAGTAAGCAAAATGTTTTTGCAGCTCTTATGAACTGTTTTGTACAAAATTCCACTGAAAACATGAAGGAAGTGACTGACAATCTTTTTTTTTTTTAAGTGTGTGAAGCTACAATGACCAGCAGTCAGATCACCTTGCATGGAAAGTTTTGTGCATCAGGAATGTTTGCATGCTTTTCTGAGCAGCACAAGGGGATGCTTTCTTTGCTTTGTATCCTCATCATATTCCTAAATGAAATTAGAATCCCTTAAATGGGCAGCTTTTTAGAAATTATTATTATTATTCCCACTATTCCCACTGTCTAATTTGAATAACTTTCTTCCAGGTCTTTTTATTTTCAAACTATCTTTGCTGGGTTTTTTTTTTTTATTTCCATGTAATCATTTAGATCAACAGAAGAAATTATGTAGATATATTTCTGTTCTCCAGTCCCTTTCTCCTGATAATAAAATCTTCCTCTTTCTTAGGAATAGGAAGTTTCTCTACATCTCCACCCTAGAACATCACAACTTCAGCCTGTGGTAAACCTGTCATTGGGCTTCTTTGTTTGTTTTGGATTTTCAGAGGATAAAAGCTGGGGAGAATAACAGAGAGGCATGCCATAGCCATCTCTAAATTTTCCTGGCATGTCACAAGTTTTCCTTTACTATTTGGTGATTTTCATAGTTTTTATTTGCTGTGTCCAAGTAACTAACTTGTTCCCAGTTTCTTCAGTGTTAGGCTTCCTCCCAACGTGTTTGGTGTCCACACAGAATTTGAGTCCTTAACTAATCAATAGAATGTAACAGTTTGCTAAAATCCTGTGGAGCAGTGAGCTCCTTGCTCCTTCTCATTGCTCTGGATTACAGTTGCAGATGATTTTCCTCAGTCTTCCTATTCCACTGCAGTTTCCTTCTGGGATAGTAATTTTATAAGCATTTTTGACTTAAAGTGTTATCCTCTATATATTGTACCAATTTAGAGGAACTGGTTTTTTTAAGATGCACACTAGAGGCCAAGACTTCAATTACTTTTAAAATCAAGTGATTTAACACTATCAGTAACTTTTCCGTACATCCTTCCTTTCTTCCCACCCTCCTTTATTTATTTACTTTTTAAAAATTGGAATGCTGACCTCTTGTATTTGTCTCTGCTATATTTTATTTTTTCCCCCAGTCGTCCTCATTGTTCCTTCACATACTGGTGGGTTTTTTCTTTAGGTGTTTTTTTCCCTCCTCTTTTTTTGCTCATTATACCAGCAGCAGAACCAAGTAAAATGTGTGGTGCAACAGCAGGTTTTGTTGGCTGGGAGGTACAATTGCAGTGCAAGTCTTGATTAAAATTATGAGTTCTGAGGTTAGAGTGTAATTTTTTGATGCTAAGAACTATGTTCAATTTAAATTAGTTTTTATATAGTCAGAAAAAGTGATTTTTTTTTTAAATATTGACCTTTGGACTTAAAGTTTCTAATCTGAACACCTCTACTCCAATATTCCAATTCCCTGAATGCTTTATGGCACTAACACTGAGAGGAGTGGTCCTTCCCAGCCCTGTCTGCTCATTCCTGCCTTGGCACCATCCCCCATTGTGCTGACACAAGCATTCATGAGACTACACAGTGAACTAAATTGGGGAACTAATCCGTGTTAAAAGTAATCAGTTCTTTTTTGTAGCTCCTTGCCACGTGTCTGTGTAAAGGCTTTTGCTGCAGAAGGGGGGAGTCACCCTGGGGGGCAGGGCTGCAGCTTTATTTGTGGCCCTGCCAAGCTGGGCTGATTTAAGAGAACTAATGGCACTGCCGTGTAAAGAATGGATGTGTTTAGAACTTCCCAATAAATCAGTCAAAAGAGCATCCCCTCATGCCCAAAAGCCTCTATATTTTTTTTCCATGTCTTGAGTGAGCCATATATTCTGCATTGTCTTTTTGATGTGAAGGAACAAAATGCTTTGGCATTGGGTGGCTAAAATATGGCAAACAGGTAGTTAAAATTAAGCAGTTGCAAGTAAATGTGGTACCATGCTTGCAACAGATAATGTTTTACACAAAGTTTTCACAAAAGCTGTAAATGGAAAGGTACAATTCAGATATTTAAGTGAGACTTGTACATAAATGGAGCAGAGGGTTTGTTTGAAGAACAATTTGAGATCGTGTGGTCACAGACAGAATCCTACTGCATTGATATGTCAGTACAGAATGAACTGGTAAAGGGCACACGTGAATTAGGCTCTTCCAAACACCAGAATATTTGGCAGTCTTTTAAAACAGTGCTTTAATACTGGTCTGTTTATGTGAAAATTCTTCATAATTCTTGGAGCGAAATAAAACAAAAACTTTATGAAACTGTAACAACACTTCTGTGAGTCACCTTCTGAGTCTTGGACTCTCATCAATTCATCATGCTTCCATCTACAGGACTGAATATGTAATGTGGTAGTGAAGAAAAGCTATTACCTGGGAGTGCAGAAGTGGAAATCCTCTCATACTGAGTCAGCAAATGTCTGTCCCTCTGATGCTTCTATGTGATGATTTTTCTGAATTTTGTGGGTACCTTAAGTTCCAGATAAGTAAATTGTTACAGTCAGGAAGCTTCTATCCAGCTTGTTGTAGTAATCCTCTTTGCCTCTTAGTTTTCACATTGCCAAAAATTTGCATATGTGACAAACAAGGAATAGGAAAATATGATGAAAATGTCAGTTTCTCTTTAATATTTCAGGCCCAGGCTGAATTTCATGGGACAAATAGGTCCTATGACTTTGTTCCTGTAAGTTCCTTTTCCATCCTGTTTGCAATTTTCTATAATGTAGAACTGAGCAATCAAATTGTGTATTACTTACTGCTTTTATAATAACTCCTAGTCTGTGGTATGTTAATTTTGTAGTTATCTGCTTATCTATTGTGTCTGTCACCGCTTCAGTAGAATCACCAGTGTAAGATGCATTTAGTCACCAAGACAATTTTTTGCAGAAGGGATTGGGAGTGGAGATAGAAGCAGGAGCACCGTGTGTCTCATTTCAGCTTTTGAACAAATTCAGCTGCTGAGGAATAGACAGAAATGGCTTTAGGTGTCTGTTTCTTTTGTGAACTTCTTGTGTTTTCTTCTACTGTCTCAAGGTTTGTGATCAAAGGGAGAATTGTGTGAAAGCATCTGTGGCCCTGCTGTTTGGAATTGTTAGCTCTATTCCTTTATGAAATCAGAAATGTTAAATCTTGCACTGTGCGACTAATGATGCGTTCCTAGCACAAGGACCATTACTTATCATCTAATTATTATTGTTACCTTTTAAAATAAGGTCAGGAAGATAAGGACGAAATTTACTCTTGATTAAATACACATTTTTTTAAACCAAAACATTAACAAAAATGTTGGTTACATAGATGAAGACAAAGATCAAACTCAAACCTGGGAGAACTGAGAGGGAAGTGAGAAGTAAACTGGAGAGAAAGCTTTAATCACATAAAGAGGAAACTTTAGAAGCCTGTAGTTTGTAAGTAAAGCTTAATGTCAAGCTGAATTCACTCAATCATTTTTAATTTTCCATATCAATTATTCCTAGCCAGAAGATGGAGTTAGAACACTTTAATTTTATAATGTCCAATAAGCAATTTTTAGGGCTTTATCTGTTTGGTAGTGACTGTACATGGTAATGTGTTCTAGCCAACGTGGTGTGAAGTATGAAGGATGTGCAGGGTCCTCTGTCACCAGAATCTCCAGAATATCAGAGAATCATCGAATGGAATGGAAGATCATCTCCTTCCATCCCCTCTGCCATGGGCAGGGACACCTTCCACTAGACCAGGGTACTCAGAGCCCCATCCAACCTGGCCTTGAACACTGCCAGGGATGTGCTCTGTAAGGTTTTCAGTAAGTATGCCTTGTTGGCAGAAATACACTGAGGAGCTGAAATAGAACATGGACTTCTCAACTGAAAACATGATTAGAAGTATTTTGCAAGAAATAGTTGAGAATTATTCATTGGCTGAGGCAGTTTGGCAAGCACATGGAAGACTGTGGCTCTTAGCAGTCATCCACTATAATGACTGTAAAGAGCTATAAATGACCCTATAATATCTCAAGAAAAGAGGCACAGTGACTCCTCTTTGTGGTGGCCCTAAACCAGCTGTATGTAATGCTGCTAATGGTACAGTATACTGTGAAATCTGCTCAGGAAGTTGGGTCAACACGGGTGGATATTTTGTGCTGAATTCCATTCTGCTATTAATCTTTCTGATAAATTAAATATTTGGAAAAGTTGCTCACTTTAAATATTTTGCCAAATATCCTTGTTGTGGCTGACAAACTGTCAAAAGTTGAATGCTCTGTGAATTTAGCCAATGTTTCCTGTAAATGCTCAGTGCCATCAGGGATAAAGCCCCAGGCCAGACCAGGCAATTCTAATCTGATTTCCCTGCTTTATTTTTTAAACCTCACTGTCTGGCGGCCTCCAGACAAAAATCTGTCTTTTTTATATATTGCAGGCTTGCTTCTCAATGCAAATGTCCTGTGTGCAGAATTTAATTAATTAATTAGCTTGGTTACAGCCCTGTTTGAGTTGAGGAATAGGAAAGGTCACCTTTTTATCTATTGGTCAGAAACACGCATCAAACAGAAGTGACTTCAGAATCTCTTAAGTGTTTGCTTTGGTATTTAATATATAGCTTGATTCATGATAACCTTACAGATTTTTGTTGCTTTTTAAAATGCTAAAAAAAGCTGTCATAGATTTGTAATTTTTAGATTCATTATGTAAAAGAGAGTTTTAGTCTCTTTTCTTGGAACACTCGCAAAGGATTCTTCTTTTGACAAAATAAGGCAGTACTTTCAGAAGACAATGTTTTGTCAGAGAATTTCAACTAAGTATTCAAAATGTTTCAGATTTTCAATATGAAAATTAGGAATATTGACATGATAATTAATGCCATTCATTCTACAGCTTCTTGTAAGTTCTTTGTGTAGCTTTATTAGTATTTTTTGTCTGAAGAATTGCTGCATTCTGCTGTGCTGGTTACTTGGTAATGATTGTTAGAACATTTACTTTGAAGCTTGAATTAAAAAAAAACTCATTTTCCCCCAAAATTTGAAAATTTTATAAAAGGAAAAAAAAAGAAAATTAGAATGTGCAGCATTCACAGAATATACCTGTCTTCCCCACCCCATTTTAAGATCTGTTTATTTAATGACTAAATACTATAAAATTTCCGGTGTATTCACACTGAAGTCCCTTAACTTCAAGAGAGCTACACAATCTTTTATATTATTAAAATTGCCAATGTCAAAAATATAATCAAAAATGATTGAAATCAAATAACAGCTTTTGCATTTTGACATTTTTACTGTACTGCTTCGTATTCTTACTAGTTTGATAACTGAACTGTACAGAATATCTTTGTTGAAGCAGTTGTAATCATCTTTAATAACCATTTATATGCACTGGGAAACTGCATTTTCTAGTTTGCAAAGTAGCAGCTCATTTTCTGTGGCCTGAGGCAATTAATTAAACCAGTTTCAGTGTGAAAGTGGGAGTCAACATTGTTTAAACATGGTAATGTGACTCAGTCTTATGGTGTTAGTAAGTTTGAAGTTCCTACATCAGTGTTTTCAAGTACCAATATAGATTTTTTTCATTGAAGAGAAATTAATTGAACTGTTTGATTCAGCTTATCTTTTATAGGTAGCTTTTTGTAGTCTAACCAGCTTGTTTTTGTGAACTCCCAAGTTGAATTTTCTCTGAACATCTTTCATGATTGAAGCTTTAGTTCTGAACTTGTGCTGATTCTTGAAATCATAGTCCTTTCAAGAAGCTAAACCATAAATATATCCCTAAAGTTTATGATACAAGACAAAAAGTCTTGAAAAAATAATTTCCTGTTTCCTGTTTTATTTTCCTGTTAAATTCCAATACAAGACATTGTCCTGTCAGGTCACAACAACCCCCTGCAGCACTAGGGGCTGGGGGAAGAGTGGCTGGGAAAGTGTCAGAAAAGGACCTGGAAGTGCTGGTTGACAGCAGCTGAACATGAGCCAGCAGTGCCCAGGTGGCCAAGAAGGCCAAGGACATCCTGGCACTGTTGTGTCAACAACAGTGTGGCCAGCAGGACCAGGGCAGGGATTGTCCCCTGAACTGGGCACTGGTGAGGCCACACCTTGAGTGCTATGCCCAGTTCTGGACCTCTCTATTCAGGAAGGACATTGAGGGGCTGGTGTGAGTCCAGAGAGCTGGGGAAGGGTCTGGAGCACAAGTCCTGTGAGGAGCAGCTGAGGGAGCTGGGGGGTGTTCAGCCTGGAAAAAAGGAGGATCAGGAGAGGCCTGATCACTCTCTACATCTGCCTAAAAGGAGGTGGTAGCCAGGTGGGAGTCCATCTCTTCTTCCAGGCAGCCAGCAGTAAGATGAGTGAAGATGGCCTCAAGTTGCCCCAGGAGAGGTTTAGATTGGATAATAGGAAAAATATTGTCATGGAGAGGGTTGTAAAGTATTGGAACAGGAGAGCAGTGCAGTCATCATCCCTGGAAGTGTTCAAAAAGCATGTGGTTAGGGTACTTGAGGACAAGGTTTAATGGTGAATGTGGTGGTAGTGCTAAACCTGGTTAGACTTTTTGTTTGATGATCTCGAAGTTGTTTCCCAACCTTAAAAATTCTATGATTCTACAAATGTGTCTGAACTTGGTAAAGAATTTTTGTTCCCTTACCACAGATGTCTGTTTTCCAAATTGTCTCTGAAGTGGCAGTTCTGACCTTCTTTTTGGACATACTTCTCTAGGGTAATGTATTTGGGATATATAACCCTCTATTTAATGAAGACCTTAATGTAAATATAGACAAGTTTATATATCAGCACATAGTGTATGTATGCATGCATTGTAGTTTAATTCAAATACCTTTCCGTCATGCAATCATTCCTAAAATCATAGAATGGTTTGGGTTGGAAGGACCTTAATGTTATAGTTCCACCACCCCCCTGCCATGGGCAGGGACATCTTCCACTGGACCAGGTTCTTCAGGGCCCTATCCAATGTGGCCTTGAACAATTCCAGCTTTTCTGTTCCACTGCTTCATCACCCTCCTAGTAAAGAATTTCTTCCAAATATCTAATCTAAACCTGCTCTCTCTCAGTTTGAAGCCATTTTTCTCTGTGCTGTCACTACAGTGACTGATGGAGTCCCTCCCTGGTTTTCCTGTAGTCCCCTTTCAGACACTGGAAGGTTGCTATGAAGTCTCCATGCAGGCTGCTCTTCTCTAGGCTGAACAGCCTCAGCTTGGTCAGCCTGAAGTATTCATCCTTAGTACCTTTGAAATCCTTGCTTATTTCGGTGAAATTTGACACAGGATAAACATCCAACTCCAAACTGCCAGGTAATCCAGTCATAAGACAAAATTTCTAAGGGTTTCATCATTTGTGCTCCTCACAGAGGCACTTACCCTTTTACTGAAAAGGTGTATTTATTGTCCTGATACTCCTTGTTGAGATGTTTATTCAAATTTTGGGAAGATGCTCTCTTATGTAGTGAGACATGACAGTGTATTTCCTGAGATGTTATAAGGACTTAATTTGTAACTCCTCAGTCTTTACCAGTTATGGAAACGAGCTGTCTAGCAATGACAACACCAATATAAATGAAATACTGACTTATTTAAATACTGACTTATTTAATGGCTGGGGTTTTTTTTTGTTTGTTTGTTTGGTTTTTTTGTTTGGTTTTTTTTTTTGTGCTCTGTGCATTTGTTGCAGAGTCTACAACTTCTTTTTCAGTGTAGTAGGCTGCTAGATAGGAATGGCAATGGCCATTCTTTGGAGGATGAGCTTGAAAAAGTTTTGATCTGGCACGAGGCCTGATTCACTGCTGCTGCTGGGATGAAAAAGAAAGTTGTCTCACTGGTATTTTATTTTGTGTTGTATCTATTCAGCAATAAAAGGATAGGTCACAACCTATTCTTGTGGAGCCCTGAGTGGTAAAATGGACAGATAAAAGGATGAAGCAAAGAAGCTTGCTTTTCAAGCAAAATATGAGTTTTCATAAAATTTCTTTTCACTAAATGACCAGAAAGCTTGAAGACTTATTAACATTGCTTACCACTCATTTTCTGAAGTCTTTTCTGATGCTCAGAATTATTTTTGCCCCACTCTAAGAAATGGAACTTGTGTTGGTGAAGGATGTTTCTCATTGCATCTCCAAGTTCACGTTTTGCTTGCACAAAAGATGTTTTTTATGTTTATAGTTTATTACATTGCTCATAGGCATGTGTCATCTGTTTAGGCAGTGAGGTGATGTTTTTGTTTGTTTTAAAATTAACTAGCTAACATTTAAAAAGGAGAGGGTGAAGAAGGAAAAAGACACTTACTTAAAACTTGGCCACTTTCAAGACCAGTTATTAGAACAACAAAATAATTCCCCCAGTAAGCCTTACCTCTTTGTGGGTCACAAAGCTGTCATTGTGGGAGCATAATTCTGACTAGAATTCTGTGTAGCGTGTGCTTACTGCACAGGCACAGTTGTTTCTTGGTAACAACTGGACATTTGTTTCTTGCTCTTTCCTTCCTATCCCAAGTCATATTGAAAAGATTATCCAGGTGGCTTCTGAAAGTCTTTGTTTGGGAGGTTTGCCAGCAGTGGGACCTGGGAGAACAGAGTCTCCTGCTGCTGCTGCCCATGGAAGCAGAGTTGAACTGTGCTCTAGCCCCTCAAAATTCTCAATTTGAACAGCAAGTTGTTCCCTTCAGCACCTTGATTGGTTCCAGATACAGCAGCAGAAAAGTGATGCTTTGTTTTCCAAGGGTGGTAGAAGATTGGCCACTCAGTTTTCAGCTGTCATGATGGGAAGTAAATTCAGAATTCTGGAAAAGTTGACTTAGAGCCCAGGTACAGGCATATAAATCAGAAATCAAGCTGAGGCGATTTCGGAACTCTATCTGAATCAATAAGTAAGACATTGCTGAGTTTAGTAGAGCCTTTTTTTTCTTCAGATATCTCTGCTTCATTTCCAGATAAACTACTTAGACCTTTGGGTGGTATTGAAATGTTTGTTTGGGATCATATAGCTATTCTTGGCCCAAATTACCTCTGGGCTTTATCCAGAGACAATATTCTTTAGGGGTGCATTGGAATCCTCCCTAAATTGGAATCAGAGCTTTCTCCCACTCCTGATAGAAGACCAAAATATACTGAGATGAATAAAATCAGTCATTATCTGCTTCAGATCAAGTTGGTTTTACTTGCTCCTTTTGCTTGTTTTGCTTCCTTTTGGTAAAATTCTTTGTGTGTCAGGAACTAGGTATTTAAAAAGAGAGGTTTACCCCTGTTTACTGCCTTTTCTATGGTTTTTCCACTTTGCATATGGATGGTGGGGTTTTTTGGTGAAGTGAAGGGGAGTTGTTCCTGATTTTGATCACTTCCATTTGATATAGCATCTATTCCAGTTAGCCTTCCTAAATTTATGGTAATGGTTATGTTAGGCAGACTGTGTTCTCTTTCTGTGCAATTTTTGTTTGTTTGTTTGGGTTTTTTTTGGTTGTTTTTTATTTTGTTTTTTTGATTGGAGATGTGTGCAGCAAAAAACTGATAAATGCACACACCGCCTCTCAGGTCTGAGTAAATAATTACAGTTCAGGGGTTGAGAGGGACTGCTGAATGTGGGGTTTCATATTGGATATCTGTCAAAAGAATACGAAAATAAGCATTTGGGGTTTTGTAATATTGACTCAGATTATTCCGTGTTCTTCTCTGCAGTGTCCTTTTTTTGGCCACTTGAGTTTTAGCTTCTTCCTTCATGTTTTCTCAGAGCCAGCAGGAGGAATGTGAGCACACAGGATACAGACTCCCTCTGTTATGATGTCTAACATTACAGTGCATTCCTATTAGGGCCAGCTCTGATGAGAAAACTGCTTCATTTCCATAGACTGGAGCTGAGAGTGCTTACTAGAAATATAATACTTGTATCTAGCGCTTTAAATGCCATTTAAAAAACTTTTTGCAATTTTTTTTTCCTCATTCAATAGATTTCTAGAAGTGGTTAGAAACTGTATAGAATGGAAGGTATCAGGCTATTTAGAATTTGAGCTTTACTTGTAAATTACACTGGACTAATAAGTAAGCCTCTGCATCGAGTTTTTACACACTTTTTTCAAAATTAAAATTTTATAATTGTAAATTCAGGTTATTTTGGAAGCTGTCTCAAACAACTTTGCATCTGTGTAGTTTTATGTTGTTTGTTCTTCAGGGTCTTCTAAATAATTTTTCTACTGAGTTATTTAAAATACAGCACCTCTAAGTTCCTTAAATACTAGACTTCCTAAACAGTTGACTGTTTAGAAAATAGTGATGGGATGATTATTTCTATTGGTGCAGGTTGTTTTGTGGCATCTTTTGTTTTCTCACTGTGGGAACAACAGGGCTTTGTTCCTGTAAACAGTTACCCAATAAAGTTGTTACTGGATTTGAATTTTCATTTACAGATTATACAGAAGTGAAAGAAGCTCAAAGCTTACATTCCAAACTGACAAAACTGACAACTACTTTTTTATTTTTTTCTGGGCAGGGTGAAAATTTTACCATTGCATATATAAATCTATTGCTCTAGGTATTCACCAAATGGTATTTAAGCAGATAAAATATCTCAGAAAGCCCAGTGAATTTTTCAAGAAGCTCTTTTGTAGTTTACATTTATAAATGTGTGTCTCTTTTTCCCAAGGCTCTGGTGAGCCCTGCATACTTCATTCTTTTTCAATTGTAAACATAGTTTCGGTACTACCACTTTTGCACCAAACGCGGTTCCTAAGCGACTGCTGACGTCAGTTGGTGCAGCACAAGAAGGTTTGTGTGTTTATCTGCTGTGGGCAGACTCTTAGAAAAGACGAAAGTATGTAACTAGATTAGACCAAAGAGATTACTGCTTTAAATAAGCATACGTACTGTTTGCAGTGCCTTGCTCCTTTTTTTAATTTTTTTAAAAATATATTTTATTTTGATTAGCAGTTGTATCTTCTGTTGCATATGCCACAGTATCTCGTTTGCAGAGGATGATAAGGAGGGGGTATATATTCTCTTTCCTCTTGCTTTAAAGGGGAAGCTGCTTTGCTTCTTTTCTGCAGCACAGTTAGAATGAGAATTTAAAAGGAGCCTGTGTCATAGCGTGAAGCTTTCACATACCTGATCTCAAGGGTGGAAATAGAACTGTTAGAAACAAAAGCAGGCTTACAATTTCCAGTTTAAGTGAAAGATATTTACTTAGAGATTTTTGGCCAGTCTGTACGTTTGGAAAAACTGGAATGATACTCTTGGAATATTTTACTGCATGCCTTTGTGTCAAATAGAGTTGGAGTGGAGCTGGCTAAAATACCTTTGCGAATTTTTTTTGTACTTGAATATACTTGCAGCATACCCATAATGAATAGAAATTACCTGTAGCAAAACCTCTTTGTATGAAAATCTTTTCATTAAAGTAGGGGGACTGCAGTCATGGTAGGCCAAAAAGCGAAGCCTTTGTAGTAGCAGTACTGAATGGCATAATAGGGGAGGGAGAAAAACAACAAGCATAGAATCTCCTCTTCAGGTTGAAGAATGGAAGCAGCAACTTTCAGAACTAAATAAAAGCTCAGAGCAAGTGCTCCAAATAAACTTAAATCAGATTAAAGCAAAACAAAAAGTGCCTGTGGGACATAGGAGGATATTAGCAAGTATAAAGGTGAAAAGGTCAAGCTAAATAAGGTCCAGTTTGAATGTGGCTGTGGTGGTGGTCTTGCCAATCTTGAAGTCCCCATCCACCTTTTATGTATCCTGTGCTGTTATATTATGCTATCCACTCTTGCCTTGAGGACCTCCATGGCTGGAGACTGCACAGCTTCTCTGGGCATTCTGCTTCACCTTGTCTCCCTGCTTGTGTGCCCTCATTGTGAGACATTTTTTCCTTGCCTCTAGACTGAACTCCATGTTTCAACATTGCCTCACATCTTCACACTCTGCACCACAGAGTATGGCCTGGCTTTGTTGTTGTGTTGGCCTCCTGTTAGACACTAGCAGGACTTTTTCCCCCAAAGCCAAAAATCATTGCTTCCCCAGCCTGGATTAGCCCAGCTCCCCCAGCCTCTCCTCACAGGTTAGCTTCTCCACTCCCTTTAACCACATTCATGCTACAAGATATTTTTTCAGATTTCAACAGGAGTGTCAGATTTAGGAAATGACATTTAATTCAGTAAACTGCTCTTAAACAATTGGTGAAGTTACTTCTGAGTTTTAGTAGTATTAAAACATAAAAATAGCTCAGATTAAAAGTTCATTTATATTAATATTGTCTCTAATCTCTGATCTTTGTCTAAGGTCAAGTTTAACATCTGTTCATAACAGTTAAATATCTTCTACCTCCTTGGCTTGAAGATGTCATATTAAAGACTTTTGGGGCCAAAGGATGTGTTAGAACTTTTTCTGTCTGTCCAATGCATCTGCCTGCTACTGCATTGTCTCTAGAAGCAGCACACCAAGGGAAAAATCAATAAAAACTATAATCACAAGTTGCTGCTTATCATCTTCCTGTCCATCGCAAGGGCTAACGTGCAATTAAGCGCATTAAAGGTCATGGGGGAAAAGAAAGTAGCTGTAATCAGAAGCCAATGGAAGGATAAAAATATGATCACATATGATACTCTTCTTTCTTTTTGCCCATACCACCTTCCCACACTCTCCCAACTTCCACCTGTTTTCACCTTGGGGGACTTTCTGATGTGGTTTAGTTCTTTCGTTGTGAGTGCTGTTCAGTCTCCTTTTCAATGTATGGACCTTTCCTCCTTTGTCCAGTTTTCTCTTGAACACATTTGAACTCCTTGCATCCTTTTATAAAGTAGGTTACTTCCTCCTTGTTGGGGAAGAACTGTCTCTTTCTGGTTTGGACTGGCTTCTTCCTAGCCCATGCTAATGGCATCTGGTTCTTGTGCTGTAAAAAGTACTCTAATGTGTTTAACTTTCTGCTGACCAGTTCCTTGTGCAGAATTTGCAACAATCATGAGTTCACTGTAGCAATGAAAATAAGTGATTGATTTTAAAATTATTTTAAGGTTCTTCAGATACCCTCTTGGCACAGCAATCTTAATAAGATTTTATATTCTGAATATATTGCAGTAATACACAGGTTTTCTGTTTCCTGAAGGTTGATAACTATTTGCCATTAGAATTTTTTTGTTGCAGGCAGATGCAACTCAAAATTCTGCCCACTGATAGCAGATGTTCCTGTGCAAAAACTCTGGAGACAAAAGAAAAGCAAAAAAATCCACCCCCTGTGCTATTGGTATACACCCACTGTGTATACCATGCTATTACATTGGTTTCTTTCTGCAGGGGAATGTTGTTGATTTGGTATTGTGAGATCAGCTGGATTTACCTCAACTGTCTTTACATAATTCCAGAGAAATGTGTGCACCTTGGACATACAGTTTGGGTTTTTGCAAGTCTTTGTTCTGCTGTTGTTCACAGAGAACAAATTTTTAAAGATTTTGTGAAGAAATGTATTATTCCAAAAGTTATTCTTTCATTGTCTCTGAGTTCAAAAAGCAGTTGCAGCAGATCCCAAAATACAGGTCTATAGACAGAAAAGGTCACTGTTTCCTTGTTCATTTTTTATGACTTGTGATCTTATAACAGTCCAATTTCAAAATGCTGCTCTAGGATACTGTACAAAAGAAATTTCTATAATAATTTTTTTAAATGAAGCTCTTTAAATTGTTAAACAGTTTTGGAGGTTACTGTAACCCCTTCTTGAATTAAGGGTATAAAATCGTAAAATAACGTTTTTAAGGATATTTGTGACTTAACCATAATTATTTTAAATTGAGACAAAACAACAGGCTTTTATTATATTTCTTAATTACAGTACAGCCTATAACAACCATTCTGGTCTCAGGTTTCTTAGTTACCATCCTGTATGTTCTGTTAGTTTGTGGAACTGTAACTTCTTTCTGATCCATAACCTGCTCTCTGTAGATTTATAATAGACAAACTGAGAAGTATTTGTCGAGATTTGCAAGAATACCCATGCTGACTCTTTATAACTTTTTGATGACTTATTTGCTGGATTTTTTAAATAAGGAAATATAAAAACTTGTGAAGATGTGTATGCTAGTATGAGATGCTGGAACTTAAATAATCTCCCACTGATAATTGGCTATCAGTGAGATTTTATTTTTGTTGATACAAAGATTAGGGAAAATACATATTTGATCTTTGATCCTATAAATGTCTTCCTAAATTTCATGTGACTTTTGCTTAAAAGTCACATGATATTTAGATATAAAGTTGGGCAGCTTTTGTCTTCAGAAACACCTTGGATGGCTAGGAGACTTCAACAGATACACCTTGGGTTTGGTTAGCATGTGTTGAACAATTAACAGAAAAGTTAGCTAATAAAGTGCATTTATAAAGTTACAAATCAAATATATTTGCAAATAAGTCCTGAAGAGGATTTTAGTAGCCCAGGATAAACACTTCTGTGAGGGATAGTTCACATATGGCTGCCAAAAATAGGAGAGGGTTTGTACCTAAGCTATGTATGGCTGAAAGAATTAGTTTCAGCTCAGTATGTAAGTGCATAGTGCAGTTTTTGGAGGCAGTCTGGACATACAGGCTTTGTGATTTCCTTTTGCCGTGTTCTTTTTTGGATCCAGCTGTTTTATGTGGTGTTTCTAGAGTGGATTCACAGCATATTTTCTGAAATATTAGTTATTCTCTCTCTGCTCTTGGTAGCTTTGCTTTATTCCAGAAACTGACTGTTCATCTTGGCAAAAAAGTATTGGTTGTCTTATGTGGTGTACATCTTTGGTTCCTGAGCTACTTGGGTTGACCAATGGTTGTCATCCTACTTTGGGTAACAGCACTTGCAAAGGGAATTCCCTCCCTGGTGTAAAAGCTTAACTGCTCATTAGCATTTGGAGTTCTAACCCTGAGAGAAATGAGGCTTGAAATGGAGCTTATCACAAGGGAAATAAAATTGGCAACTACTCCAAGGTGAGACGGGGATATGGGATAACGTTTATTCTTTCATAGAAAACGTCTGCTGTTGACACACTGTGACTCTGTGACCCCTTGAGGCTCCTTGCAAGCAGAATTATCCTGGAAGACTGTACCTGTTGGTGTGAAGTTTTGTGTAGACGCAGCTAACCTAGTGCAGGTACTGCTGAGGGCATGTTTGCAGTAGCACATAATTCTTCTCAGGCTGTGAATCCTGGGAAAGGAGCTGAGCAAATATTTAAGTATTGAGTCAATGTTGAACTCCAGCCACTCAGTGGCTACTGAGCTAGTGCTGCCTGAGCTTTTTAGCTCATAGTTCTCTAGTTTTCTAGCATGCTCCTTTGTAGCTTTATGAATGAACTGGAAGCATCTCCGCAGCTTTGATGACTGCTCATAACTCTCCTGTCATTGCAGAAATAGGCCACATTTCATTACATTTCCCATGTTTCTGTTCATGAGATTAAACTTGCAAAAAACCAGACCCTTATTGCTATAACCAGGATCCTGGAACAGTCTGTTAGCTCATTGTGTTAGTGTAAACTTATCAGCACATATTAAATCTGTGTTTCAGAAGGTAGTGGGAGCAGAATAAATGTTTAGTGTTCTGAAGGAGGCATTTAAGATGCCTTTAACATTTTCTCATTCTGTAGCACAGCAGTCAGAGCAGCTTTGTGTTAAAGTCACATTGTGCCTTTGAATATAATTGAAACCTGAATACTTCTGATAACACAGCACAAACTTCTAGTTGCTCTGATGTTTGCCTCAGCATCTTGATGGAATTTTGTGAATTTTAGAGGAAGATGTTCATATGCTTTAACTCTGTGTTGCAATGCCTTCTGACTGCAATATCAGTTGCCTTTCATGTCAGTGACTGAATTCTTCAAAAACTGAATGTCTTGTGGATATTTTTAATTTAGTTCTCTTATCCCTATCCTGGTGTGTAACTTTTGTTGATTTAGGATTCTTAAGGTTGCTGAAGGAAGTCATGATGGAATGAGCTTTGAAGTATGTTTTGCTGAACAGCATAAATCTGTGCCTTCCATTAAATGTTCCATATAGAACTATCAGAAATTTGCACCTCTTAAACTGGAGAAAGAAGTGAGGCCATATGATTCTTGTCCTTCACTACAGATATGTAATATAGAATGAATAAACTGCACACGTGCAGCTTTGCACAGAAACCACCCCTGTGGCTCCCTCCTACCAAAACCTTGCCACACAAACAAAGGTCCTTGCTAGATGTCATTCTCCTCCATCAGAGGATGGTACTGCCATCTCTTTTGAGGCTTGGATCTTTTGATACTTGTTAATATCTTCATTATTATAAGGGTTGAAGCAGCTGTTTGATGGACTGGACCACTAAGAGATCGTTACTAAACACTCTGTAACAGAAAAATATCCTTCAGAGGTCTGTAAAAATTCCTCATTGCATCAGTACACAGTACACTAGGTTTATGTTATAGGATTTAAGAAGTTGGATAGTCACTTACACCAGGCTTTATTTAGAAAGTTAGAAATTAAGAGTGATATTATGGATTGAAATAACGCACTAGTATAGTTTGAGTCTGAACAAAATAAAGAACACTGTTGCCATTTTTTACAAGTTGGCTTTCATGTTTAATTAGGAATAGGGAAAAAATCTCACAAATCTAAATAATCCTGATAATTATAAATTGTTGCAGGTTGAATGAGTTGGAGGTAGTATCAATATTAATTTTAACTGAAGATTTTTTCCTCCTCTCTGAGGTCTTGCATTTTGTGGTACCTTAAAAACTCTAACACTACATGAATTAGGCATATCTTTATGTGGATTGTGCAGGTTTTGCATGAAGGTGAAGTGCTGGGATGAAATGTTTAGATAACATCAATGATTGTTTATTGGAGCAGCCAATCGGAAAAGGAAACACAAGTGTTAACTTCTTCCTGAGGAAGATATTTAGGTTCTCTTTCAAAATAGCAATCAGAGAACATTTCTACATTTCTATAATAATGATGGCAGTGTCAATGATCATTCAGAATTCATGTTGGAGAAGTGGAAGGTAAAATATCTGTTGCAGCTGGGCTCAGAAAAACTTTTAAAATAAAAGAGGAAAGTAAATGAAGTAGAATCCCTGCAGGCAACATCAGGACTGTTCCAAGACATCATACTGCAAACTTTAGGCAAATGCATGCCATTTATCAGAACAAGATGTAAATGTAAAAAGAAAAATGCCATGAATAAAGAGGATGCTAAAAAGGGCTCATAGGAAAAGTAAGTATTCTTAAAATAATTGTATTTAGAACAGACAGAATAAATGTAATAATTCAAAGCAGATAAAAAAAATCTTATCAGCTTGTAGAAAATATACTAAAAAATTAATAATATTTTTACAAATGCATTAGAAGCTTGAAGCCTCCTAGAATGCCTATAGGACTAGCAGGCTCTCAGAAACAGAAGGTACCATCCATACAAGATGAGGCCACAGCAGGTAAAGAAAATATTGTTTTTGAGGAAATTAATTGTGGGAGAATCTGGAGAAAATGCCTATGCTGGAAGTTTACAGGCAATGTTTCAGAGGCTCTAAGTAAAATTTAAGTGTTGCAAAATACATTTGCTAGCAGGAGAGCAGTAAACTCTCAGGACTATATAATGCATGCCCAAGGTTCTCAAGACACTTGAGGAAAAACCACCCAAACTGATGAATGTCATGTTCAACTTTTTACTTAAATTTGATTAGGTCCCTGCTGACTGCAAGTTGGCCAATGCAAGTCATTTAATGAAAGTTTCCAAAAAAAGCTCTAAAGAATTGTTGGCCAATAATTATGACTTTCATAGCAGCAAATTGGTAGAAATCATAACAAATGTTAACTAACTAATTTCAGAGAAAGATGTTTTGGGGGGCGAATCAACACTGCTACTTTGAGTCTTAATCAAACCAGCTTGTGAGAATTTTTTGAAGGAACTACAAGTTTGTAGATAGTAAAGATCTATCTACTACAGTCTGCTTGGATTTCTAAAAGATTGTGCTCCCTCCACTTTGTCACCTGAATTACCAGTTATCAGGAATTTGAGGAGCTGGAAGAATGTGGTTTGATTGGAGTGCCAAAGACAGGGGCAGCTGGTGTGTGACAGCAAGAATTACGGGATATACAGTAGGTCCACAAGTTGCTTTTACTTTATGCATTTTTTAGTATGAATGCATGGAGTCCCTCTCAAGCAACTCAAAATACAAGCATCTAAAGCTCATTTTTACATAATGCCATGGATCATGAAAATGTTGAAACTTGGGCTGAACATAGATGTATTTGAGTTAATGTTTGTATGGTTTGTTTTTCACCTCTCCACATAGGAGCTCACATTTGTTAGGTTAGATAAAGGATTCTGAAGGGAAGTCAAGCTTCTGTTAAACCTGTCTAGCCAAAATTGATTAGTAAATTGATTTCTAAATTATAATCTAATTTGTCTTTGCTTCCCTTTTCCAAACTGAAAGCTGCTAAATTGGCACACAGACTAAACTTACCTTTTTCTTTCGTTTTCCTTCATTGGTTTGAATATTGTCTCGAAGTCCTCTGTTGTAGGACAAGACTGGAAGTTGAATAGAAATAGCCTTTATGGCAAGGATGTGTGGGGTGTTGTCTTTCTGAAGTTCTGCTCTCAGAGTAGCTGTATTTTAAATTTTTTTTTTTGCATATGCTCCTTTTTCTTTCATTTTTATAACAGAGCACCTGGGGACTTAATCACAATGTGTATGACCTGATCTGAAGTGGACTTGGCCTGTAGTTTCTTCTCTGAGCTTGGGCTGTGCCCCAGAACTGAACAGGAGAACAGTTTCCTCTGTGCTTTGTCTCTCCCTTGCCTTGTCTTGCCTGATTTGATTGCAGTAGGGATAAGAACGGGCTGTGGGTGTGGAGAAGAAAATAAGTCCAATGTTTTGGCAAGCAGAGGGGAAGAATTTGGGACTGAAGGAGAGGAGGCTGAAATGGTGGTTTGAGCTTGAATGAGGGTGGGATAATTTTATGTCTGGAGTAATGAGATTGACATGCTAGACAAGGAGGTTTTGGTGAGTAAACATAGCTGGAGATTGCTGAAGAATGAAACTGGAATAAGGAGGGATGGGGTGGGTCTGGATTAATGCTGAATGGATGAGGCTGTAAATCTTGTATTTGAGAGAACATGCTGAAATTTGAGCCTCTTGAGGAACATCAGGAGCTTGAATGACACCATCTCCCTCTGCTGCAAGAGCTCTTGAGAAGGGCTCTTGGTGCTATCTAATACTCACCAGAAAAAGAAACCCTAATCTGACTTCTGCCATTCTGTGTTTCTGAAAGACTTAAGAATTTAAATAATACTGGAAATAAAAGTGCCTATGATTTTGCCACTTCTAAATATATAATTCCACTCGTGTCTTCTGTCCCCCTTTTCCCTCCAAATCCTGACATTTGTACATCACAGTGAGCAATGAGAAATTTGTTGTTTTGTTTTCTTCTTTCTTTGTTTCTTGATGTAGTTCCCAGTTCTGTGACCACAAGTAAGTGTAAAGAATTGAGTTGGAGATCAGGAAAAAAAAGAAAGAGAGATGTACTTAGGCTTGAGACAATTAAACATTACATTGGAGAACTGAATTTTATTCTGACTTTGTCACCAAAATTTCTTTGTGTGTGTGAGATCCTTGGCATTTCACTAAAATCTTGTTATTCCCAAGTGGTTCCTAACTGCCTGTGTGTGTTTCAGTTTTGTTACATGTTAGCTTTGTGTTTTGTGAATGTGGATCTGTTTTGCAGTAACAGGAACCAGCAGCTGTAACTGAAGTCCGTCAATCCTACTTTGAGTGGCTGAAGTCTAAGTTGTGGTGAAAGAAACTGAACAAACATTTAGGCATCCAAATTTAGGAAGGTAATTTAATTTTTTTTTTAAATCTGAGGTACTGATCAGTAAAGTACTGCAATATTTTGCAAGCATTTTGTTACTAATTTTGTAAGAATGTGTGTGAATATTCAGGTGTTATCATGGGAGGCACTATAGCAAAAGCAGAGGGAGTGAAAAGAAAAATGGTTGAGCAGTTTTCAACTGTAGTCAGCAATTTCGGGGCTGTACCCTGAACAATAAAGCAGCAGAGCACTCTGTTCTTTCTGTGGGCCTGATCTGTTGTTTTTCAAGTGTGACAGCTCACACTTGCTATAATCCTTGCTGGCAGACAAAATTTCTACCTCATTTGCCCATCTGCAGGTCCCTTAGAACTACCTCTTAGTGTTTTGACATGGGGAGTGTTTGCTTCTTTTTCTATTTAGACACACACATTAGCATGATGTTTCCCAAACACAACCATTGCATCAAACTCGAGGCTACCTCGTGTGACTGAGAGCTCCACAGATACATTTTCTCCGTGGAATTTTGACAAATGCTTTCCGGTTGCTGGAGTGAGTGATGACGAACTGCTTGAACACATCACCAAAAAGGAATGTGACAGCTCATCAATTGTACTGCTGCAACAGAACCAGTTCTGCCAGTCATGAATCGAAATCTTTGTTAATAACACAGCAGCACGTGGCAGTGGTACTGTGATTTTTATATATTTCAATTCAAATATTGGGGTTTTAAGTGCAGTAAAGCATGTGATGCATTTGAGAAACCTGCATTTATGCTTTGCAGCTTTGCCTGAAATATTACCATACTAACAGCCCTCAAATCTCTTCCATTGCAAAGGATTATCATAAGACCTTTCCTTTTCCAGCTATCATTTTTCTCTTTTCCAGGTACAGCCTGGATGTGTTCAGTGAAAATAATCAGTGTTGGTAATTAGAGACATTCTATAGTTGATGAAACTTTAAGAGCTATGCCTTGTTTTGTTTCAGAGTTGAAAATATGGTGACAGAAGGTCATTTTATGGTTGTAAAAAGCGAGTGACAAAGAATCTTTGCCTGATACAGCATTGTTATGCTGCTAACCAGTCTATGTCAGTTGTCTTTCTGTCTTTGTCTTTAAAGTATTTATCATAATGCTTTCATCTGTCTTGGAGAAGATGTTGTTTTAAACATCATCATAAAAAACACATTAGAAAATTAATCTGCATCACAGTTTGGAAGGTTTACAGTAAGGAACATATGAGATCACACTGAAAGTGTGGAATAGAAAGAAATACTAAATTGTTTCCTTACTCTAAAATGGTCTAAGTTAACCTTTTTTATCCCATGATCATGTAGCTGTGTGGGTGGGTGTGTTGCCATGGCTTGGCTGGTTTATGGTACATCAGCTGTTCTGCAGTAATTGTCCGTGGATTTGCTTTTATTTCCAGTGCAGTTAGACATTCCCTGTGTATTATCTCTGAGGGGTGATAACTTGAAGTATTTTGGTTTTTAAAAAGACTAAGATGCTTCTGTTAGAGCATTTGTAAAATAGCAGCTCAAGCCACTCTAATTGTCTAATGGTTGTGTCTGAGGGGCCCTAACGCTTAGGAAAATGTCCCAGAGAGCTGGGGCAGAGTCACTCCATGTGAAACTGCAGCAATCGAGTCAGGCATTATCACCCTGCTTCTTCCATTTGAGAAACCTAGTAACTCAGATTTCCTAGACTTAAGAGGGATGTATATTGAGGATTTGGGATTCATCCTGTTCCTTTAAAAGTTTATTTTAATTTTAGAGCTTTTATTACTTTAGTCATGACTTCTAAGTGTATACTTTGCACTTTCTTTACAATACTCCAAAAAAATTTGGACTACTGCTTGCACAGCATATATAAGAAAGTTAAGTGGGTTGACTGAATTTATTACAACATTAATGTGAGGAATGTCAGCATTTCTGTTTGTTTTGATTAAAGGTTGAGTTAACAGTTTCTATGCTGTTTTTCAGAATGACAGCTTGTGTCTGCTCACTATGTAAGATGCTGATTTCTCAGCAGTTTGACTTCTTTTCTTTCCTACCAGCCTGTAGCAATTTGGTTCAACATTTGTGTGTTAATAATATCAGAAAAGTCAAATTTGCATCTTTTGCCCCCAGTAATTGTTTTGTGTACAGACTGAGGATGCAGTGATGAACCAGTTCTGAGAGGGCAGCTCATGAATATAAATAGTCCCATTTTACAAGTATTTTGCCAAGGTCAGTGAGAGAGAGGAGGGGGGTCAGAAGTAGCTCCTTAGTCACAATCACATCTGGAGCTGAAACAGACTCTTTCTTTGTCTGTAGAAATTTGGCAGTGTCTTAGGGCTGCCAGAGTTTAGATGCTAAAATCTTGGATGATGTCAGAGAACTGAAGTGTGCATATGTAGATTAACTGTGCATGGAAAGTACAATTTATCTGCATAATAACCACTTCTTCTGGATGCCTTGACTCTTGTGTGTTTGGAAAAACAACAGTTACTTCAGAAATGAAGGAAAAGCCATACCATTAAGGCTTTTCATGAGGCTATAGATTTGGCCACTAGAACACAACTTCTTAATTATACAGGACATCTGGCAATCCTATGAGGTTCAGTCTGCATTTTTCCTTCTTCACAGAAGAAATATTAATGCAGCAGCAAAGGCATTCTTTGGATACAGTGATTCTTGTTCAAGACAGTAATACTGGCGCTAGGTTTTGACCTCTAAACTTGTTTCTGCTTGGCAGAGACTTTGCTATTGTCCAAGTGCAGACTGGTGTCTTCTCAAAGGAAAAATATTTTTGTTTTCTCTTATCTGTCAATCTGTCCACTTAAGTAGCCTTTGCTATCATAATATTATAAAATGCAACTCACAAGTTGTCTCTGAGAAAAAAAATGCCTGTCTGAAACTTCCAAAAAGGTTGGTGCTTATGTGATTCTTTGTGCACTTTCTCAGTTTAATCCCAGATTTTAAGGAGGTTGTTTTGGGAATTTAAGCTCTTCAGGGGAAGAAGGCATAGGTTGTCTTAAAAAAAATAAAATCAAATCAAGATGACCATAAGTTTATATTATTGCCACAAAAACCACCACAGTCAAGGGACATAGTGAGTGGCACTTTGTAGAAAGTATCTTCCAGACAAAATAGTCTCCTTTTAAAAATTTTATCTTCCATATGCAATGTGCCAGACTGATGGAGTGCATAAACTTTTTCTGTAATTACTGACCAATCCTGTAGTTTCACTGGGCACATATTTTGTGTTTGACAGTCATTGTACATAATCAGCCTGGAGTGATGCCATAAAGAGGAATCACTGAACACATGCCTGAGGTGTAAGATCATCAGCCCTTATTTATCAGGTGCTTAATAATCCAAGCACGTTGTCCTCATGTTGTCATACCCCATGAAACATTTGCACAGGCTGTGTGGGTCTGGGGCTTACTGCTTTCCAAATCCAGGGCCTTTTACGCCACAGCTCAGCACAAAACCATGGCACCGTGCAGATTTGGGCAACTTGGAGCTCTCTGAAATTCCCTAATGGCCATGATGACGTGTGTCTGGAATGACAGAGCAGTGGTAAAAGGTTTTAAATGAGTTTAGTTCTCTCTGCTGCAGCAGGGCTGTTACCTGAGCTGACTGAAGGCAGGAGCTGCTTTAGCATCTTCTGCCCAGTGCCTCAGCACCCTGCTGGGGAGCCCAGAGAGACCATTAAGCCTCTTGAATTATTTTATTTATGGTGTCTGATGTAGTTTTTCAGTGTGGTAACTTGAAAATAGGCTGCATCCTTAGACCTTTCAAAGTTTTAAATGACACCGTTTGAATTCTCAGTAGTTGTGTATAAAATTATGACCAGCATGGTGTTATCTGTGGTATTATCAGAAGCTCTGGCTGTTTTGAAATAAGAAAGTTTTTCAGGAGCTTTTTTAATAAAGACATTTATTAGCCTCCTTCCAGAAAGGTTCACTCAAGGATGAGAAAACCATAGTGTGAACCATGTAGATCTAATAACTATAAGCCATCAAGAAGTTTTTAAAATCCCTCCTATTTTAGATCAGTGCCACAAAGGAAGAGGGATGGTGGCAGGAAGTACTGGAATTTTTAACTAAAATTAGGAAATTGATGATGCAGAAATCAACCTGTAGGATTTTTCTGTTTACTTTCATACTACTGTTAATATTTAGTGATTGTATTTGGTTTGTGTTTTGATACTGGGTATTTATATACTCTCATTTTTGTTTCAAAATGTAATAACTAGTATAGAAAAGCAAAGAAGGCAAAAAGCTCCAATTTAAGCCTAATTAAGAAATCAACTTCTATCCCAATTCTAAAGTTATTTAGCGTGTCTAGATATAGGCATACAAGCAAATTTTTATGGTTTTTTTCACAAAGTGATATGATGATGGGAAAAATATTAGAATTTTATTGAAATGTTAGAAATCTAATTGATCTCATTTGGGACTCTAGACTTGCTGTGTGCCCATCACAGTGGTTGAGGTTGAAAAGGACCTTGGAGATCTGTAGATTTTTAAAAACTATCAGGCATTACACTGAAAAACGAACTGGTAAAATATATTCCACCTGTGTGTTGAAATGTGATAGTGAGGTGTAAAAGGTGTCATTGTAGAGTAAAGTTCAGTTCTGATGTCACACTTTTGACCTTCCTTGCTTTGTGGCACTTTGATTTTCCTGCAAATGTCTTTGTCATTGTTTTAACTTTAAACACACAAAAGCTTATGGCAGAGGGGGAGTAAAGAGAAAAAAAAATAATTTGGTATTATTATGGATAAAAAAAATTAAGGAAACAATTCTTTAGCCATTTTATACATTTTAGTCTTGTTATGTGGGGATTATGTAACTTTTGTTTCACTTTTCAAGTTAAACTTGATCCTTGCTCAAAAGGACTGCATTACAAAAACTGAAATCTTACTCTTTTAACAGATTACACAAACCACATTTATATTACATAAAGATGCATTTTCTTTTCTTTCCTTATTCTGTAAAATGATTATTTATGGATTTAAACTTCCCATAAAATCAGGAGTATTGTGAAGTGGAATGGAAAATTTCACAACGGTGCCCTGGTGTGGCTGACTAGAGATGCTCATAAAGCCCTTGGAGCACTTGCAGGATGTTGGTGTGTGACAGATGGCTCCTGGTTTTTAGAAGTGGTCAATCCTTGGCTTGTACCTCATGCCATGACTTTATTAAGTAAATGGCAGGCCCCAAGTAGGCATTTCTGTCCTGTCAGCTTTATCCTTTGCATATAAATAGTGAGGTAATAGGAAGCCTTCTTTTCTAAAGCCAGTTATTAGTTGGGTAAATGCGGTGTCATAAAAGTTTGTGGAGTTATTATCTATCTAAATATTTTTGTAAAGGTTTTGATTGTTTTTGTTTCACTCCTTAAAGGTGACAAAGGCATTTGTGAGTATTGACAGTGCACTTTGTGTTGAGGCTTACGAAGCTAAATTTAGGGTGGTGCAAGTAGCAAAACTGTGCCAGGGCTGAGGTCAGAGATAAATATTGACCTTATCTGAGTCTGAGGGGCAACCCCATGGCCTCAGCATTTCTGTGTGATGTGGGAATGGAGAGATTGTGCAGTGGCAGGAGAAACACAGCTCCTTTGCATCCCTTCAGTGTTCTGGGGAAGCTGCCTTGCATTTTTTCATGCCTTTCACAATTTTGTCATTCTAGATTCATGCAACTGATAGATTCGAACTATTATATTTCCTTTTTTAGAAGTTAGTGGAGCAGAAAGAACAATTCCTTTGGAGGAAGAGGTATGTTTATTCAGTAAATAATATTGGGGGTATAATATGTATTTTAGCTCAGTTTCCAAAGGAAGTGAAGCTCATGTGATTCTGCCTTGTAGGCAGAAGGGTGCAGGACAGTGTCTGTGCTGTCTGTATTTAGCTGTACACCTGTCCCCTCTTGCTTGCTAGCTTTTGAATATGTTGCATCATTAAAAAAAATTGATGAAGGGGTAGACATTTGACTGATAATCCAGTTCCTTTAAGTTTTGGGATTGCAGGTATCAATGATTTCAGGGCAAGCTCCTGTCTGTGCTCTACCAGATAAGAGATTACTGTGGGAGAAAGACCTCACAAACATTGTGAATGCATGGCAATCTTAATTTCATTTCAATATTTTGGTGTATTGTTTTTGACTGTCCCCTTTTGCTCTTTTTCCATGCAATATTTAATCACATGAATTTTGAGACATCAGTCTTGAATTTTTGATTCTTGATTTTCTCCCTTGAAGTGAAACCTTTCCAAGAGATTTGCTAAAACTACAAGGAACAGAGTTCCTTTCAGTAAATCTTTAACTTCATTGCAGGTGTCAGTTAATCAAGCAGGTGTTTCCCTGTTGCATTGTTATCCTGGGGTTTCTAAAGAGGTGAAGTTCTTTATGGTTCTGTCTTCCTCCAGCTGCTCCCTGTCTACTCTAAAAGTGTCTTGTTGAATCAAGTAGCTTGGTTGAGTAAACATGTGACTGTTATGTACCTCTTAGAAGATGTTTACAATTTTGAAATTAAATTTTGCCACATTGATTTTGATCTTATGACTTTCTAATGTTCTATTTAATTGAATGTGATGGATAATTTTTAATTTTTGCGCAAGTGTGAACAAGTTGCTATGTTTTACAAATAATTTAATTTGTTTTGCAGGGAAGAGAGAGAAAGTAAGAGAGATTTAGGCCTCTTCTCAGTTTGTCTACATTTGAAACTAATATAATTTATATTGTTATTTGGGGAAGTAATGTTGGGATAGGACTTGTAACAGAGGTATAGTTGTATTCTTCATTTTACACTATCTCCTTTTGTAGTGATGGTGGCCAAGCAGTGGTACTGTAACAATATTTTGACAAACAAGTATCCCTCATATGTCAGGAAACAAAACAGGAACTGCTATCAAACAAGGCATATTTACATGTTTAATCACATTTCTGGTTTGATTTTTATATTATGGATGAGCCTGTGTTCTTTTTAATAAACCTGGAGACAGTCTCATAATACACAGCTCCTCCAGTTAATCTGACAAAACACAAAGTGTAGACTAATCTTTTTAGCTCTAACATAACCTGACTTCTTCCTGATGAAGGCCCCAGAGACTGAAACATGTGTAGACCTTAATTTTCCTATATTTTTGCAATTAGTGAAACTTGCTGTGAACAAAAGAGCATTGAAAAATTAATTTGAAATGACGCAACTGTCAAAACTTACTCAGATGTGCTCAGCTTGAATCTTGCTTTCTACCTGCCAAAAAATAACCCTGGCTGCATTTCAGTTTGTGTCTGGAGAGGATTTCTTTATTAAATTTTAAATTATTAATTCTTTTTAAAAACAAAATATACAAAACTCAGATGGTGCTATTTGGAAGAAGACAATAGAAATAACGTTCTAATTTGCTTGCATAAGTAGGGTAAAATAATGTCACTTGTGTAAATGATTATTGACTCATTTTTCATGAATAAGTACCCTGTGCTTTTTGAATGAAAAGTAGCATTATGCGAGTCTTGGGGCTTAAGCAATTATTTAAGATATTTCCTGCAATTTAAATATTGGCATCTGGGTTCATTTTTTTTGAAAAAACCTACTCGGAGGGAAAGATCAGGTGGTGCTGGAGCATCTATCCAGTGGAGTTGAATGTTGAGAGTTCCTTCAGGCTGTCTCATGCTCTCTCAACCCTGTTCTGAGCCCCAAGATTCAGAAGTTCTTGCATAATTGGGCACTGTTTTGTGACTTATTAATTGCTCTATTGGGTATATAGTTGCACGTGAGCCAGGTTGGCCACTTTCCCAGCTTGCATCACTGGCAGCTGTTTTGCTTGAGGCAGATGGCTTGTGAGAGAAGCACCCATAAATTAGGCCATTGCTACTTTTTTCAAACTATTCTGTGAGAGCAAACCTGATGAGATGATGTTTCAAAGTGGGTTTTGTACACCTTGCTAAATTTCTTTGGAAGTGTCTAAATAGCACGTTTTACAGTCATCTCTATTTTTTAGAAAGAATTGTAGGACAATGCAGCCACTACAATATAAGCAGCATGAAAATGTTAAATTATATTAAAAGACCATTGGTGATGCTGTCTATGTGAAAGAAGGTGGTGGAAAAAAAAAGTTATATCAGAAAGAGGAGATAGCCTTTATATAATGAGAGTAAGAGCACGCAGTAAGGGCTGTAGCAAGAAAAGAAATGGAATAGCATACAATAGGAAAACTTCAATGGTCTACTCAAGTTTTTGTAACATTTTTCTCCTGGAGTTCATGCTCACAGGAAGAATTTTTATAGCCAGAATCCGAGAAAACTCCTTCTAAAGAATAGTATGAGACTTGTGCATCTTCCTTCTAATTAAGAATTCTGTTATTGTGCTTCTGCATCCATAGTTAAATTCCATAGGTGTACACATGCTACTGCTTTGGAGACTGGAAAAACTCTTCCCCTATCAGGACCCATGGGCAGTCACACAAACCTTACCTTTCTAAGTGTCTTCTCACTGCCATAAACCATGCTAATCCTAAAAATTTAATCCTAGAATCACTGTTTCTTAAGACTACACACCAATTTTAAGCCTTAGCAACTTACTACTTTTGCTGTCTGATTAGTCTTCTGTTCCCATACTGTAACATCTGTTTAACAAATTGCTTCTGGTCTTTTCTAGTTTGTGCCTTAAAGATTCTCATTTACACTTAACCATGCCTTAGAACAGCATTTATTATGGAGGCTGCTTCAGGGTTGGATGTCTCTGAACACCTTTGCAGTTAGACTTGTGTTTGAGAAATGTGATATTTGATCTGGACTCATCCCCAGGAATGAAAGGATTTTTTTGGGAAACACCAATAATTTCCTCCAGTGAAGTCCTAAACTTTGATGCTCTGGCGGAAGGTTTGGAAGGTTTCTAAACCTACTTCAGGCTAAGTTAGGACCTGCTATAAATGAGAGGGAAATACTTTCTGAGAAAGAATTGGTCTCTAACCAAATTTATCTTGGAGAAAACAGTGCTTGCTTCTTTCTTGAGGAAGCAATTCTCTTAAGTTGAGCTGTGTCAGAGCTTTTGATCTGTAATATTGGTCCAGTCTGCCTTTGTACATGGACTGCTGTTAAATCTGTGCTTTCCTGCCTGACTGTGAAGCACTTGGGAGCAGTTCTGATTACAAACTGCCCACAGAACCAAAGTCTGTCTGTCTTTTTCATGATGTTTTTTATAAATTGCTTTTTAGTTGTTAAAGCATTTAAATAGTTTAGTTTTTGTGGTTATGGTGGATGTTGATCTCTCAGCCCCCCAGTACTTGCAATGGTCTTGAAATGCAAGATTTGTTTATTTTACTCCCGAGAGGAAAAGCTGAAGTGTAACAGTGATCTTCCTGCTCTGCTGAACTTGACATAGGACTCCTCCTTGGACATGCAAAAGATGCTGTAGGAGGTTGGAATCTGAAGAGAGATATAAACTCTCTCTTGCTGTAATTGTTCAACACAGAATTAGTTTTTAAAATCACAGTAATTTTTGGAGGATGAATTTTCTGTGCTCCCATGTAATTTGGAGAGGTGAGGTGATTTGGTGCAATAATGCTGCATATGACATAATCTAGAGTAAATATTTAAAGCATTCATTCACACATTCTCTCTTTCAACTGAAATTAACTTCTGTCATAAGACCCAGCCATTACCATTAAAAATAGGTTCTAGAGCAAACCAGTTGGTAGTTATGGGATGGGTGCAGAAATTACTACGTTCTGCTCTGTTTTATGTAATTAAAGAATAAAATGAGTCCCTCTGGGCTTAATATTTCATAACTGTTTGTGTATCCTGCTTTGTCATCTGCTGTTAAAGCTGCTCTGGCTGCTTTTCCTCAGTGTTAAAAGATACTTTCAGCAATCAGTGGCATAATTGAAGCACAAGGGAGCAGAGGCAACTGCCAGCACAGAGCTCGGAAGGAAGAAGGGTGTCCTCCCTGTCCAATTTAACCTGGAATTGGTAATGGGTCTTTAATGAGCATTTCTGACTGATAACTGTGTAACAGAGAAGAGGAGACAGGGCAGACCTTGTTGAAATCTGCAGCTTCCTCACGAGGCCGAGCACAGGAGTAGGCACTGATCTCTCCTCTGGGGTGACCAGTGACAGGACCCGAGGGAATGGCCTGAAACTCTGCCAGGGGACATTTAGGCTGGATATCTGGAAAAGGTTTGGATTTCACCCAGAGCGTGTTTGGGCACTGGAAGAGCTCCCCAGGGCAGTGGTCACAGCACCAACCTGACAGAGCTCAAGAAGCTTTTGGACAATGCTCTCAGGCACAGGGTGGGACTCCTGGGATGTCCTGTGCAGGGCCAGGAGCTGGACTTTGATCCTTGTGGGTCCCTTCCAATTTAGGGTGTTCTGTGATTCCATGGTAACTGTGTTCTCTGACCAAGAAAGAACCACTGCCTATGTGGGCCTGGAAAGATTGAAATCCTAATGGCCTTATGGAGAAGAAGGGGTTTGAAATAAAGGCAAATTCTAATGGGGTTTTATTGTAAAACTATGAAAACAGGAAAGAAGCAGCAAATGCAGTGGGTAATTTTCAGGCGAATTGGGTTTGGGGTTTTTTGTTTGTTTATTTTTTGTTTCTTTTTTATGAAGTCTGTCTTCCTCAAAATTTGAGAGTTTTTTTGGTTGTTTGTTTTGTTTTGTTTTTCCCGTCAACTTCCTCCTGAATGATATTTGGGTCAAAATCCATGGCAATTATGTGATGTCTTGCTGATCTAATTGCCCTTATTGGCCAGCTGACTGTCCTTGGCAGAAACAAATACAAAAAGTTAGGCAGCACAAAAAGGCAGATTGAACAGAAAGGATAAAAAAAAAAAGGAAAAAAGGTACCATAGAATAAATAATTCTGTGTTTCCATATAGTTCAGAGAAGGTTTTGTCCATCTGTTTTTACTTTTCTGAGTTTATGGCTGCCTAATTTTAACCTTTTGTCTGCAAAATATCTTTACTTAATGGTGTCTATGGTGTATAAAATTATATACCAGTGCTTTTGGGGATTTTTCTTTCCCATTTCATTGGCATAAATAGAACTTTTTCTATATATACAGTTTGTTTATGTTTCTCTTCTTTCTTATGGATCACGTGATCATCAGCCACTCCCATCAAATTAAAAAATATACATTTGTCTAGATAGAACAGATCTTTGTATGACAATCTGAGAAATCTGTAAAATATTTTAAAAATATTAAATCATCCTTCTGAAAGAAAATAGTGAGTTAAGGAACAGTAATTTAGGATCTCACAAAAATATTTTCCTTATTTCTCTTTTGCCGTCCTTTTCTCCTTTTGCTGCTGCTCATCTAATTTATTTCCAATCAGTAATAGTAAAATTATTAGAGGATGAAGAATGGGGAAAGAACTAAACTTGTTCACATTTAGAAATGTAATTATAATGAACACATTCAAACTTCAAATGCAGCCTCTGAAGGTGTCTAGCTAGTTTTAAGGAAATGCTAATCTCCTCAAGAATTCTTACATATCTTTTCTGAATTTAGGCCCTTTTAAGCTGTTCAGTGATGATGTTCAGAGATGTGCACCCTGTGCCTTTTACAGCAGTTATCGTTACAGTTATGACAGAGCCTGTCATCTTTGGATTAGACTTGCAATTTTCTCTGATCTCCAAAATTAGATTCTAATTGGATGTGTGATAACAGATTGATCAATGTGTTTGGTTAGTTCAGTACCATTGTCAGCAACTTCTCAGCTCTATTCCCTTGCTGTCTGCACTTGGTTCAGTTTTGTGGTTAATATTTGGTGCTGCATTTTGTTACTTGTGATCTCTGCTGCTGCAAGTGCTGTTCTTCCCCCTATTTGTCTCTATTGAACCTTCCTGATTATTTTTAGTTGCCTGCCAGATATTCACATTTTGAAAGTGTAATGAAAAATAAGAGATGCATTGCATGGAAAAGCAAAAGTTCTGTAGCTTACTTTTTCCATGCATTTTCTGACTATTATGCAAGGTGATGTTTTAATGTTTCTTCACTTGTGTTACTTAGTTTGCTGATGCTCTAGCATGACAGATGTGATAATGATGCAATGATATGTTTTAAAGAGCTTTAATAATGTGATTAGATACTTTGTATAGCCTTTTCTGTAGAGTTTGTGTATATATACATGCATACATATACAGATGTATATGCATATATGTATATAAAAATATAGACAGCCTGAAAAGGAAGGAAATTAGGCTTTCCCAAGCTGTTTGATCTGTTTTGTATTTAAGTTTTGAAGAAGCCACAAACTTACTTATTGCTGGAGGAGGGCTAGATCATTAATGTCACTTACTCTGCAAAAGGAGCAAATTGATTAAGTAATATCTAAGCCATAATATAAACAAATCAAGTGGACAATATATATTTTATAAAAGTATATTTTTTTTAAACTGAATGACTGGGTCATGTGGAACTCTCTGGGTGGAGTAGGAGATTGCTGCTGCCCTTGGCAGCATATTGAGTGGGCAGAAGGGAAGAATATTCCAAACTACCAGTGTGGAGGAAGAATGCTGTGCCTGTTTAGTCAAGAGAAGAGAATACTGAGAGGGGATCTCATCAATGTATGCAGATATCTCGGAGGTGGATGTTCAGAGGATGGTGCCAGACTCTTTTAGTGGTGCCCAGGGGCAGAACAAGGAGCAATGGCCATAAACTGAAGCACAAGAAATTGCATCTCAAAATGAAGAACTTTTATTTACAGTAAGGGTGTCAGGGCACCTGACAGCTGTTCCAGGGAGGCCATGGAGTCTCCCTCTCTGGAGACATTCAAACCCACCTGAATGTGTTCCTGTATCACTGCTCCTGTGACCCTGCCTTGGTAGGGGGGTTGGACTGGACCATCTCCAGAGGTCCCTTCCGACCCAAACTATTCTGTGATTCTGTGAGATTTGCAGAAAAAGGCTGGAGACCTCTATTTCAGACAGAAATGGATGAGAGGAGCAATTCTATAAGCCTCATTAGGAAACTTCCCAAGCATATAAAGAACAGTACAGTTTCATGCAACTAGGAAGATTTCTAAGATGGGCCCATTTTTATAATTAAGTTCTTTACATTAATTGGAGATAATATCAGAACTCAGCTCAGGGTTTTTATCTTTAGCAATAGTCAGTAGTGGCATTTCTTTCAGAAGCCCAGAAGACTCTTTCGCTTCTGGGGTTCTCTGCTATGTTTTGTCATCCTTAGCTAGAGGATACATCTGGGCTGTGGTGAGTAGCCATAGATTGATGAGTCTGTGTGAAGTTTTTTTAACATCTTCGGTTACGTTTTTTTCCTGTAAAAAACAGCAGCAATTACTGCAATAATTTATTTATGTAGTGTGTGAGAAATACCTCCTTAGGGTTGTTTTAAGCCTGCTGCCAGATGGTCTAATTACATGGCCCCCATTCTAGTGCCTGTGAACAGCACAGACCAACCATTCCATGCCACTGGTAACTACAGAGCGTTGTAATAATCCCTGTTTTCCTCACGCTTGAGGGATCCCAGTCTCACAGCCTGTGCAGATCCTCACAGTAGAAACTGCTCCATCCCTTTGATTTCTCTCATTAGCCTGCCCTTTTTTATTTCTTCAATACTTGTGTCTCTCTGCAGTTTGGGCTGTGGGTGTTGCTCAGATCTATGCAGTGATGTTGTTTTGTCTGTAATGTTTGATGTTCTTTTTTAAATATTTCATTTAGAGTCTTTGAGAATTGGGCTGAAGCAATTGACTCCAAGATGTCTTTTCAGGTTGTTATTGCTGTTAATACAAGCCCAGCTTTCTATATAAGTATTTTTAAATAAATTTTTTTCTCAGCATTTACTCATTAGTGCAGAATTTCAGCAATGCTTTATTCCTATTTAATCACTATATTAAGGCCTGTTGCTGTTTTTTCACAATCAACTGTTTCTGAATATCCTCAGGAATTTTGTGTTGTCAATGGATGTTAACACTTTAGACATCTATTGCTCTTTAAATTAATTTTGAGTGGGCTGATTAGGATAGATCTCAGCTTGACTCTGAGGAAGTACCTATTGGTTTTTTTTTTTTTTGGTGAACATTCTACTCTCATTCTTTATTTATTATGTGTTAACAAATCACTCATCCTGAGGAGAGCCATTCCTTTCTTCCCATGTAAATGTAATTTCTTCAGGATCATTAAAGGCAGACCATATCAAAATTGTTCATTGTGTTTTGCCTTGTGTTTGGCTTTTAAATCAAAGCACACTGACTGGCTGGTCCACTTTTATTGGTGTGTGCAGTCTGTTTCAAAAAGTCCAGTAGATTTGTTTGGCAAAGTATTAGTGAAGAAAATCCTACTGATTTTTGACAATATTACATTTATACTTTGTAGCTATAAATTAATTTTGTGGAGT
>NW_005054410.1:843243-886559 GCF_000277835.1 Geospiza fortis
TTACATTTTATGCATCCTTTTAAAAGCTGATGGTGTAGCTGTCATTTGCTGGTCCTATGGTACAAGACATAGTTTGTGATTGATTTTAACACAATGTACAGATTTTATTCCTTTGAAGGTCCCTACAATAAAATCTTATTTTACATGAATGACTAAATACCTGAATATTTGTTTTGTCCAGACATTCTCCTACTTTAATTTGTATATGCTTTGCAAGAGTATTTGATTAATATGTGTATTTTGGACATCATAAGTTAACTCATGTTAAAAACACTCAAATAGAGAAAAAATTCTAATTGCTTCATATCAGTTTAAATGTAGTAAATGAAATGCTGTAGATGATATTTCTTATATGTATTAATTTGAGAGTAAAATTATAATTCCTGAATTGGAAAAAACATTTGTTTATAAATCATGAGGTGCATAGCTTTCAGTTAAAAACCCCCAAGCTATATAAATATTTGCCTTTTAAATAACGATTATGAGGTTTTGGGGACCCTTTTTTTAATGGAACGGCAAATTAAAATGGTCTGATGAGTTTTGTCAAAGCTTTCCTGCTTTTCTCACTGGGACAGTATTTTTCTAGTCAGATATTGCTGGGAGTCTTGGCATCCCATTGTTTTTCTATGGTTAAAATTCTTGGTATTTTCCCCTTTTCTGCTTTACAGACAATAAATCAAAACATATGCAAGTTCTATGAGATGCTGGTTGAGAGATGAATTTGTTGATAAGAACATGGAATTAGTCACAGATGAGTGTAAGCTTCTTTCTTTTAGGTTCATCTTATTAGTAAGTATTTTGAAAACATGGTCTGAAAGAGATTTCGTAGCAAGCACGTTAAACACTGTTAAAAAAAGGCTGAGAAACTAAAAAATTAGTGTTGTTCCCCAAGGAAAAGTTCCTTTGCATGCATTTATAAAATTTGATGGATTTATTGGGCATGCTACACTGCAACTTTATTGTAAGTAATACTTGTCCCAAATGGCAAATTATATTCTCACTGCCAATGTTGTTCTCTGTAGATGTTTATGTAACTTTCACTATTGTGATGATTTTGCTAAAATTGTCTTGCAGTTTAAAAGAAGATTCCAATGCTTTTCTGCTTGTATAGGAAAAACTGGCAAGCTATCCTTATTATCTTACAGTCACTGGAAGACACTTGACCCATCTTGACCTCTTTCTTTCATATTAGTTTCTCCATCTGAGTCTTGCTACCAAAATGAAAGGGAAAAAAAAAAAGATTTTGTTGAGTCTGGGCATTTATAAGAGGTTTATTCTTTTGGAGGGGAGCGGGAGGTTTGGGTAATGATTTTACTCATCAAAATCCTAAGTAAGATAGGTTATAGAAACAAAAGTTTGATTTTTAAAAAAAAATATATTTTCTTTTAGTTCAGGGGAGATTGGATTAGGATTTCACTCATCAAAATAGTGGGAAAACATAAAAACAAAACTAGGGAACAAGTCAGCATAATATTTTTTCTCCTGTTTTTTTTTTTTGTGCTAGGCTTTGACTTGATGGTACTTAGAAACTTTTGCAATAATAATATTGTAGGTAACTGTAACTTGTGCTCTACAGATAGGGTAGCAAAATAGCTTAGAGAGTAAATCAAAACAGTGGAATGGAAATAGGCTTTTGGATACAATTTTCCACTACCTTTGTGTTTAGTAGGTTGCACAGCTGTGTCTTTAAGTGTGTGAGAATCCTGTGATAATTGAAACAGCAGAATGGAACATCATATGTGAAAAGCCAGTGAAAAAAAGAACATCTGATTTAGGAAATGATGATTGTGGCAGGCACCTTTAGTTACCACATTAGCAGAATGTGAAATTCAGTTTACACCTGAATTTCAGTTTACACCTGAATGTGAAATTCAGTTTACACACGTTAAGAAGGATGTGCTACTAAACCTTATTAAACCCACAGTATTTCACCATGACTTCAGGAGTTTGAGACTGGTTGGGAATCTTTTTCCCTCTTTTAGCTGAAATCTGAGCCTTCAGTATTTTCACAGAGAACTCATTCACTATATTAGTAAATGGTAGCCACTACCAGAGCAGTCTGACTGCATATTTTCTTTGATAAATTGATGATGAGGCAAGGTGCAATGATGTTTGTGACTCTCCCATACTGGTGGTGGTAATTCCTTTGTTCACTTTGCACATGCAAGATAAACAAATATCTATGCAAGATTTGCTTTTTGGGCACAAAGTGGATCTTCCCAAGTCATTTTGTTTAAGTTAGTCATCACTTAATGCTACAGCAAGTGGGAAGGCATCACTGTTGGTTTTTTTTTTCGTTTAGAACAGCATCACAGTGTTACTATGTGGGGAAAAGGAATCTGCTTTCTTTCAAATCTGCTGTCATTTGATTCTTTTCTCAGCTGCTTACGAAGCTGCCAACTAAAGTACTACTTACCATGAATACATTAGAGAAAAGTAAATTGGCACTTTCTGTAGAATGCAGCAATTTGCATTCCCCTCTCTTACTGAGAGCAATCTGTATTACATTCTTCAGAGTTTCAATATTTTTCTCCCCCTAAGAGGTATCATCTTGTATTTCCTGGCACTTCAACCAGAAACTTGTCCATTAAGATAAATTTTCTTAATACTGATTTAACTTTCACTAACATATTTGCTCTTGTAATCAGTCTCATAATTATATTCTCATCTGGCTTTAAATTATTACTTTTAAGTCTTTAGCTTCAGCAACTGAGGGTGCAGTCAGTTCAGCCCCAGTGTATAACTTCCAACCAAAGCACTGCAGCAATATTTGCTTTCCTTTATGACATAATATCTTCTTTGGCGTCTTGACCAGCTTCTTTCAGCTTACTTCTCTAACTCCAGTCCCTGTAATATTTCTGTTTGGGTCATCCTCAAGTCATTGAAAGAAAACAACACTCATTTGTGTAAAGCCTGTACCCTGTGGCAATTTTGCCAAAAAAAACCCCTAAGATGGCAATTAACACAATCGAGTGAAAAGTGTTGGTGTTCAGTGATTTAGAGGTTTGTTCTGCTGAAGGTGTTGTGTCTGTGAAGTAGCCTGAAGGATATGAAAATGCAGCCTCATAGTCTGAAAAAAATTGTCTTGTGCCTGAAGTCAGCTGGAGAACAACTCGGAGCTTTTGCAAAAACAAATTGTTCAGTGGGTGAACTGCATGAAAGTGCTGCTGGTTGTTTGCTTCCTCACTGTGCAACGGATCCACAATGAAAGGGAACTTTGCAAAATCTGCATTTAACTTCTGAAATGCCTTGGTGTGTGATGTTGGAACATTATGTTAGTCTGAGAACGACAAAGGTGAAAAATCCACTGACTTCTGTAATATTCATGAAATATATGTTGTAACATATGGCTGTGCTGCTCTTTACTTAAGAATAGCCTTATCTTGAGGTGGCTACCATTGCTAATAACAAGATACTGAACTAGATGATCATTTGGTCTAATTCATTTGATGCTAACCATTCTCAGATTTGTGATAATTTTTCACTAAATCAGTTATACACTTTAATTTTATGCTTCTTGTTTTAGAGAGGGAGTGGGGAGAGAGGAAAATATAAGTAGTTTTATACATATGTGTGAGATTTTAAAGAGAAAATTTGTGAGAAAACTCTGGGTGAAAAATTCACTATCTCCCCTTTTCAGCTTGATTCTGAAAAACCCACTTGTGTTCATATTGAATTGTTTCTCTTTGCTGATAAGAAAAAAAATCCAAGATGTATTTCAGGATAATAGATGGAAAACCACCAATTGATTGAAAAATGTAAGTTCTAAGATGGAGAAATTGGTTCCTTTCTTAGTGTTTCTAGTTACTGTATTAAGAATACATCAGCATGCAATGAAATATTTCAGCATAAGATTTTTGCACATCCTTCTATTGAAGGAAGATAAAATGTGAGGTTGTTCCCTCTGTCTGTTCCAACATGATGCATTAACAGTGTGTCAACACAGCAGTAAAGGCTTTTACTGTGTGTAATTGTAAAATAATGCCAATAGGTAAATGGGAAAAGGATGTTTGGGGAGCAATTTCTAGATCTTGCTTTCTGCAAAATAAACACCACTTTAAAAAAAAAAAAAGGGGTTTGGGTTTTGGATGACAGTAAAAGTGGTGCAGAATGCCAGAACACCAAAGCAACTGCACCGGAGCAGAGCAGTAATCCACCTAGCACTATTGCTTTCCTTTGATGGTGATTAGAACCACATGCTCCAAAGGAAAATGCTTATAATGGGCAATTAAAGGATCTGCACATAGCAGGCTTTTTTTCCCCCCTCTGCCCTCCCTCCCCCAGTTGTCATAAATTACTGGTTGGCCTTTACTCCGACGTGCAAGTCTGACAAAACCTAGAAGGAACAGGAAATGATCTAAGTGTGGTTTTAGACAGTTTTTTTTTTTTTCATTACCTACATAATAAGAAAAAAACCCCTCAACTTTCTACCTTTTAGAACCTTTTTGAAACATTTAAAGATCCTAAAAAATATATCTAAAAAAGATGATCAGATCAAATAAAACAGGCAATAAGAACTGAGAACTTTCTACAGCAGACAAAGTAGATGCTGTCCTGCTGATACTCCTGGGTACAAAAGCAGAAGTAGCATGTCTTTTTAAAAACAACCAAATGAAACAAACGTGCAAAAAAAGAAACAAAACCCCAGCCAAACAAACAAAAAAAAAATCTGCTTGCAGGGAGTAGTATTAGCTGTAAGAATGAGCTTGCTGAAGGCTTCTTTGAAGCTTTAGCATACACTGGATCATTTTTGCTCTGTTTTTTGTGTCTGTGCTGAGGGCAAAGTTACTGAAAATAGTAACTAAGCTTGTGAAAACTCCAAAGTGACTTATTAAAGCTTACTTAGGTGCAGCTCTTGTCAAAGATTTGTATTTGCAGGGGAGATCAGGATACTTGGAGTCTGCTGGAAACATTGTGGTGGCGAGACACCTGCATGATCCAGTGTTGTTCTTACGTGTCCAGCCAAATATATTGCAGGGACTACTTAGTGTACAGAAGAGTGTTAATTAAAGCAATTAAGAAGTGAATCTCTTTTCACTGAAGGAAGATTTTAGGGCTCTTAAAAAAGCAAAAGTAATGTCTTTCATAAAAGAGTGCAGCAGAGTCAACAACTGAGTCGTTGGACAGGGGATGTGACTGTTTCCGTCAGGATATGTGTCCAAACCTCAGAACCATGAAAGCACACACAGCTTCTGTTCAAAGATTGTGGCTATCTGCAGACTTCACAACCCATTGGCCATTTTACACCCTTGGATAAATAAATTGTGTATAGAGTCAGGAAGTGATAAGTATTAGGGTTCCAAAAATACCGTAGTTTTTTTTCCCCTCTTCCGTTTATTTTCATGGGAAGGTTTAGGGAGTGGAGAAATACCATGATGATTCTAAATGCCCAGGGTATGGTACTGAGGGCTGCATTTTGTCTTGATCACAGCAGTCTACACAAGTGGCTGCTGTTTTGGCCTGCAGGATTTCACAACAGAACGTTGTCTTTGTTATCTAAATAATGCTGCCTCTACTTTGAGACTCATTCTTTGGTTGCATCACCTTTAGTTCGTACTGTATAAAATTTAACTACTTATTAACATACTTTTTTTCAACATCTACCTTTTCTACAGAGAGGGAAAAGACCTCTAATAATAAATAAGACCCCTAAGGCTTCAAGATTGTAAAATGCTCTGGGGTTTTTTTTCCATTATTAAATTATATGGATAAAAAACAGTTATTGATTGTAAGCTGCTACAAAAGACTAATCTGGAAATAAAAGCAATGGATCAATCTTGTTTGAAAGGCAGTCATGAAAAGAAATGGGTATGTAACACAACCTTTTTCATATTTTACAATAAATTTATTTCTTATCTAGTTGTAGAATTTGGCTTTTGAATGAGGTGATTTTTCACAGAGTTGATTTCTGAATCAAGTTGCTGTGGTGTTGGTTTCATTGTTTAGTTAATTCTATGCTTGGTTGCTATGGAAATACTTATTTACGGAGCTAATGCCTAATGGTGTCAAACAGATGCTACTGGCAACTAGGAATCCTTTATATTTGATCAATGAAAGACTCAGTCAGAAGTAGAAACTCAATTTTGTGCTCGTTTTTCTCCGTTATAATTTTGGAGCATGGAATGGAACGGATGTTCCCAAATAGGACAAGTTTTATTTTTGTTATAAGCATTAAAGCATACATTGAGTCTCTTAAAAAGTATCATCAGTGAAATGAAATCCTATTTTAGGTTTAGGGAATTGTATAGCAATGATACAAATTTTAATATTGTGTGTGGCCTTAGTGTGCACGTTTCAGCTTGGAAAAAGGAGAATATTGTTGGTTTTATTCAGCTTTTAAAAATTATTTTTACATTTCTAAAGCTCCAAAATTTTATTTTTTTTTAGCTGTGTATTTTAAATCTCTGCATAAGCATTAACATTGTTCTTACTATAACTTGTCACAAGTAATTCTAGGGTAACTAAGCTGATATGGTTTTGTATTTTATGAGTTAAATTATTAAGAAAACATCATTGCAAAGTTGTCTAGTCAAATATATATTTAAGATTAAATTTTTTTAAAAAGGTTTAAAAATGCTTAGTGTACTTTTATAGTAATTTCAGTCATCTATAGCTTGACAAAAGTAAAATCCATACTGTTTTACCATGGTTAAGCCTTTGGAAGTTGAAAATGCTCCTCAAACAGATTTTTGGATAAATGGAATTGTGGTATTTGTATAAAGAAGGTCTAAAAAGCCTCCACCCTCCATGGCATCAGCTCTTCTGAAAGACACATCTATTTCTGGCCCTGGAACCACTGGGTGCACTGCCACAGGAAAGATAACCTTTCCTATGGAACAGGAATTAAAAACCAAACAAACCCCCTGAAGCCCTGCTGGTTTGCCTTGATTGTCTTCTCCCATTTCTCATCTGTTTTTAGTTTGCTTAGACTATAAACTTCTCAGAGGAGCATTTACTGCCTTTTATTTTGTGAAAAACAGAGTTGCCTTGCTGCTGCTGCTGGAGCTCGAAGCTGGTTTAGGGAAGGCCCCTGTTACCATTACCTTGTTATTTTTTTTAACATGCTTCTGATGTTGCTAATGATGTGTGCTTTGCCAAAGTGCTGTCCTTAAGCTTTGGTGATGGTTAGGTTGATATCCTTGTGTTCAACTAGCATGGGATCTCTTCTGAAGTACATGGAAATATTGTTTTTATTGTTTGAGAAAACATAGGCCTGATGCCTACTGTCCTTTTTTTTTACTGCATATATCCACTAAGTGATAGGTATTTAAAATCTCCCAAGATCTGACTGAACACCCATAGTACTGAATACAGTGTTCATTGTTCAGAACAGCAACTTTAACAACTTTTTTAGCCTTTAAAAACTTATTTTCAGAGATGCAAATTCATTCTCTTGAGGCTCTTAGGCTGTTTTGAGTGACAAGTTTCAGTTTGACCTATGCTGGCTGATGATGGCCAAATAGGGAAAAGTCACTTGTACTTAAAGGGGTTCTCTAAGCTGGCTTGTCTTCTTTTAGCCACATTGAAATTTATTTCTGAGACTAAATAGATTCAATTATTATATTTGAAAGTAATACAGACCCTGACTGTTACAGAACAAGGTGTGGTGTATGTGTGGGTTTTTGTTTTGGTTAGTTTTTTTTTTCTATTTGAAGCTATTTTCTATTGAAGCTGTCCTTCAAGCCCCTGAGCAGCTTGTCAGGCAATTATACAAAATCAGAAAAGAGTGTTCACGGCTCTCTGGATGAACTGGGAAGACTCTGGGCTTGGAATGAGAACTTCTCTTCCAATCTGACTGGTAATGTCCTATGCACATTTCTGGTGGGAATGGCTGTATTTGCCACCTTTCAGAAGTTCATCTGCAGTATCAGAGCCCACTGAAGCTGGATTTTCAGAGGGGCTCCAATGCGTGCGATTGCTGTGATGTTGCCCCTGACCATGGACGCTCAAAGCTGAAGTGTGAGTTACTAAGCAGAGGTCTAAGTTGCAGCTTGGAACTTTTATGACTCAAGTCCATCCTAGATAAGGTGTTTCTTGATGGAGGAGGTGAGGGAAGAACGTTATGTGCAATGGATTACAAAATCTTAGTATTACAGAGTACAGATCTTTCTGCAACAAGTCTCATGGTTGCAAAATCAGAAATTGCTGAGGCTCTGCCTAAGACCTATTTTAAGGTCTCTTGGTCTGTTCACAGTAGGTCAAAATAAAGGGTGTCTTTTCACTCCTGTTGTAAGATTAGTGTGCCTCTGGGAATACTTTGTAACTTTTCTTGATGCACAGTCATGAAATAAAACTTAGACTGCTAAGCTCTCAAGAAAAAAGTAATGCCAGAAATACTGCTTGTTTAGTATTCCAGATTTAACTTGCAATGCAAGGAGTTAGGCTGCTTGAACTAAGTCTGGTAGATAGTGAGAGAAAGAATAAAATGTTCTTAGTGCAAAGGAGAAAATTCTTCTTTAAATGGGGAAATAGAATTTATCAGCTGTTAACCTTTAAAATCGTCACCCTCCTTGTTTTTCAAACCCTGGCAATTCTGCAGAAGGTGTGTTAAGGAATATCCTGCTGCTTTCTGCTACTTTCTCCAGAAATTGTTTTTGTGGGGGAGGCTTTCTGGATTTTGAGTGCCATCTTGTGGTGCGTTCTGAGCACCTAGGGAAAGGTAACCCCCCTTTCGCTACTTCTAACCTGCGAGGATGTGCTTAGTGCAGAGATGTACCCAGTCCCATTTATTGGAAATATATTCATTGCTTATGGAGGTCTGCATGTTTTTCCAGTCGTGTTTAGCAGCTGAGATTGCTACTTTGTACCTCAACTTCTCATCAGTTCATTTTAATTACTTTGATGTGTAGAATGTGGAATGACTCCTGAAAATATGGCAGGCTGTGGTAGCCTGCTGGCTGTGTTAATATACTACCTTGTCTTCTCTCAGGAGATATGGCTTCTAGTTAATGGTGATATATAATGAATTAAAGAGAAATCTGATAGAAAAGTACATGTAAAGTGAAGTTGTATTAATTTCAAAACTGTTTTATTTTATTTGCTGTAAAATTGGTATAAGTGAAGAAGCTTAAATCTTCTGGTTTAAATGACAACAGAAAATTTTCAGTGATGAATCCAAGCTGTAAAATTTTTCATTTGAATAAAACTACATAAAGTTATGCCCCATCATTTAAAATATCAAACAATTATTTGCATTGAAAGTAGATTGGAAGATTTGTCTGCCTTGTGTTTACTGGGTAAGCGTGGGTCATTAGAACCTGTTTATTTACCATAGCAAGGCTTAAACCAAAAGGAAGGTTTTGAACCTTTTTGGTCACAAAGATTAACCCCCAAAATTATAGCTGATGTGAACGTGTGTATGAGTACATGTTGTTTAAAGGATGAATTAAGGAGTTGCAGTAAATGATTTGGTTCAGAAATATTCTGGAGTAAGCAAGACGTTTATTGGTTTGGTATTTTGTTTGTTAGTTAAGGGTTTTTTTATTGTTATTGTGAGCTCATTTGTAGCAAACAAATAAAATCAGCTAACATACCACATATTCAAAAGAAAAATAAAACACTCTGAGAGGAAAACCTCTTTTGTGTCCCCTAATGGAGGCTGCATGATTACGAGGGAGCTGACGCAACTCTGTGGCCCATTAGTATCAAAGGTTACTAATACAACTAACAAAACCCATGTGGACAGCTGATCTCTGCTGCTGATTGAGGCAAAAGTTAATGAAGCAGATTAATGCAGTCTCTATGTGCGGGGACAGAATGAAACCAAAAGATTTACTGATGTTCAATACAGTAAGGAAACGTCAATCTAGAAAGAGACGCTTCACAACGAAGAAAATTTAATAAAACCACTCAAACAAACAAACAAATGAAAAGAAACAACCCAGTCTGGCAAGATGTTGCTAAAACCAAATGCATCATGGCAAAATGGGTATGGCCACAGAATGTTGGTCATTATCTTACTGTTTGTCGGTGACAAACAGTTTAAAAAAAAAAAAAGAGAAAAAGACATGGTAGCTAGATTACTCACATAAAAAATCCCCCAAAACTCTCAAATACCTAAATTCTTAATTCTTGATTTTGATCTGCTTGCCTTACCCAGTATGATTTTCTGATAGAGCACAACTTACTCCCAGTTCAAGCACATGTTTCATGGTAGATCTCTTCAGTTTTTCTAGCAAGTAGATGTCATAACTATTAACTTTAAACACAGTTTAGTGGCATCTCTGTGAAGACAGCTGAGGAGAAAAAGAGCCTTTAAGTGCCTCCCTTGCCTGGGCACTGTTGACATGTCCCCACCTGTGTTTCTTTTTTGACACTTTCTGCACCTTCCTCTGGACAAGCACCAGACTGGAACATTGTGCTTTCTCCCTGGAAGTGCTGTTAGTGCCAGAGGAACAAAAACATACCTAGTTCTCACCTGTAAAAATAAGCAGAAGAGCTTCCAGGATTGCAAAATATTAATTACCAAGTGGGGTATTGGCATGTTATTTGTGCTCTGTAGCAATGTAAAAAAGTGAAAAGCTATGTTTAATTTATGAATACGCATTTTGCAGACGGATTAATTTATCAAAGAATAATTAGAATCTGTCGAGAAGTCATGAAGACTGAAAGCTTTTGAAACAGAACAGACATCTGAATTTCATTTCTTGTATGTTGTTTTCATTTTTTGTCAGTATAAAAGACAAATTAAGTGAGTGCTGTTGACGTACTTGAAGCTGATAGCATCTTCAGATTGTGTTGCTGACGTTCTTTTGTGGGTTTGGTGGGTTTAGTGAGGTTATTCGGAACATGGGGCTTTGTAGCCATGTTCAAGCAAAGCCTAACAAAACCTCCTGCAAGAAAATCTTTTTAAAGATACCAATTTTTAACCTCTCTTTGGAGAGATTTTTGCCCCTTTTAAAAGTATATGATTTAATGCTTTCTTCACTGTATTTACAAAAATTGCTTCTGTTTGAATGATTCTGAAAGAAAAAATATTTTGGAGGTTTTAGGCTAGATTTGCTTTTCTATGTTGAAGTGAACAGGAGCAGGAAAGCAGCATCACCATCAGATTTAATGTGTATGTTGAATGATTTATGAGCAATCCAAAAATATTGAAATAAGACCATATTATTCTGTCATCACGATATCTCTGTTACATGCAATTTCTTTAAACTCTTCTTTAGGGCTCCTGCTGGGTAGCCTTAACTGAGAATATGGCCCAAATTACATATGAAAAACAAAAGGAGAAACATTCCCCTTTGCATCACATAATCAAAATTTATGCCACTGCTGTTTTTCAACATTAACACATCACCATTTATTAATTACCTTTAACCATTAATTACCATTAACACATTACCTTTTTATTAATTTTTTCTTTTCTCCTTTTTTTTATCTTTACAGATGATACTTTGGGATTGGGATTTGAAGCAATGGTACAAGCCCTACTACCAGGTCAGTATATTATGATTTTAATTGTCTTTTTCTTTTTTTTTTTTTTTGTGAAATCTGATTGAGTACAGATTTCAAAACTGTTCAAAATGTCAAATTTCAGTTCTTCTGTTGATGCTGTATTTGCCTATTTTTTCTCTCTGTCTCTTATATTGTAGTAGACTCTTGTTGTTCCTGTTCAGAGCATTATGCAAAAGTAAAACGAATCACTTTTGTTTGGATAAATTTTTTATAACTTCTTTCAGTAGAATCAGGGTTAATAAAAATTATGAGGTTGTGGAAATTGTACCTCTGTAAGGAGCTCTAGAAGTTTGACTGCCAAAATTTGTTGATATTGTTGGAAGAGAAGGAAGAGTGAGTTTAATGCTGAGACAAAGTAATGAAAGTAGAGATTTAAAAATTGCCAACAGATTTCAAATAGAGAAAAGGAAGATGAAAGCTAATGTTGAATTGTGAATTACTTTTTAATATGTGACAAAAACCTGCAGACAGTGCTGTCTGAATGTCTATATATATATTTTCTTTAAAAGAAATTAGGTTGCATTGATTTTTTTTTAAATTTATTTTTGCTAAATTTGCAATGCACAAGATACTTGAAACAAAGAATAGCATGAAGTGTTTTGGCATGTTAACGGTTTGCAGCATTTCCATCTCTTGCAGAGTGCTGGCAGTGGGAGTGGAGTCGATCTCTCAGTGCTGAACGAGGCTCGGAACATGCTCGCGGAGCTCCTGAGTGACCCATGCCTCCCCCCACACGTGATCTCCTCCCTTCGAAGCATTAACAGCCTCATTGGTGCTTTCTCAGGAGCATGCAGGCCAAAGGCCAGCCCATTCACTCCCTTTCCTGGCTTCTTCCCCTGTCCTGAAATAGAGGAACCTGCTGAAAAAGACCGGAAGCTGCTCAAGGTCTAACATCTTTTATTTGCATTCACGTGTGTGTTGTAATTAAAAAAAAAAATAGATAAAGGGAAATTAATCTAGAAAGAATGCTATGCGTAGCAGGTTCTCTAGTGAGTACCTGTGGACAATGTTTAATGTCAAAAGGGAGCGGCTGTGAAAACACATTGAATGAAATGGAGATAAGTACTAAAATGCAAATTCAGGTGGTTGATGGGTAGACAGTACAAGCACTGGTCTGCACCCTGATCACAACATTCCTCAAAACAACAGCAAATATAAACTGAAGGTGTTATAGTCTCATGATATGGGACAAACAGGCTTGTTCTTGATTCTTCTACATTCTTTATCTAACCATTAATGTCAGTGTGGTTTTTTCATTGACCTTTTTCCCCCAAGAAATTTACTCTTGTGGGCAGCAAACCAGCCATCACACAGAAGCAAGTCAGCTATGTAAGAGGAAAAAGTATCCCTTCTTTTTCTTCAGCAAATCACTTGATGTGACCAGTGTAAAATCTACTGTCACTTCTCCATTAGCCTGGGTTAGTAAGTGAAAGCAAGAGTGTAGTTACTATATGAAATGCTAAAGAATGTGGTGGGAAAAAGATTATGATACTGGAATTTATCTGCAGAGCACCAGAGCTAATAATTCCAGCCCAGTATTGACAGCTTGAGGCGATTTGTTGTGGAGGCTGCTCTGGGACATGCCCTGTAGTTGTTTACATTTCCAGGAAGTGGGCAACTTGACCCAAACTGATCATCTGATTGGTTTAGTATTTTGGAGCCTGATTCAGCCTGTGAAATGCCTGTTGGGAACCATGTTTTTTGGGGGGAAAAACTCCGTATCTATAGGTTAGTCTGTGGAAGATCCTGCAGAACCACTTCAGTATGAAATTCCTTGTAACGTCACATGGATACTTGCAGAGATCAGTTGGGCAGGGATCAGTCATTCAGCATGTTTTTCTTTGTGGATGTCTTTAAAAGCTGCTAAGGATTGGCATACCTTTTAATTCTTAAAATTTCTTTGTAGCTAGTCAAAATAGTGTGAAATGAAAAATATTCATTGCTACAGACCAGTTATAAAGAGTATGCGAGATTGAAATATTATGGTTTTTCACAGCTGGTCTCTTTTTTTCCTTCCTAGAAAGTAACTTTTTCCTCAAGTTCCAGAGATTTTCTGTATATAAATTTTTCTAGTGCTTGCCACAATCATTCAATAATTCTTTGGCTTTGGTATGTTTAAGAGTAAGCCCAAATATTTCCCCCTATCTATGTTACTGCAAGAAAAGGTTTCTTTTGATTTTAAAAACCAGGTAAGTGAGCAAAAATTTCAGGTTATAACACAGCAAAGAAAATATTATGAAAGTATTTCTTCAAAATGGATAATTTTGAAAGGTTCCCGTTCGTTCTTTCCCTTTCTAGGAATATAAAAGGTCTCCTCCATATTTTTTTGCTGTAGATTATGCACATCTTTATTTCTCTTTCCTGAATGGCTTCCAAAATGTGTTCAGTTATAATTTTCAAGTAGATCAGGGGGTCATCAAGTTGATTAGAGGGTTGAAGCACCTCTCCTACAGTGACTGTTCAGCCTGGAGAAGAGAAGGTTTTGGGGTGACCTAATTGTGGTCTTCCAGTACCTGAAGGGAGCCTGCAGGAAAGGTGGAGAGGGAATTTACACAAGCAGGTAGTGGCAGGATGGGGGGAAATGGCTTCAAACTGAAAGAGGACAGGATTAGATGGGATATTAGGTCAGGCTGGATGGCGCTGTGAGCAATCTGGTCTAGGGAAAGGTGTCCCTGTCCGTGGCATGATGGGTTGGAACTTCAGGATCTTTAAGGTCCCTTCCAACACAGACCATTCCATGACTCAGTGGTGAGCTGCCTGATCTCCTCTATAGCAAAGGAATTAAAAACATGGAAAAGAATGTAACTGGGCTTCAGATCTTCAGCTAGTCATAACTGCTTACCTAATGCTAACCCTTCCACCTGGGTTTTTTCAAAGTGTGAATTACCCAGTATTCAGAAAAAAAAAATAAATAGGAGACAAAAAACATTGCAAGGCTGCTCTGCAACAGAAACAGTTTCCACTTCCATCAGGACTGTCCCTAGAACTGTCCCCAGATCTCCCAGTGTATGACAGTAGGATGCTTTCCAGATGGGTGGGTTTCTGCTATTAACAGTCATGATTTTATTAGATTTCACAGTCAAGGCAAGTAAAAGTTGTCTAGGCAAACCCCCGAGTGTGCACACCTCTTATCTCCTGGCCTTGTTGCCCTCGAGAGACCTCCACCTGGAGTAAGAGACCATACCTGTGGTAAGGTACCACATCAGCTGTTTGGCTATAAAAATTAGCAATAAATAGCCCTTACAAACCATAAATAAAATTTTAACATCTGCTTTTACTTCCATGGATTTTAACCATGCTCAAATTACTCAACAGGGATTAAGTAGCAGGAGCAGCCTGCCAACCCCACAGCTGAGACGATCCTCAGGAGTTTCTGGCTTGTCATCTATGGAATCAACATCATCCAGATGGGAAAGGAGTAGCATTAGCAAGAGATCCCATCAGGAATATAACACACCAAGGTAAGCACTGGACAGCATTTTAAGGGCAATAATAATGCTGGAACTTGGCAGCAGAAGTACTGGATGTAGAGTCTTGTGAGTTAAGCCTCCAAATTCTGCCAGCATAAACTGGAAAAGTTAATGATGTACTATGCTGTGTAACTCAGGTTGATCTTAAGTAGAAATCAGGTTGTTCTGAGGTTAAATATTGTGCTCTGTCATAGTAAGCAAAACTTGATATAAGCTTGAGTAGGAAATGAAAAAAAAGTCCAGCATACATGATTGCAAAACAAGCTAGTGTCTAAACTTGCACTGACTGCCTCCTTCTTTTTGTTGAATATATGTATCACTTGCCAACTTCCATATACCCATGCATAGTTAAAAAGGTGAGACAATTTTCTTGTGGTTGGTAGCCACTGTTGTTGGCATTATAATGTTTATTACTCCTCCAGTCATCAAGCAAGTTTCAAGATAAATTAAGGTAGTAATCTCTTCTCTACTTGTTAGTAACTATGGTGCAAATAGACATTTTATTTCCAGAATCAGATAACATTCTGAATTAGGATTAAGATCAATGGGTTTCTTTTCCTTTTTGTATAATGTTGTATATTAGTGAAAATTCACACATTTAATTTTATTTAAATGTATAAATGAGTATGTCTTTACTTCTGAAATCTGTTAAAAATGTGGGTGGCTTTGCTTTTCTTGTTTTGTTTGTTTTGTTTGTTTGCGGTTTTTGTGTTTGGGTTTTTACTTGATTTGGTTTTTTGTTTGTTACTTTTTTCTTTAAATTGTTCCACACAGGTCATAAGGAAATATAACATGCATTTTTTTAAAAAAAAAAGTGAATTATGCTGATAACTGGTAATTATTAGTAGTAGATGGAATTTATATACGCATGTCCAAGAATTTACTTATCAGTATTATATTTAATATTAAAGTGACCCGCTTGAATAATTTGTCCCTTTCAGTGGTTTTTCACCCTTGAATAAAATATGGTCTTTTAAGTTTTTACTTTGTAAACTTGATTGTAATTTGTGTATGAATTACAATTAAAGATTCTAATATGAGCAGTAGTAGTCATTAAAAGATTGTATTTCCATGCTGACCTGGTGTCCAGATGAACTTCCCCATTTGTAGCCACTGGAAATAACCAGGGACCAGAGAAATTGCTTTAACCTTAGCAACCATGGGATTTCAATTTGAGGCTCAGGCCTCCTGCTGCAGTCTCAGTGTACATTTACAGAGGGCTTCCTCACTTTCCTACTATTCAAAAGCAGCTCTTCTGTTTTATTTGTATGCAGATTTTTGACTTGGTTTCTCATTCAAACACAAGCTCAAAATGTAAAGTTCTTCCTCATGCTGAGGTGAAGCTTCTCATGTTTTAGTTTATGGCCATTGCTCCTCCTCCTCTTGCTGGGCACCACTGAAAAGAGTCTGGCACCATCCTGTTAGCCCTCCTCTGAGACAGTTATATACATTGATGAGATCCCCTCTCAGCCTTCTCTCAACTAACCAGGCCCAGCTCCTGCAGCCTCTCCTTATATAGGAGATGCTTCAGATCCCTCATCATCTTATGGCCTCCACTGGACCCTTTCCTGTAGCTGGAGATACACAGAAATAAATCCGTGTTTATTCTTGAACTCATTTTTCATATTCATCTATTTAAACTAGTGTTGGGAGATCAAGAATTATTTCTGTATTGGACTTTTTTTGCCATCGGCTTAAGGAAGATTAAATCTGTTTTGGTAAATACTCATTTCCCCTTCTGAAGAAAAATAGTTTTACATTAACTATTTTCACTTTGAAGTAAACACATACAGTTATTCTTAATTGCATATTACATTTTTGTTCCCTAAAGGAAATACAATTTTAAACCATAGAGTGAAATTTTGTCCCTGGAACAGCAGATGGCAGGATTGAGCAATCGAGTTTAAGGACTTGGCCAGGGAAGCAAAACACACTTTGATGTCAAAAACAGCTTCAGTTTTAAGTTTATAATAAATAAAACAAACACCTAATTGAATATTCAAAATTTATGTGGCTGTGTAATGTTTTAATTGTATTTCCAAAGTGATCAATCTTCAGATCTGTTAGGAAGCAGCCTGCTTCAAATATTCAAGGAAGGTAGCATGTTAGAAACTAAAACCTATGACACATAATATGAGTATATTTACTGCATCATTTTAGGATGGGTTAAGTTTTTTGTTGCTTTCAATCAGTACATAGCAGTTTTTATTTCATGTAATTGACATTTATTTTCTAGCTGGTTTTGAATTTGACAGCTTTGTAGTATTTTTCTTGAATGGTGGTGGACCTGTCACAGGGCAATGTAGCTATTTTAAAAGCATTTTATTTAATAAAAGTGGAAGACAAACTAAGAAACAATGAAAAAAAAATCCTCACTGTTTTCTTTTCAGCCAAGGATCTCACTCAAATGGGTCTTTTGGTGCAAACTTGCTGACAATACCAAAGCAAAGATCATCCTCTGTGACCTTGACTCATCACATGGCTCCCAGACGAGCAGGTAGGATCATGCCATTTGTACAGTAACAGGATGGCACATCACAGGTTTTTTCATGTAAACAAAGCACTAAAATAACTCCAGCATGGCCCTCGTTGTTTATATCCTCTTTTTGTAAACAGCAATGCCTTTATTGTCATCTGGACCCCGTGTCATGTTTGTTTTGGAAGGTGCTTCTCCTGGCCTGAGTCCCGTGGGTTCACCAAGCCATGGATCTGTCTCCAGCGGGGCTTTCAGCAACTGGTCACCTGTGGAGTTCCCTGACACTGCTGATTTCCTCACAAAACCAAGCATTAATATACACAAGCCTCCAGGACACACTCCTAGCTCTCCAGATTTTCAGCAGCCAGTTAAAACACCTGTAGGTTATATGTGTAGCAGGTACTGTAAACTCTGTTATAATTTCAGTCGCTTCGTAAGGGTTGAAAATAATGCAATTAAAATAAAAACAAACAAAAAATCAAGACCCGTGCGCCTACTAGGATTAAAGAAGGACATAAATCTCATAATAATCTGTAATGTGTTATTTAGGGGAGAATAAAGAATGCTGAATGTATGTTGCTGCTTTGAAATGGCCCATCCTTCTCAGCAGCTGTTATTGTAGAGGAGCAATATTCTGTGGAATTTTAGAAAAGGAGCATTTCTTACTTGGGAATTGGGTTCTGTGTTTCTGAATGCTTGCTTAGTTGTGAGCTCTACTTTTTAATAATTCGGGGCTCTAAGTCTGGGGGAGGTGATGGTTGGTTATTATCTAAGGACAGACTAAATCTATGTGTGCCAAATTTAGGAGAAAATACTCTGGTCAGTTGTTGAAGAAATCTTTACAAGCCTTTTTAAAAAAAGTAATCTGCAGATATTTTTCAGTAGAAGACAGCAGTAGCAAAAGAAGAAAGTTACTGAATGTTGTAAATATTTTTCATGTGTTCTGTAAGCTGTGGACGTCAGATACTCAAGCCTGTTCCAATACCAGAACCAGACTCTGCAGAATACAGAGACAGAAAATCAGGTGGGATTTCAAAATAGACAAATACTTGATATCAACTTATTGCTTTTTTTCCCCAAGCTTGTTAAATTAATTTTTTCCTGTATTTTAACCTGTGTACATATTTTATTTTATTTTGTGTTTTAGAATAATGAAAATAAGATTAAATATTGCCTGCTTCATAGTAAGGATTTTAAAACAGGCTTTCACTAATACCTTTATACCTTTATAGTTCTATACTCCATGTATCAAACAAGTGCTTTACTAAGCTAAACTAATCACTTTTGTTTTATAAAAACTATGCTTATAGTTTTTCTTAATCTTCAAATAGGTTTTGTCTAATAAATTTTGTCCTCAATGACTTCTTTTGCATATTTCCTAAATAAAATGGTTTAGAAACAAGCTATTACTTATATTTCTATGACAGATCCGTATGATCAGTTAAAAATTATTAGACAGTAGTAACTTACAAATCAGTTACTGACATAGTATTTCTCTGTGTGTTTTTTAAGGTGAAATTGCAAGTCTTAATGTCTCCAAAGAATCTTTCCACCATACAGAGACGAGGAAAGATGAAAGGAAGGAAATGATCGATCAAACACAAAATATACTGCTTGTAAGCATGTAATTGCCAAAAAACCCCCCTGCAATAACTTTTCTCAATTCACTATTTCTTTATCATTTCTAACTTGCTGTGAAGAGGCCTTTATGTTGCTAAAATAGTAATTTCTAAAGGGTTATGGTGCATGGTTGGAATTCAAATTTTCATTTAACAATTGTTTATCTTACATGAATGTCACTAGCAAATGACGGGAAAGCTTGTGGTTGTATTGATTTTGTTGATCAATATTGATTTGTGTAGATTTAATGTTGAGAGGGTATGCTCAAACACTGGCTAATATTTTCTTTTGGAACTTCATGAAGGATGCAGCAGTGGCAGTGAGACACACAAATGAATGTTCAATACAGTGCTATTAACATTTTGGGTTTATACTTCAGGTGTTTTTAAAACTTTAAAATAGATCAAATTAACCTATTCTTAAAGCTCAGTAAATCTTTGGTTTAGTCTATGCATGTTTTTGCTTTGTTTTATTAACTCATCTTGTCTAAAAATAAATAAGAAGGAAAATTTAGCACCATCTCAGACAGCCCCAGAATCTGCTGCCCAAAACAGGAAAACTCAAGCCTTTAAGTGTGCTATTTGTGATATTGATTTATGATTTTCTCATAGCCATAGTTGCAGCTCCATTCAATAAATTCACTAATGATTTATCATTTTCAAGGCTTTTTTTGCCAACACAACTGATAAATTAATTTTCATTGTTATTTTAGAGATGATAAAGTATCTTAATCTCATACAGGTGGAACAGAGTTCTACATTAGAAACAATGTTATTAGACCATGATTCACTAATGGAGAAGATGAGCAATTGGAATTTCCAAGTTTTTGACCTTGTAAAAGAAATGGGAGATCAGTCTGGAAGGATCCTCAGCCAGGTTTGTTGTCCTTTATTATATGAGGGGAGGGTAGGTAAAGTTGTCCTTTATTTAAACCATGAAGAAATTTTGCAGTCAACATTCATGTGAATACTTGAAATTACATTTATGTGAATATCTTCAAAAGCAGAACTATGACTTCTCATGTACTCCATGTCATTGTAAACCATAAAGAATGGTTTATATATAGAGAACATGCTGCAGTTTTTCTGAATTTCATTCTCAATGTAAATAGGCTAGACTCACACTGACGAGGTTTTGCCATAATTTCCTGTGCAGAATTATCTCGTGCTTTCAGAATTACTACTCTGTTTGGCAACCATTGCTTTTTTCTCTATTTCAGTAAAATATTTCTGCCCCACCTGTGAGGGAAGAGAAGTGATCTTTTAGGCAGCCTTTTGTCTCTTGATCCTACAAACAGTGGGCTTTTTTTCCATTCTGCTTTCTGCACGTAGTATCCCTTTTATCTCTTTCTGATTTATTTCCACACATTTTCATGTTTGCTGAAGCTAATCCTGCTGGCAGGTGCAAGAATAGGATCTTGTTTGCTCTTGCCCAGCTTCTCCCATTCATCAAGGTCATCTGGAATCCTTCTGCCTCTTTCTTTAGAGTGGATTTAGCAATCATGGAGCTTCTGATCTGACTGCTAAACAGTTTTATTTCCAGTACCTTAGTTTTCCACCCTGGAGTGATGTCCCCTATTTTGCAGCTCCTGTTCCTCTGAGCACCTCCCATGCTTCAGAACTTCTTGTTCCTCTCCTGTGTCTAGGAAAAAAAAGTTACAATAATGAGTAGCAGAGACTTGTTTTAAACTTTTTAAAAATATTTGCAGCCATGGGGGAGATTAGACTTTGAAGTACACTAAGTTCTACATGTAAATAATGATATATGGTCCATAAACATATATGGAAGTTCTGAGTACCTTTTTGAAGTACTTCTTCGTTTGCCAGCTAGTTTTGTTAAAAACACTCAAGAGAAATCATAATAAATAGAGGAAATAGCATCTCTTTGCCAAAGTCTCAAAAACAACTTGGAGGGGCTGGTGCTGTTTGTTTCTCTTTGTTTTATTATTATGACTTTGCTGTTATAACTAAATAATTTGAAGTTTTGGATAATAAGTCTGAAAATAAATTTCTGTGTTTTAGGTCACTAATGGAATAAAGCATGGCTTATTTAGCCCTCTAAAAAATTTTGGGGTATATTATTACAAATAAGTTGTGCATAGAATTATCAGTAATGACATAAAAGCTTTTATTATTCTTAATTGAGAAAATCATAAAAATCCACTTTTTTGTGCTAAAAATTTATTAACTATATCTCTATGACAATAGCATTCCAATAATTCTTTAGTGGAATTCCAGTGATTTCCATGTCTGTCAGCAAGTAAAATTTTAAAAACAAGAATATTGTTAAAGTTCAAAAAGCAGAACATGCAACAGTATTTAAATCTTTCAGATTTAAATTAATTTTAATCTTTGCTTAGGTTACTTATGCCTTGTTTCAAGACACTGGCTTGTTTGAAATTTTCAAAATCCCCACTCAAGAATTTATGAATTACTTCTGTGCGCTGGAAAACGGCTACCGGGATATTCCCTGTAAGTGCTCCCTGGTTACACATGGAATTTTGTTATCAGTGGCTCTCCTTTGGTGTGGGAATTTGTATTTCTGGGCTGCTTAGTGTGTTTTTAGTGAATGCATTTGACAGAGCTTAGAACAGGTCTAGAGAATTGCAGGACAAAGTAGGTGGACTCTAAAACTGAATTTGTTCATTTGGAGTTTGAAGATAACCTTAGAGAATTTGAATTTTAGTGGTGGAGTCAAACACACTGAAGTCAATGGGAGAATAGTTGCTGATTTAACAGAAATTTGGATGAGGTCCTTAACAAAATGAGAAGAAAATGTAGAATTTTGATGGTAGTTATTTACCTTGCTGTGCAAGGCAGACAAATTTATTGGAAAACAAAACAAAAAAAACACACTTCCCCACTCCACAGATGTTTGCCCAGCTCAGGTGCTTGTAGGTATCAGATTGCAGGCCACACTTGTTTCTCACCATTATTGATTTAAAAGGCCATTTAATCCCTTCCTGAGGCCCAGGTAGGATGAAGTGTACATAGACACTATTTGTTTAACTGCCTTCTTAAAAATGTTCAGTGATACAGATATCTACCACTAATATTTTAAATTCTGTTTTTCCTTTTAGACTTAATCAAAATATCGCTTCTAGTATGTTTTGTACTTTTCTTTTTTCGTTGTTTTTAGTTTTCCATGTGATAGCATTTTAGATAACAATTTTTTAATTGTGTCTTGCTGATTTTCAGATCACAATCGTATCCATGCCACGGATGTTCTCCATGCAGTGTGGTACCTGACCACACGGCCCATTCCTGGATTCCAGCGAATCCGCAATGAGCACATAATGGAGACTGAAATAGGTGTGTATTCACACAGGCTGTTTTTGTTTTGCTGAAGAATGTTAAAATGAAACTACAGCAGGTAAACCAAATTGCTCTGGAAGAAAATATAGAATTATTCTTATGACTCACTTTTTTTTTTGTACTTTAATATAATGCAGTAGAAAAAAATCACAAAGCACACACCGTTCAGAAATATCATGCAACTGACTTTTAGAAAAATTAGTAGATGAGTAATGGTTAGTTTGTTAGCCAAGAAAACTGGTTCACTTAATAAATTTTCTATGCTGAATGAAACCTCTGTATTCTGCCATAGTCAGGGTATTTTTAGCATTTGAAATACATTAGGCTAATATTTCTTAACTATATTGGAAAGTTAAATAGACCAAAGAAAAAATACCAAAGTATTTAACTTAATTGAAGTTTTCCTTAACAGCTTTAGTATAAAAATTATTGTTTTAGACTTTTCAGTTAGGTATCACATGCAGACTTTCAAACACTGAAGTCACCATCCCAAAAATAACTGCATCAGAGCATCCCTGAAAAGGAAATAATATCTTCAAATTCAAATGTTGTGTGAAGGTACTACCAGTGAAACTTGCTTTTGTGTATCTGTCTGTGACTTTGTAGAACAAACTTTTAAATTTAGAATTTGTAGTTTTTACCTAATTGTATCCTATAAGTAAAGGATAAAAGAAAAAGGTTGTAACATAGCCTTTGATGCTAAATGGGTTGTATTTCAGAAAAATTAAAATCAAGCACTCTCCAAGAACTCTGTTTTAAATGTGTAGTAGAAAAAGACAAAGCACAAGTCATGTGGCTTTTAAAGGGCTGGGGTTTTTTTTTCCAAGTTTGTCCCTATCTGTTGATTGCATCCTGTTGCCTTTTCTTTCTCCAAGTGTTAAATGGATTGGGACTTAACTGGAAAAAAGTGATAGCAATTTTTTTATTCTCCTCTACAAAAAAAAGAAAAATTAAAATATGGAATTTTAATCTTTTTGCTTGGAAACTCTTCCAGTACAAGTATTCTCAGGTTTTTAATCCTTGTTTATTCTATTAAGGCAAGGGAGTTCCTTTGATATTATGCATTAATAAAATAAGTGCTATTTCTTTTCCTTTTTTTAAAGTAGTGACTTTGTCCATGGGAAAGATAATAATAAAACTGTGAATCTTCTTATCATGCAAGTATTTCTAATTCAATGGAGTTAATTCCTTTTGCAGTAGTCTCCACTGCCCCCCTCCAAGTTTGCAAGTTCAAGAAATGGGAAAATTATAGAAACACTAAGGAAGGTGCTGTTTAATTTTTTCTTGGACAAATTCAGGTTGGAGACAAGCAGTAGAATGCTCTGTTAGTGCTACAAATTTGCAACTCAATGGCACTTCAACTTTTCTACAAAATTGTTAATCTATAAAAATTATCATTAATTTTCTTTTTAAAAATATTAGTCCTTGACAATTATTCAGCTTCATGACAGCAAGGATAACTATACTGTGTTTGCAACAGTGTCTGGCTGTTTATACACATTTATAATATATTACAAACATGTATGAAATACTGTTCTAAAAATATTCTGGTTTTGTACTTTGATTTTTTTTTTAGATGAAGCCAGTGGTATTGCCCCAGTTCAGGTCAGCTACACTTCTTCAAAAAGCTGTCCTATTACTGATGACAGTTATGGTGCACGACTATGATCATCCTGGACGTACAAATGCTTTTCTAGTGGCCACAAATGCACCTCAGGTAAGAACCTCTTCACCCAGAAAATCACTTATTTCTGTCTGAAATCAGTATGAAGAATTTTTTTCTATTCTATATCTCTAAAGTAAGTTGTTTTGGATTGAAGTATTTAAGGCCTGATTTAAGAAATAGGGAAATTAAGATGTACTATATTGTGTAGTATTTTTATTTTTCTTTCCTGTTAAATCTGATGTGTTTTGTATGTACTGGTTGTGTATGCATGCAGAAACAACTTTCAATTTGCAAAATTGAAAATAACAACATAAACCAGTGCAGGATAGCATAAAGGATTATTTTATAGAGAGCTGGCCCTAGGTCTGTTAATCAACTATGATGGCGGTTTGGATCTCTTAGTAAGTTACAGACAAGAAACTTATAATAATAATAGCATCAACAATAACAATAGATCAGAAACTGATGGTACAGCTTGTTTGGAGATAAAGGCTTTGAAAATGAACTTTCAACAACTCCTTGTTACAAAGGGAGTTTAGGATGTAGGCAGTTATGTATTTCTGCTGAAAACAGCATACAAGGAGGAACAACACCAAACTACACAGACATCCATCACCAAGTCTCAAAAATGCAAGCATTCCTTGAAAAATTGTAAAAAGTATTGGCAAAATGAAGTTTTTTCAGGTTCTGTTTAATCTATATTGAATTTATCATTTTATAGGGTGTTTTTTATAAACATGGAAGCTGTGAGTAAAATCTGCTACTGTTTTTATATTTTAGTTAGCTTGTTTACAGTTAAAATTTCTGCATTAGCATTAAACATAGCCCTTTGGAAACTAGTGATAGTTTGCACCATTTTCCACTATGACAGTTCTTAAGTGTTTTGGAGTCCTTTTTCTAGTGGGGTTTTTTATTTGTTGTGCTTTTTTGTTTATTTCTTTATTTTTGTTGGATTGGAGTTTTTGTCGTTTTTGTTTTTCCAACGCAGTTAAGAGGAACTAAAAACAAATACTCAGATTTATTTTTTTCTTGTTTTCTTTTTTACATCACTGTGTGACATAAAACACGCACTGCTCCACACATACACTGTGCAAAGTCTTAAGTGTTTTTTGTGTGTGTGCCTACAGTCTGAATGTAGCTATAACTAAGAAGACATCATTAAGGACTTTGAAAGAAAAAAGAACATTACTAATTGTTAAGTTTGGGGGGGGTGGGGAGAGGGTTTTCCTCATCTGTAATTTTTTATGTCACTTTAACCCCAAAACTAAATGACGAATTTTTTTTTTTTTTTTTTACTTTTACCTAGTGTTGTTTCTGGCTAGCCCTGAAACTCCAGAATGTTTAATGGTAACTTTAAAACTTCCCTGTGTAATTTACTATTCTTCACTTGGGTTTTTTTTTCCTGTAGGCTGTTCTCTACAATGACAGATCAGTCCTAGAAAATCACCATGCTGCATCTGCCTGGAATCTTTTCTTATCACGACCAGAATACAACTTTTTATCAAACCTTGATCACGTGGAGTTCAAGCGCTTTCGTTTCTTAGTGATTGAAGCAATCCTTGCCACAGACCTCAAGAAGCATTTTGATTTCCTTGCAGAATTTAATGCCAAGGTTTGTTCCACTTTAGTGTCTGCACTCATCTGGTCTTGATATACAGATTTTATCATTGCTTCTCAGTTATTGTTCATTTTAATTCCTTGCATTTAAAGTTTTATATTATTGAAATTTAAGCTATTAAAATGCAAGTAGAGTATTTCCTTTGTACAAACCAGCTGTAGATGGTTTGTAGGTTGCCTAATAAACCCGTGACTGAATAGTTTTAACTGGGTGTCTGTGCCTACCCCAGGTCAATGACATGAACAGCAATGGCATAGAATGGAGCAATGAGAACGATCGCCTGCTGGCCTGTCAAATATGCATCAAACTGGCCGATATCAATGGCCCAGCCAAAATCAGAGACCTGCACCTGAAGTGGACTGAAGGCATTGTCAATGAATTTTATGAGCAGGTGGGTATGGAAAGAGCAATTTTCTCTTTTTAATGATGGGCAGATAATACTTTGTTTTACCAGTGGTTTAATTAAATTAAGCTTTATAAGTTGTTTTAAATCTTCAGGTAAGGTATTTCCATCCTCTCATTCTGAATACTGAAATTTATTTTCACAGGCAGCTTACTAGCATGATCTTTTAGTTTCTAATAATTGTGTTAGAAAACAAGCTCTCAGCCAGTATTCTCCATTTTTCAGATATTAGGGGATTTTTGAGGGGGAGAGATTCTTTCCTTAGGATGATGCTAATAAATAAAAAAAAAGTCTTTAATTTTGGAAGTTAGTTCACAGATGTGTTTCTAGGTGAAGGAATATCCTCAAGACTGCAAGTGTAGGTTCAGCTCTAAAGCTCTCAGGTCCATGGAAGTGCTGAGATAAGTAATTACAGCTCAGATTTTTCAATGAGCAACTGTTCAATGTTTTTCTTCTCCAGTTTGTAAAATTATGGGAAAAAAATCGGCAGCAAAACAGCAAAACAAACCACTTTACTCTGGATGTCATAGCTCATTTCATTTTCCTGTGGCCTTGTGGGGGATGCCATTACCAGCATGTCCTGCTATGGCTGATTTCTCTGCCACCTTCCCTGTTCATCAGCTCAGCAATTGAAGTTGAGTCTCTGCCTGCTCTGAAGCCATCCTGTAAAGGCAGAGGAATGGCAGCTCCAGTAGAACTAGTTCTCCATCCAGACACAAGCAAAGCTGGAGGGAGGATTATGGACTGTGCAAGTCTAAGCCATAATGTGTCTTTATTTTAAATTGGCCTAATTACATTTTCGTTCCCTTAGTCCATACAGTACAATTTTTCTCCCCAGTAAAAACATGCAATCCATGTGGTGGTTCATGTAATCACAGAATATCCTGAGTTGGAAGGGACCACAGGGCTCATCAAAGCCTAGCTCCTATCCCTGCACAGGACATCCCAAAAATCACGTCATATGCCTGAGAGCATTGTCCAGAAGCTTCTGGAGCTCTGTCAGGCTGATGCTGTGAGCACTGCCCTGGGGAGCTGTTCAGTGCCCAAACACCCTCTGGGTGAAGAACCTTTTCCTGATATCCAGCCTAAACCTCCCCTGTCAGAGTTTTATGCCATTCCCTCGAGCCCTGTCACTGCTCACTGGAGAGAAGAGATTGGTGCCTTTCCAATTTGCTTCCCCTTGTGAGGAAGCTGGAGGTTACTCCATTCATTAAAAGTAATTTTTAAAATAAGAATTTAAAGTCAATTTTGTGAGAAATTCTGATAATTTTTGTCATTTCTTTTTCAGGGTGATGAGGAAGCAAGTCTTGGGTTACCTATAAGCCCCTTCATGGATCGTTCTTCTCCCCAGCTGGCGAAACTGCAGGAATCCTTCATCACTCACATAGTTGGCCCCCTTTGTAATTCCTACAATGCAGCTGGGTTGCTTCCAGGGCAGTGGGTTGATGAAGAGGAGGAGGATGCAGAAAGCACTGAAGATGATGATGGTGCACAGTTAGAGAGTGATGATGAAGAAATGGAAGATGATCTTATTTTAAGTAAGTTCCTGTGTTTCAGTTGGTGCTTAGTTGTCCTTCAGTAGCTTCAGACATAGCAGTGGCAGTTGAAATTGTGCTGTACAAATCTTGTAGCATTTGCTATTCTGCTGCTGAATAAATTTTCCTCTTTTAACAAAAATTTTGTTGCTACCAGGAGATTTGCAGTTTAATACAGAGACTTGTTGATATCCTTTGCCATGCCACTGTTTAAACATTCAGAATAATCATCCACGTGCCTCGCTGAAATGTACATCTTGCTTGCAATGTGCCATTGGTTTTGTTTGTGTAAAATACAATTACTCAGAATGTCAAACAATCCAATATGCTTATAATTTTACAGAAGCTCAAAGAAAAAAAGGTAGACGAATATTTTGCCAGCTAATACACCACCTCAGTGAAAATCACAAAATATGGAAGAAAGCGATCGAAGAGGAAGAGAAAAACAAAACAGAAGGAGCCAAACTGCTGACTGAAATCTCATCTTTACCTCAAGCAGATGACATTCAGGTTATTGAGGAAGCTGATGAAGATGATGAAAGACAGCTAGGAGAAGAGAAGATGTGCTAAGGGAGCTCCAGTGGTGTCCAGTGTGATGACAGCCTGTTTTTTCCACTGTGCTGACTTCAGCTCACACACATAAAATCGAAAGGCCTTAATACTGTGAGAGGATTCTTTGTGCTCTGGTGGAATCCCACTCCTATGCACTTTCGCCACACACAGAATACAGAACTTTATTCAGAGATTGAGTATTGTATACCCTGATGCAAAGTTCTTTATGCCTTAGTTGGTATAAAATATCCTGATATAATGCTGCCTTGCTGAATATGGAACTCTTCTTTTCCTTGAGGTACCTGCAGTTTTTAAAAAACATTCAGTGACTTTGATTACCAAAGTGGCAAGAACTTTTCGCTAACAAGGAACCGCGGGATGAATCCTAATGTTGTTTTGAGTTGCTTCTTTCATGTTGTTTTTGAACATGAATGAGAAAAAAAGTCTGTGCCTACATGAAAACTATGTTACTGCTGCAGTGCAAGCCTGTTGTGGGGGTGTCTACTTAGTGCAGTAGTGTGCTTCATGTAGTCATCTCAGAGCAACTGTTCAAGGACTGTGACATAAGTGCTGAATTCTGATATTTGTGGTTTAAAAAGAGGAAAGAAAATCCAGGTGCATCTATTTCTGATGCTTTTTATTATTGTGCATAATCTGATGTTTTATTTTTGCAGAAAATATTCAGGTTTGCAGTGGATGTTCTTGATAATTCATTGAATACAAGGCCATTCTCATCTGTTGCCTTGCTGTTTTGTGGTAGAACATTAAAAACCTGTTCAGCTACTTAAATTATGAAGGAATTTTATTCTTTTACTCATAAATAATGTTGTATTTCCTGCCCTTACTCAGGTTCACTTTAAAAACAAGTCAACCACATCACAGATTTTTATCTTGCACCCATTTCCCATATTAAATTTTAAGGAAATAAGATCGTATCTCATTTATTCTTTGTATGTAAAGCTTTAGGAGAATTAAAGATTTTTTTTAAAGACATAAACTACTGTTGCAAAATGGCTATTTTAATTTGCCCCACACATTTTTTCCATCACAGACACACAGCTTTTATTGCCTTCAAGTTTGATGTACATCCTGAAATACACACATGGAAACCAGAAGGTGGAAAGTTTGTGTAAAGCCTGATACAAGATAAAAATCACTGTACTGTACCACATTTTAGATTGTTGAGTTTTAAAATAACAAACTTACACATTCCACCCCAATGTATTTTTAGAAACACTACCATTGTAGGTCTAATTTGTAAACAAACAAACAAGTTGAAAATTAGGCTACAGGTAAGCAAGCCAGACATAAGCCTGGTTTTAAAAGTGTTCCTTTTAGTACTGAACTTTAAACGCTGTGTAGTTGAACTGAATAAAACCCAAATGCACGTGTGCTATTTCTAAATGTCTCAGCATATTTGTGTTTGCATCAATTGACTTGGAAAAAAAAAAGATAACCTTGTGTAAACTGTATTACACTATTTTACAGATTTTCCTTCTGCTGTTTCATTGGCCAGTTTAAATAACTGAAAGGTTTGGGCTTTTGTTTCTTTTTGCTCTTTTCACTAATAAGCCTTTTGTTGATGCACTTAAAAGACCACTGAAATGTGCTTTTGCTATATCTTCAGTGCCAAATTCCCCTTTGCTGCCCTTATCACTGTCACTGCAGTTTTTTTGTAACATGAGCAGTGTTAAACCAGATATTTCTGTCATTAATAAAATGTTGCACTATTGAAGCTGGCACTTACTGGTCATACACCTGGTATTTGACATTTCTTTGGTCATATATTCTTACAGTTAATGTAGAAAAATTCTGATTCTTTCAGTATGCTGTATTCTCAGCATTTTGTATTTAGATATAGTCTGTTTGTGTACATAAAATATCATTTTAATATTGCTTAATATTATATTGCTTTGTCTGACAAATGGTACTAATTATTTTGTCTAAAGTTTCTGTTCTATTATTTTACATTACAAGTTTCCATTTTTTAGTTTCCCTAAAATGTCATTATTTAAAAATTAACAAAAGTACAACAAGGTAAAAATTAAGATTTTATGTTTTACTAGAGCATTGGCATGACTTACATGTAGTGACATCTTTGCCAGTAACTTTCTTATCTCAGGTTTCTCTTAAACTCTTTAGGAACACTGAAGCAATTTTAAAATCCAGTAACAAGCGGCAAACCTCAGCGTTTAATAAACTGTAATGCTAATGTGTATTTCCAATTAGATATTTACAATAGATTGCTTCAAAGATACATTTAATTATGAATGGGTTCTAAATCTGCTTTAAAGTGCCTTTTTTTTTAATGTGTGCACAGTATGTGACTAATTGTTACTCTAAGAGCAAAGGGGAAAGACTGGAAAAAAATTAACAAAGGCTGGTTCAGGGAATGTTTGCAGAAGTGGATGTGGCTGTAACTGAAGGTGTCTTAAATCTTTCAAAAATGGTAATGGAGGGTCCCTCTGAATGTTGATTGAGCTGTTGTCCAAAATAGCATCTCTCCATATAAGGCATATCACTCTTAAATCTGTGATCACACTTCAGTAATTCACAGCTGCCAGGGGATGCTGAGTAGTGCTGAAAACTACACAAAGGAGCACATTGAAAACACTTCCTAATGCAACACTACCTCTTTTTTCTTTTCCTTTTTTTTCCCCCCAAGAAGTGGACCAAATTAGCCTACTCTTAAATTTGTGTCATGCAGAAATGAAACTTTCATGTATAATATTCTCAGGTTTGAGTCTCCCATTTTCTCGTTGCCTTCTTTTCCAACGTATGTTGGATTACTTGCACCCATACACACAGAACCAGACCTACCAAGTTTCTATAAGGGCAAAATTCTCTCTGTGCTTCCTGGAGTCCTCTGGATGTGAAAGAGGTGCTAAACCAGTCAAAATGAACAACTTGGAACCTCTTCCTGTGAGTCCTCCCTCCATGACAAAGTTAAACAGTGAGTGTAAGGTTCAAAATAAAAGGAATGGTTTGGGGTTGCTTAAGGTAAGTCCAGACTAACAAAGTTTGTGTAGGACTTCATTTGCTCTGTGCATGGAACCATTTCTTTGTATTTACATCCAGTTTTAACCACAGCCAGGGGCAGGTGAATCAGCAAAATGAGTTAGCAGAATTCAAGAGCTCAAAGTTTTAGCTTTGGCACTTGCTCCTGGAGTAGAGGCAGTTGAATCTTGGCTTCTGGATCCTTTGAAAGCACATACAGAGTTTGAGGCAATCCAGAGTGTGTTATTGCCCATAGAGGTTATGGGGTCCCCCTGGAGATGTTCCAGAACCATCTGGATACAATCCTGTGCCATGTGCTCTGGGATGGCCCTACTGGAGCAGAGGGGTTGGACCAGATGACCCCTGTGGTCCCTCCCAGTCTGACCCATCCTCTGATTCTCTGTGGCACCTACACTCACATGGCAACACTTCCCCTTTTGTCCAAAAAACCATTTGAGATGTGCAGAATTGTGTCTCATACACTGGTGAGTGTGAGAGCAGAAATCCCAGCTTGAGAGATATTTTAGACTAAAAAGATGGTATGTCTCTATCAAGTCAGAATACTTAGATTTTTAGAAATGAAATTAAAATGGTAATGGAAATAATGATGCAATCATCACAACTTAAGCTGTGATAGAAGTTTTAGGAAATTGATCCTTCAGTGGCCAATAAAGATTAAATGAGCGAAAACAAATGTATAAAGCTGATTAAATGAGGTACAAGAAGTATGATCAAGACAGTATTTATATTGCTTTTTTTCTTTCAGCTCTCTTCAGAATTGTGTCTCTGGACAATGTGCTGCTTCAGTCATGTCTATGTTAAGGCAAATGAGGTAATGAATTACTTTCACTTTTCCAATGAGGAATTTTTTTGCAATATCCTCTGAAGTAAGTCTTTAGCTTGCTATAAAATTATACTGTAGAGTCTCAGGAATGATGCTGACAAAGGAACACAATTTTTAACTGCTCTCTATCTGATTTTAGTTTAAAAGGGCTATAAGCAATCAGTTTATTTGTTCTCTGCTTGATGAGAAGGAATAACACATTTTTAGAGGAAAGAAAGCTGATGGACCAAGCTGCTACAGGATAAACATTCCATTGCACTTTGCTTTAGATGTGTAAGTGATTTACACTTACTTGGTTCTGTGTGACCCTTTAAAAAGGGCACAACACAACCAGAAATGTTTGACAGGAAGGTTTCTTTTGGAATCTGTGCACCATGAGTCATCTTCTGATTTCTGGACTTCAAGAGATCACAGGAGGTTGCTGTGGTAGGTTCTGCTACACAGGCTCTGCTCCCTGGCACAATGTTGCCATCTGTGGAACATCATAGAGTAAAAATCTTCTAGTGAGGTGAAACCTTCTGTCTGCTGGTTTAACTGTGAGGTTTCAGAAGGGAAAAAAAAAAAAGGTGATGTTTAACCAACCCAGCCTTTAAGTACTGGTGAGAGATCATGGTGTTTCGAATGATCCCTACCATTCACCTTGTGATTTGTCCATGTTCTAAACATCCTGCCAAAAAACAGGTGATGAGTCACTTCTGACTCATCTCTCTGGATCAGCAGAACCCTTTGCACCTTGAGTGAGATCAAAATATCTTCATTTTAATTGCATATAAAACAAAAGGTAATGCTTAGCCGAAAATGCAGGTATCATACCAAAAATACTGAGAGTAGGGTTGACATTAATTATTGCACACGAGGAGCAGAGTGCAGATTCTGTCCCCTGTGCCTGTCAGATGTGAAAACTTGCTCCTATATATAGTCATTCAAATGGGCTTAGCATGCCTTTTTTTCATCATGACATTCATCCTAGTGGAATTTATTAATCTGCAGTACTGCCAGTTTATCTGACTCATATTAACTAAGCTTTCTTTCAGTCAAAAAAGCAGATTAGTAGGGCTCTCTGTCTTTGAGAATAGGTTTGTAATCTTTTAATTCAATTCACCATAACCAAGTCACTACCAAAATACTGTTTCTAATTTCAGATGCCACACCCCAGGAAAAGCACCTGTCCTTTAGACACATTTACAGAATTACAGTACAGACCACTGAGGCTGATGATGTGGCCTGAAGAGAAGGAGAAAGATAAAATGAATTTAAAAGATTTTTTCCTAGTCTGGAGAAAATCAGACTTGAGTGAGATATTCTAAGGTTACCTTACGAGACTACTTCAAAGAGTAATCAGAATAATGCTTTGAGTGTTTATAGTGTTTAGGACAAGAAGTAACACCTTTAGGTGGCAAGGCTCAAACATGACTGATTGTCTAAGGATTGAGAGGGCTCTGAGTCACTGAAATAGATTGTCTTGGGCTATTAAGAAAGTCTCTGCAAAAAAAAAAAAAAGTCTGAAAAACAGCCTTTTGTAAAACTGTTAGTGGACCAGATGAGTGAACAGAACTTACTGAGATCCTTTCTGAACCTATTTTTTAAACACTAGGTCTAGAGTAGAGGTCTGATATGGAAACTTTAAATACCAAGAAGAAAATGTGCGCAGTTATAAAAATAATAACATTCAAACAGCAAGAACTGGAGGCATCAACTCCTTTATTTCAGTAAATACTAAAACTTTTTTATTTTAAATGAGCTTCAGCCATAATTCATCTCCCACCAGAAAGAGTCTTTTGATTTGTTGAGAGAGCTAGAATCCTCTTGAAAAAATAGACAAGATTTGAACCTTAGCCAGAGATAAGAATCTAATTGTCAGATGGTGAATAAATGGAGAGGCAGTATCCAAAAAGTTTTTAAAATATATGATTATCTTAAGTTAGTTTGCTAAAGCTAATTGTATTTTAAATATTTTTCAATCTATGTGGGCCTTTCTAGATCTTAAGAAAGTGCATTCTTGAGACATTGGGAGGTGTTGGACGCTTCAGAAGATGATGTAATCCATATACTTAGCAAAAGAATTAGTATCAGTGAGTAGGGATTTTTAGTAGACAAATTTTAGCTGTTAGCACTAAATTTTATTCCCATCAACAATGAATTATTCTTACTGTCTCTATGTCATCATGAAGTTCATTATGGCACAAAGAGCATTTTATAGATTACACCTACAATTTGTGGAGAAGTAAATGCAATATTAAGCTATGTTGCATTTCTCTCTATAGTGTGGCAGTTTTGACTCTTCATTCCTTGATAGAGAAATGGTGTCTCTTTACAGAATGTAAAATAAAATGGAAGAAGATCTGAAAATGCCCTGAAGTGGCTTTATGAAGCATTTTTTATGCTTCCAAAAAAAGAGAAATTAAATTAACTTCCTAATCTATATCAGATAAAGAGGGGTTGCAAGTACCAGTGTTTTTCCTGGAAAAATTAGGCTTATAAAATTCTGCTGTGGTGCGTGTTCAGCATTATTACTATTTTTATTATTATTATTATTTTAAATGAGCTTATTGTGTAAACTGAAGAGAACCAAAGGGGCATTTTGACTCCTTAAATGAGGATGCCTGTGGAGAAAGGAAACTTAATTACCTGAGAATAACTGGAATTCCTTCAGATGTTTTATCCATAGTGATTCTGTTCCCTAATTTTCATTCCTTGCTGGAATGAAGCTGTACCTGTATTACTTATATTAGTAAGGAACCTGAACAATGAGGCATCCTTTATCTCCTTGTTTTGGTGAGGGTAAAAACGTCCATGAGACATGGATGGGTGGATCCTGTTGTCTGGATGCTGACGGGCCTGATGTGGATAAGCATCTGAACAAATTAACTGTAATGTAAAAAGCTTTTTAATACATAAAATTTTTTTCATGCTTTTGATAAATTGTAGTTTACACAAGTTAAAAATATTTCCTTTAAGTTTTTTTTTTTCATGGGTGTAGAAAAGGAAGTCATCACTTTGAAACAGCAGCAGAATAAACAGTAACTTGATTCTGTTTTCTGGAATGTTGCTATAGGCCAGCCTACATCGCGTGTAAAATTTTTGGCAAGCAGCCATCTGCTGCAGTAATAGCAAGATATTGGATTAGATTGCACATTCCTGATGTGCTCCCATTATTTTAATGGGTTTAATGTATTTGGGATGTTACTTATTCGGAAGAATGTAACAAATGTAGCATCTCCTGAAGCCTGGCAGTCTTCCTAAGGAATAACCACTCTGAATGTGGGTCCTGCCTAACTCCAATGACATGGACAGAGCTGACAGCCTTCAAAAATGCCTGAAAGGATAATCTAGAATAGGGAGAATCTGCTGATGCCCAATTTACATTGTTGTGAAAGGACAGAAGAAGGCAGAAGATTTCCAAGAGCCGTAGTTTAATTTGATCTTGATTAGCCAGAGAGTTTGAATTATCAGGCCCAGTTCCAGAAAACCACCTGGGACAATTTGTTGGTATGAAAACACATACCAGCCTTCTGTGTGCACCTTCACAGAGCAATTTATACTGGGAATACTGAGTTCTTTTCAAACTCTTACTGATCCTCTGATCTTGGCCATGTTCATCAGTCCATCTCTCTCAACCAAAGACAAATTCTGACATCTGGAATCTTCCCCATTATGATTTCTTCCCCCCTTGTTTATCCTGAATCTTTATCTTTTCATATCTAGTGCATTATTATGAAATTTGCACAATCTAATTTTCACTCATTTTTCAAAGGGATTTTGCTGTTTTTTACTGTGTTTTTCTCTGCACTTGCTACTTTTCTCATGAACTTGCTGTCTTCATGACAACATAATCTGCCTCATCTACTCTCTAGTGCTTGCACAAACTCTTAAGCTCAATTCAGGCTAAACACATCCTGGATACATATAAAAATATATCTCAGTAAGTTTTTCCTATTTGCTTTCAGAGAAGCAGTAATGTTCCTTGAACTTTTATGAAATCTTCCTTTGTATAGTTAATTTCTGAATGAATGAATGAATTAATGAACCTTCCTGCATTTATTAGGCTCATACTAAGGATATGTTCATCCATACCACTGAAACTGCGGGAAGTTCAGGAAATTCAGTGCTAAGGAGTGAGATTTTTCTTCAGCATTTTTTCATTTTTGTACTGTTCCCCTTTCAGTCTCTGGGGATGCTGACATGGCCTAAAACAACCCAAAAACTTAAATGTGACAACAGAGATTTAGAAAGGAGGATTTCAGACACGATGGTAGATCTGACTGCAGCTCTTGCAGCAGTGTTGTGAAGATACACTGGTTAATATATCAACCTTTAATCCCAAAACAATGTTAAATAGCAGCCAGCTGCTATCTGTCCTAGATATTTCAGCTGGAATTATCTGAACATCTCACCATGAAATTCTGAACATCTGGCTGGCTACTGTAATCAATGTTGATACAGTGGAGGAATTCTGGAGGGCTAGAAAAAACTACTATTATGTCAATATCTCAAATTATTAAATTGGATCATTAGGATAATTCTAAGTCAGAGGGAAAATAATTAAAAAGTTGATAGAGAATGAAACATGTAAATATGACTAATACTGATACAGATTTAGAGAAAAGACAGTTTGTCAAATGTATTCGATTGCTTAAATGAGACCATAAGTTGGCAGATAATGGTAAAAGTTTGGATTGATATTCTGAGGCTTTTATAAGGCATTTTGATTTAGAAACCAGAATGACATATAATCAATATGGTTCTCATTAAATGGATTAAAGACTACCCAGGAGTTAGATCTCAAAATACCTCAGCAAAAGGGAATTATAACTGGTCAGCTGCATTTTGAGCACGGGTCCCTGCAAGAACTGGTTCTTGATGGTTTTTAATCCTCCCCCTCACTTCAATTAGCATTATTTGAGCCATGTTGTAACCCAAGGATGGCCTGCAGTTCTTGCCACTCAGAGAGCAGGACTAGGTACTAAACAAACTCTCTCTATCTGATCTGAGAGCACAGGGTTGGGAACAGGAGGAATTGCCATGAGTCCAAAACTCCTCAGGGCTGCTTCATGCTGAAGGCACCTAAATTCAGTGCATTCCACAATTTCTCCTCAGGCATTCCACAAGCACACAACATCTGCTTGGTATCCAGAAAAACCTTGATCATGACTCCTAACCCCACTGCTTGCCAATGCCTTAGGAGTGGTGTATTCAGTTTTCATGGTGTGCCCAATGCACAGCAATCAGGTTTGCCTCCTCCCTCTCTTTTTTGAGTTTTAAATCTTCTCTACAAAAGGCACTTTTTCAGGAAGTGGAGTAGCCTGCCCAGCCTCTTCAGAGAAACAGGAACTTGTGTTAGAGCTGCTCCCTGTGGGTAAAATAATCTGGACCTGCTGCACCTGAAGCCCACAGGCTGTTATGTGAGTGGACTGGCATTAGCTCTCTTTGCTTTTTCTCTTTTGCTCTTTCAAAAGAAAGGAAGTATTTCTCCTGAGCATAAGCTGCAAACATCACGTCAGCAGACAAACACCAATTCCTGCCTTTCAGCTTTCCTGCAGCTCCAAGTTGCAGCACTATCAGTGTAAAAAGCCAGGTCAAACACTCAGCCCTGGCCTTCAATAGCTGCTTGCTTGTTTTGCTCTGAACCCTGTCCTGAGGCCCTCTCTGCCCACACAGAGGAGACTAAATTCTGTGTTTGGAGTTCCAGCTGCTCCTGCAAGGTCTGCAGACACAAATCTTTATCTACCAATAACCAAAAAGCAAGAGCTGGCAAGAATAATGAAGCTGGCAGATGTCAAGTGTAGCCCTTAAACATAAAATTTGTGCTTAAAATTTATTTAAAATCTGTTTTTCCCCATGCTATTGCACTTGCCCTCCCCAAAAAGCCTCTCTTTTGGTCAGAAGGGTGAACAGTTTATTTTCTTTACTCATAGTATAGTTGCATGTGACTCTGGTAACACAAATACTGGCTTTTTCAGACTATTTAAGCAGAGATTAATCATTACATAGTACTTTGTATTGGGAGGACAGGGGTCTGGAAATGCAATATACTGGAGGAAAAAAAGCCCTGTGATTGTCAGGAGTATGGCAATAACTGAACACTGTGTGTACGATGCTAAGTGACAAGCAAGCCATAAAAGGTCCTAAAAGTGAATTCATGGCTATCTGATTCACTAGAAAATTATGACCAACTGGGAAGATAGGGCAAGGAAAAAGAAGGATAAAATGTTTTAAAAGACAATCTGTTTTTCAAGGCTGGAAAATATATTTTATTCTTGGTTACAGATATTTAAATAGAGACCTTTTAAAATCCCTTTAGCCATGAAAATTTAATGGATAATTATAAAGAATGGCTTAGCTGGAATAATGTAAATGATATTTCCATGGATTAATTCAAGCATAAACATTTTGAACCATGTTCCTCATGCTTAGGAAAATACCCTCTCAAAGTAAAATGGCTTGGTAAGTAATTAAATATTTAAAATCTGTATCAGAAGTTAGAGTCAACACAGTCTTTTGGAGTGAAAACATCAGGATGTGTTCCACACCTTTGGTTCTGGTTTTTTTTTTTTTCTGTGAAAACCAAGTTAAAAAAAAAACATCAGTCCTTTAAATTGTTGTTATTCTGGCTTGAACACGTTTAGAAATAGACAAAGCAGATCCTGAGCAGCATTTTGGAGCACTGTGCTGCACCTGCCCAGCCCAGCCCTGCCCTTCACCGCCTTTGGGCGCACACCAGGTACGGCTGTGGCTGCAGGGTCATCCCCAGCCTGGGCTTCAGCTCTGGGATCACTCCATGAGGGAAATGCAGGTGAAATCGCTGTAGCAATGACGTGAAAAAAATAAACATTTCCATTCGAGCCAGCTGTTCTCCGAGGCAATGTCTTCTTCCTGAATTGAAGAAAAGGTTTTAAAAAGGTTTGAGATACCTTCAGTCACATTTTCACTCTTACAGAATAGAAATGGTCGTTTCTGTGTTCTAGGAGTGCTGTGTGAACCTGGTGGCAGTATTTTGTAAGAAGGATAGGTGATACTTACACTAAGAAACTGATTTTGGAGAATTTGTTGCTCACAAATGCCATTGAAACCAATGCTGTCAGATTGATTTAGATACACTTGTTACTTACTGTCTTCTGGTCTTGAAGTGCCAGTCTAGGTGGAAATGCTTTAAAAAATGGCATTGTGAATTTTAGATTTTCCCCCCTACTATTTTCTTAATTATATCTACTGCCAGTCATTATTAACTGGCAATGATTAGAACTTTTTAAGGAGGATTTTTATTAGTTTATATATAAAGCTGAGCTCATCTATATAAAAGATGTTATGCTAAAATTTGTTATCTCCAGTGCGCATTATATTGAATATCTTTGGATTGAATTATATTTGATATCTTTAAATCAGAACTGAAGATATCATTCTGTCTATTTATTGCCACCCCTTACACTTCACACATCCCTGGATTTGTGAAAATGAACAGAGTAAGGAATTGCTCTTACCTAGGGAAAAAGGAATAAATGCATCTTTCTTGACAAACTGCCCATTACTGTCCAAAAACCTCTCAGGAAAAAACACCTCTGGATTGCTCCAGTATTTTTCATCAAAGTGAACAGAGTAGAGGTTGGTAATGACTGTGGTGCCTCCAGGAATGGTGTACCCACGCACAACAGTGTCTTTGGAAGTTGCATGGAAAATCCCCAGTGGGACTATGTTACAGAACCTCAGCACCTCGTGCAGAACAGCCTCAGTGTAGGGCATCTTGCACTTCTCTTCCAACGTGGGCATTTTGTTTGGGCCAATGACAACATCAATTTCTTTCTGAACTTGCCCTGTTAGGAATAAAAGCTGAGGTTTATTATGTAATAGCTTTTACATTTCAATTTAAGCTAAAGTATTTGTGTACATACATACATTTTTAAAATATACTGAAACATTATATACCTTTATACAAAAAACAGCTTACAAGCTTTTAAATTTAGACTCTATATACCTATCCATGGTTAGTGCTATTATCCCCATTCTGAAACAATGGTGAAATTGGTATTAGAGTTATATTTTTTGGTCAAGGTATCAGCAGTGACTTTCCAAGTTATCTGGGCCTCTCTTCCTCCAAATCCTGGAAGCTCCAGCTGTACCAAGCACTGCTAAGGTTTGGCAGGAAAAGTGAAGTGGAGGCAGTGAAACCAGAAATGTGACTCTTCACTTCTGGAATCCAAATTTCTCCTCACAAAGTCTGGGCTAACACCCAGACATCTATTGCTGTTTTACTTCACAATGACTGTAACACATCTTTTTATTTTTAAATGCCATTTCTGTTCTTCCAAAAGTGTAAGTATTCCTGTCTATCATATGTAAATCTGTTGCGAACTGGAGAACTTAAGATAAAAAGAATTGTACCTCAATTGTTACCACAATCTGATTTACATTTTTGCTGACACCTGCACATTTTTAATTTAGTTTATTACTTTCATATTTAATTACATTTTCTTATTATTTATTAACTACATAGATTAGTATATCTGCCAACAACAGATCATGCATCACAATGCTAAACTTAAATATATTAGAAATACTTAAAAGTATTAAAGCTTCATAAAAGCGTATTCACAAAATAGTATGTTAAAGTTTTATCATTACATTTGACTTTTGATATCCTCTTTGTCTGCAATTAAAACAAGCTTTCTACCTCTGTCCATAATATATTTAGTAAATGACAGAATAGGATAATATGCAAAGCTTTTTTTCGGTGATGATTATGGATCAATGCACCGCTTTGAAAAAGCATTTTAAATTTGCAACAGGAAAGTGAATCAGTTCCTCAAAATGTCAAAATTCTTACCTTGAATGTTTGGATAAAGAGCCATAAATAACACTGCCCATCTTAAAACATTTGTTGTGGTTTCTGTCCCAGCTATGATGAGTTCTCCAACGGAGAAAATTAAATTTTCTCTTGAATATGTAGATTCTGGGTCGTTTCCATTGCAATCCATCTCATCTAAATATGCATCTACGAAATGTCGAGGTGACTGAGGCTTCCTATTTTCAGAGACACGTTCAATAAGCTCATGAAGAAACTCATAGACTTCAGCTGCATTTTTGAACAGCTGCTGGTGTTTCCCAAATGGCAAGATACCAATCCAAGGAAAAGCATTATATAAAAATACAGAAGCACTAGCAGCTAATTCAATGTTTTCACTAAAAATCTCAATCATGTGCTGAAATTCAGTATCTTCGTATGTGAAACGTTCTCCAAAAATAATCAAATTAGTAATGTTTGAAACAGCATTTGTTATCAAGTGCTTAAGGTCAAAGGGTCTGCCTTTGTATGTATCAATGGCCTCAAGAAAAAACAGAGATTCTTCTGAAATTTTGTGTTCAAAGGACTTTTGACCATATCCAAAAACTCGAAAGGTATTTACAGCTAATTTGCGGTGCTCTGTCCATCCTCTGCCATATTTACTGTTCAGTAAGCCTGAAAAAATATTTTGACACAGTGTTTTATGCAATGCTTTATTTTTCTTCCCCCATAAGATAATAAAATTATTCAACAAGACAAAAAATGAGACAAAACATTTTGGATGTCCTGCTATGGAACGTAGTCCATGAGTGACAATAATATCTTTAAAGAAGCATCAAGTATTTTATGAAAGGACATCAAGTAGAGAAAATGGCTAAAGGAGATGCTTCATGTCATCTATGGGACAAAAATGATATTTTTATACAAAAGACGTTAGCACTCACCTCCCATGTTTGTCAGCTTCTTGAACAAGGGAAGAGATGGCCTGTCTGCAAAAATTTCACTTTGATGGACAAGGCATTCCTTCACTGCATCGTAGCCATTCAGCACAACGGCAGATATACCCCCGAGGTCAAGGCTGAAGATCTTTGGGGAGGACAAAAAAGGGATAAAAAGTGTCAAATGCTATTAACAACGCAATCTGGAACAAGGAATGAAAAAGTGAAACAACTTTAAACATCAGTGTGAAATGCAGAGTTGAATAACCTTCAGCAGAGCACACGGGTGGCCAGAGGTGGGACAGCAGTGGCATTGCACAGGAGAGTCTATGGTAAGCTCATTTGGTTTGTTAAAAGATGAAATCAATTAGCCCACACTACATTCTGTGCTTTGCTGTGCACCTAAATGAACTAGCCCTCCAAATTAAGGACTGGGGACAACTTCATGTAGTCCCTAGAGAGGAGGGAGAGCCAAGGTGACAGCCAACAACTGAGAGCAGAGCCCAGCTAGGCCCAGCTTCCTTTTCCGCAAGTGGTTAGCACAAGGTGCTTTGGAGAAAGGTACAATACAGCCTGCAGAAGGCACATACAGAATGAAAAAAATTTAAATCTGAATCTATATCTTAAAAATTAAAACTAAGCCTAAATTAAGATTGAATCCTTAGATTCCCTTTCCATACATTCTCTCAGCGTTAGAAATCCATATTTTTGCCATCAAAAATCTTTAGATTTTTCTTCATGTCAAAGCTGGTGACCTCCACAATATGAAATTGTGTTAGCCTAATTATACATTCTGTGACAACTGGGTTGTCACCCAAAGGGGTGTCAGGCACTGGAACAGGCTGCCTGGAGAAGTGGTGGAGTCGTCACCCCTGGAGGCATTTAAAGCCTGTGCAGGTGTGGCATTTGGGGACATGTTTCAGTGGCAGACTTGGCAATGCTGGGTTAACAGCTGGACTCAATGATCTTAATGGCCTTTTCCAACCTAAATGATTCTATGAGTCTATTTTATTTTAGAACACTTGGTATTTTCACTGTTATAATGGCTCTTCTTTTTTATGTGTCAAGAAGACACTCCTGGTATATTTCTGCAAACCATCTGTGAGTTTTGCATACTTTGGTCTAATTTATTGATCTTTATTCCTGTATCATATATGATTTTTTTTTAAACCCTTTGATTGTATTTTTCCAGAGTCCCCCAAATCCTAATATGCTGTTTCCCTCAAATTCTGCAGGATTCTTTCTGAGAGCAGATGACTGAAACTCTATCCAGCTTTCCAGGCAAGTAGAAAGCGTGCTTTATTCGACAACACATTTTCCTTCCTACTTCATTCTCCTTGTCCCAGTACTTTGCTTGAAGAACATTTACTTTTTTTTTTTTTTAATTACCAAAATACATGTTAGATCTAGTTGAGAATTAACTTTTACGAAGCTCGTAAGAGATTGGCCGCTTACAGCTGGATGATGGAAAGAAACGCCCGATATAGAAGAAAGTTAAAAAGTGGGGGAAAAAAAAGAAAAAGGGAAAAGAAAAAGATTGGCTTTTAAGTAGTTAGGCTGAAGTGCTGTGAGTATCGCAAATATCGCGCTGAAGGTACTTTTAGGTGCGGTTCTGCCGGAGCCCTGCGCTCCCGCTCCCGGCGGGGCGCTCCG
>NW_005054410.1:886862-894106 GCF_000277835.1 Geospiza fortis
GGAGGCTCCGCCCGCCGCGTCAGGAGCGCTTCTATTTTTTTCTTCTTTCTTTTTTTTTTTAATCCCCTGGAACAATGCGGAGTCGGTCCCTCGGGCTCTGTGCAGTGCCGGAACGCTCCGCACGCTGACCGCGGCAGCTGCCGGAGGGAGCGGCAGTTCTCTGCTCCTTGTTAACTCTCTGTAGAATCTCAGACGCACGGTTTGGAGATGTCTTTCCCGGACACGCTTCGGGCTTTGGGAGTTTTGGGCCGGTGAAGCCCGCAGGGATTCCCTCTGGCAGCTGCACCGTGCGGATTTGTGGCAGCTCCAGGTGCGATGCTCTGATCCCCGCCCTGCAGCCTGGCCCGGGCTCCTTGGCCCGGCCGGACAGCAGCAGGAAAGGGGCCCTGCCCTCGCTTGTGTGAATGTCCCCGGCCCGTGTGACCAGGCAGCACGGAGATCACACGTACGATGTGCAAAGGTTGTTATTTCAGTGGGATGCTGGCTTAGGAACGAGGGCTTGAGCTGCAGAAGAGGCCAGGATCGGTAAGGCAGAGGTCAGAGAGCAGTGTTGCTGTGCCATGTGGCATTCTTGGCAAGACACTTCATAAACAAACCCAGATTTGTTTCCATTCACGCTGGTTTTGTTACATTACTACTATTTTACAAGCAATTTTAGGAATAACAGGAGCATTCCTGGCCCATTACAATTTCTGTGCCACGTGTTTCTAACTTCAGATGTCCTTCTTGTTGAATTCATCTTAATAGCTGCCCATAGATTTTTAAGAACATTGATAAGATCTAAACAGGTGAGGAATTTATGCTGATGGAGCTCATTAATAAGCAGTGTCAATGCCACCATCCTGTATCAAAATCTTACCAAGTTTGTCAGAATACAGAAGAAATAATAATAAATATTATTTTTTCAGGGTTCAGCCCTGCTGAAGGTTTATTTTTTTCATTCTTCTTCCAAGTTATTTCTTCATCCTTTATTTTAGTGTGATACTGGCTGGTATCTTAATTATTTGGGTCATATCTGCAGAAAACACCAGTATTTTCAATGTCAGTGCCTAAAGAATTCTCACCAAAGATTCAGGATCTCAGCTTGGCTCCAGTCAGAGGAAGAATTGCCAAGGAGTAAAGTAAGGCATGCACATGCTCAAGTATCTGAGAGAATGTAGGAAGAGGTACTATTGCTTTGATTTATTTTCGCAGCTTATCTTCAATGCTTTGTTATTTAAATGTTTAATACCCAAAGTTTTAGATGTTCATGATTTCCACTGCATCTGTGTAGGAAAAGAAAGGTAATTAACAGTTTTGGCAGCAAGCATTTTGAAGAGGGGAAAAGGGAAAAAATAGTACAGGAAGGAGCCAAGAAGAAGGGAAAAAAGATATAGAAGTCCAAATATTTGACTAAAAAGGAAGGAATAGATTGTAGTGGGGGGAAAGACAACAATATTTGACAATTTTCCTCAAGCAGAGGAGAGAACAGTCAAAACTGACCTTACCAGAGTGGTTGAGCTGTGGGGATGGAAAACAGACACTGATGTTCACCACTGTAACAGAGGAAGGGAAACTGAAGAGCATGATTGCAGAAAAATAAAATCCATTTTGGTCAAGCCAAATGCTAAAAGATAGTGAGCCAACCAAGATTAAAGGTCCAAGAACCTCTAAAAGATGTGTGATTAAATGGAGGTAAAAAGCAGCAGCAGCAGCATGGACAAAGATGACTGAAACTTGTCAAAAGTAAGTGATAAATAAACCTTTGTAGACAGATGAAATCACTTAAGGATGCAGGTTTAGGGATGCAAGACTCCAATTGCTGTCCAAGCACAGGATTCCTTGCCAGTTTCTGATTGATCTTTTTATTTTTTAATTTTTTTTTCATTCATTCATTCCTTCAGAAATGTGTGGGCAGCTTATGCTGAATTGCTTCTTTGGGAACGTTTTACTCATCTTAATCATGGATGATCAAATGAGAAAACTTATAGGATGAATAAAGGTTTTTTTATTTCAATTATAAAAATGATGGCTGAGTAAAGAAACCCATTAAAATATGTATCTTTATTAAATTCTAAAACATTCTAGTCATCAAGTTTTACAATTACTTTGCACTGGAAATTCTGTAAGCAGAAGTTGGAGTAACAGGAAATGATTGTGTTCCTGTCTTCTCAGGAAAATCAGAAAGCAATTATTTGGCTTTGTATTCTTTGACTACACATACTTATATATAGCTTTGGCTTTTGAAGAAATATACTGCCAGGTGTGGCTGTTCTCTGAGTAGCAATGTTAAGATCTTGATGATAACTCTGGGGAGAAAAATTAAGTTTTTTCCAAGTTCCATTAAAAATCTCACAAACTTGTACTTAGCTACAACTTTGAAACAGGCTCTAGTTTTCTTATTCTTCAGAGTTGACAATGTAGCTGGAAAACAAGGTGAACCTTTATCAGGCTAAAAGGTTTTCCATTCCTATAGTAATGTCTCTTGTTCAGTGAATCATGACATGATTTATAAAGTCCAGGAAAACAACTTCTTTATACACAGATGTGTAAAGATTTTGCTCCCTGACTTTGGTGGTGGACCGCGGGAAAGAGAGAAATCATTATAGATGTATGTGAAACAGGCATGCTTGTCATGAAAGCAATTCATTTCACAAGCCCACTGACAAGTTTCGACTAATGTGCAGATGTTATCTGTTACACTCACAGAGTTCTTCTTAACCTATGTCATCACAGAGAGTGATCAACTTCCATGTCATAATTATCTCCTGAGCCAAGTCTGTAATGTTGCTGGTGCTTTACACATTATCTAAAACAGAAAAACACATCGGATGTTTTCCCTTGTGAATTTGGTGATTAATTGCTGAGAAAATCCCACCTTTTCCTTCAGTCACATCCTTTTATCACTGCCTAAACATTTCATGTCTGTCAAGCAGACTCAGAAGCTTGGAGTCTGGCTTAACTTGAGAAATAGTTTTGGCGTGTTGTATTTTCTGGTTCTTTCAGAGTATACTTAGGTCAATTCTGTGCATAAATTTAGAAATTCATCTTTTTAATTGATGGTCTCATGTGACTATGAGGTTCCGAGAAACTCTGCTGAAAGTAGATTAGCAAATATTATGTTGTAATAGCCTTTGCCTTCACATGTTATTTACCAGCACTGAAAGGAGAGAGATCTTTTTCAGCCCCAAATTTCACTGAAGGCAGAGGCTAAATCAGTGCTGTAGGACCTAAAATATCAGCAAAACTGCATAGCTCTGTCCTGAGGGACTCAGGAAAACTCTCAGTTACCCTGTGGCTTCATCAGACCTCAGTACTGGCAAGACAAAGGATGAAATGGTGACAGGGGGAGTTCCACTCTTCCAACATCCTGTGAACAACAAGCAAGGATTAATTTGAGGGCTTGAGAAACAGTTTCTCATGTTATATTCGCTGACATGCTCTGACAATATATAAGATAGTATCACAGTACTTGTGCAAGCAATGAAATCAAAGTTTTATAAACATGCTGTTGTTTAACATGATTAGTTTTCTGTTCTGAGATTGTTTTTTTCAACTCTCAATTTACCTGCAGAATGAAAAAAAAAAAAAAAAAAAGAAAAAGAAGGGCAAGTAGGTGCTGATTTTGAAACATTTTCAGGGTGAGGTTTTCCCCCGTAGTGCATCCCCCCAGTGCTGCCCTGGTAATGCTGCAAGTCTGACATGCCTCTGCTGAGTGTGAGGGGCTCTCCTCAGCCTGCTGGAGGTGTAGCTTGGCACAGAAGCGGGATTGTGCCAGCTGTCAGAGGGAGGGAATGTGTTTCCAGGCGGCAGGAGAGGGCTGGAGTCGCTGCTCGGAGGCTGAGCTGTGCTAAGGCAGGACAGAGGCAACAAAGCCATAGCAAATGTCCCTGTGCTCTGCCTGGCCAAGCAAACCTCAGGGCAGGACAGTGTGGCCCAGTCTGGTTTAAAGGATTATTCCAAACTGGATTTTGAATATATCCAGGAAAATTGCCACAGAACCTACAGAACCTTTTGGGGTTTTTGTGCGATAAGAAGATTTCAAGGAGATGAAACCAATGCAACCCTGATCTTCTGTTAAATATGTCTTTCATAAATCAGTCTTGGAGCTTTTCTAAGGCAGTTTGGAGGAAAATTTGCTTCCAGAGTGATTCATAGATTTTTCACTAATTAGCTCAACAGCAGTTCCACTTTCTCAAAAGCAGGCACTGAAGCAGCCTAAATCCAGATTTAATGTCCATTAAAAAGGAAATGTTTTAGTGTTGGGATTTATATCAGTGTTCTGGTTCTCAGGAAAGTACTGCATTTTTATAAAAAAGAAGCTCTTTTTTTTGGGCCAAATTCAAACCAAACCACAAGATAGATTGGTACAATATGTGGATAAGCTTGATGTAAGCTTATGCTAAATCTGAATATGGTTTTTCAGAGACTATGGGAGCAGGATTGAGGAAATAATTTGACCAGTTAGGGATGTAAGTTTTGCAAAACCAAATGCCTACAAAAGTGATAGTGTTGGTTTCAGAGTTTAAGCCATTCTCCAGCTTTTCAAATTATGGTGTCACAGAAATTGGAGGAGAAAGATATGAAGAGCACAAATTTAATGGTTTATGTTCCTTTCCCAGAGCATCTCACCTACATATGTCACTCCTGACAGATGTTGGAGTAACATGCCATGAAATCCTCCACTGAAAGAGGTTTTAGTGCCATAACTGAAATGCAACTTATTCTTGCCTGTCATTAATCTCAGTTGTAGAAAGCTTTTCTCAAGTGTGGTGTCTCCTTTTTTTGCCCTTCAAGATTATATATATATATGTATATAATATAGTACCAGATTGCAGATTGTTATTGTTTCAGGACAAGAATTTATATTTTTGTTATCACCTTTCTCCATAGTCTTACCTTCTGTTATGTTTCCCTGGTCTTTGAGCTTGTTTCCCTAAATCCATGTATGGGATCTCTGAAAATCCCTACTGGCATTTTTCTGGACTTTCTCCAACTTGCCCAAGTCTTTTTGGTGTAGATCTTATCAGCAAAAAGTAGAGTGTAAGGATTACCTTCCAGGCCTCAAACAAGACACTCCTGCTGACCCACAGCTTGCTTTTACAGCAGCACAACCCCACCAACTCTGGCTTAGCTTATTTCATTTTCTGCACAACGGGTTACAATGAAATGTTAGAATGTTAGCTCTGCCCACCTTGCCCCACATGCCTTGTAGAGCCTTCCTAAGGAGCAGTGCTTGCTGGCTGCTCATGAGACAGGATCCTGGATCAGAAAGGCCAGGCATCCACCAAAAACTCAGAGAAGCAACTCCCCAGGTTATCCTTGTAAGGAGAGAGCATGTGATTTTTACAGCTGGCTTTATCATAACTTGTCCTTACCTGAAACGTCTTGATTTGTTGTTATAAAGAACAAACTTAGAGAGAGCAGAGATCTGAATCACACTCACATCCCTTGTGGAGAATTCACTGTTTGTGGATCATGGCATCATCACTTCTCCCCTTTCATTTTTGTAGGGTCTGCTTTTCACTGATATGAACCAATGGTGGGAATGAAGATTTTACCTGTGCAGCTCACAGCTGTATCTTTCTTGAAGAATTACATTTTAGTATCGAACAAAAATTGCACCATAATAAATAAATTTGATATTTTTGTTTACCAGCATGCCATCTGCTAGCATTTCAGAACTTCACTACAGTATCTGTGGCTTCTCAATATAATGGAAATATTTACAGTAGAAAAAATAGTCACTCTTTTAAATGTATTGCTTAAATGATATCAAAGATTATAATATTGTAAGAAGTAGCATTTAGTGTAGAGAAAGTCACTATAAATAGCCCAGATTTTTCTTATTATCTACAAATTAAAACAAATTTATTTGAAAATGAAAGTCCTTATACTTGGAGCTGGGGGTTGCATTAGATAATCTGATTTCTTGAAATAAATAAATAAAAAAAAAAATCCAATCATTCTGTGGCACTGAAAAAGGCAGAACAAGTCCCTTGGAACAGATTGTTTCAGTAAATGTCTCGCTTTCTCAGTGCAGTGCTGCAAAGTACCCCACTCTGCTAGATTTTCCATGAACGTTTAACCTCTAGTTTTGGATTTATCAAGCAACAGAAGAAGGTGATCCTGTGAAAATCCTGTCTCTTTCTTACAGCTTCAAAAATAGCCAAACCGGTCAACTGCCCTTCTTCTCCATCGCATGTACAAGAGAAATTTGCAAAAGGAAAGTATGTTTGGGGAGGGCAGATGACATATAGCTAAGGGGGAGGGGGGGAATAGGACGAGCGTTCCAGCTGGGAGTCCCTCCATTAGCGCTGGCACGGAGCAGCCGGAGCGCTGCCAACCTCCAAGTGCTACATCATCTCTGCGTGCACAGGAGTGGATCTATTGGCATTCCTACCTGTTGGTTTAAATTTACACTCCTTCCTGTGAAAGCTTAAAGTAGAAATGTTGGCACCTGCAATCCTGTAATCACCGGCTCCAGCCCCGGACCGAGCCACCCTGGCAGGAGAAGAAGGGCTTGAACTGACTGCACTCAGCCGCGAGGCAAAATTCAGCTTCCTCCAGAAGGAGGAAACTGAAATATGCTTTTACAACAGAATTGTCTGGAATTTTATTGTTTTGACATTAATCCCGGGGATATTGTATGTAGGTAAGGAGTAAATAATTCCCCAAAGGAAACGGGAACAATTAGCTGTTAGCATAGGAAGAGAAAAGGAAGAGTGGAGTTAGAGAGAAATATCAGACTGGCAGCCCAGTCATTTAAATTTCTGCACTTTATTTCCGTTGGTGTAACTGTATAAATCATATTCAAACAGCAAAACCAAAGCCGAGCCATTCCTTTAGGTGCTGCCTAATATTTGTAAATACATCCTCAGAAAAAATACCTTAAAACCAGAGCAGGAGTCGTGAAAACGGAAGAGATTTTAAATCAAATACTTAGACTCATTCTCCCGGGGGATTCCCGCGGTGAGCATACGTGCGAGGGATCTGCTGTTTAAAACGAACTTTCAAATTTGGCAGAGCGGGGGGGAATGAGAAAACCTTCCAGGGAGCATCCCCTCTGCCACACCCTCGAGGGATGCTGCTCGTGAAGGGCTACGAAGACGTGTTGGAGGGAAGGGGGAATCAACCCCAAAAAAACCCCCAAAAACCCCCAAAGTGGATTGGGTTGTCACTTGGAAGAAAGCAGAACTCAGACCCCAAAACCGAGAGGGTTTTGTAATTGTGGTTCTGCCAAACGAGGGCGGCGAAGCGGCGCC
>NW_005054410.1:895823-911541 GCF_000277835.1 Geospiza fortis
CAGGACAAAGTGCTGCGGCAAAGGTCACGGCCGGGGAGCCGCGGGAAAGAGGGGCGTCCTTTGGAAGTGGGGTCATGGTTCCCATCGAGTACCGGGAGCTGGCAAAAATGAGGATAATGTGGTTGTGATGCGCTCCTTGGAGTGCAAGACACTGATGTTATGAGAGAGGTGTATCCCAACTCTTCAGTAATAGATATTTTTACAGCTTTTGTGCTTGTGACTGATTTTTAACTTACCCTGTTCTCTGGTTTGAGAGTAGAAGTGTTTATTGAAATTACTTAATTCTTAGTGTAATCTGAACTGGGGTGTGTTAGTGTGCCGGCTGGCAAGAAGCAAGCAGCTTCAGGTAAAGTGCTAACAAGGGCTCTTGGTTCTCAGAAATGTTAAACACTTATGGTTTTTCCTTGTGATTTGTATCTGTCCATGTCGGGCACACTGGCTGTGACATTGTGTGCAGTAGTCAGAGGAACATATTTTCTACCAGTTATAGGAAAACTGCTTTAAATTGAATGCAAATAGCTGCAGGTCTGAAGAGCCACATTTTTCTGCCCTGTAATAGAGCCAAGCTGTAATAAAATTTTGAGAAAACTAAAGCACAATAGCAATAATCACAATAAACAAAAAGGTGAGTTAAAGATATAGAGCGGTAGAGGGTTGGAAAACAGCCATTGCTTGATGTACCTCTTTGTTGTAGAGAGGAAATCATGGTTATGCTGAAGATTTCATCTTTCCTTGCTGTTTATGCCTTGGTTGTGTGCCAGATGGACAGCTTCCAGGCAGCCCCAGTCAGGTAAGAAGCTGGTCCTGTTGCTGAGTGCTCTGTCTGAATGGGATGAAAATGCTTAATATTCCTGAGAGCTCCAGGAGGGAAACAGATCGCGGTGAAGGAGAAAGGTGGCTGCTTTTTGTTTTGATTCCATCTTTAAACCTCCCGACGCTGCGCGTGAGGAGAGCGCATCGGGGCTCGCACATTCACAGCCTGAAAGGCACTGTCAATGACACACAGCCTGCCAAACCCCTCTCCCTGCAGCAGGCTGGGCTTTACTCACCCTGTTTCCCTTGCCTCTGCCCAGACCTGGCTTGGAGTCCCTCACGGACCGAGTGGCTCTCAGTGATTACGAAGCTCGGCGGTTATTAAACGCGCTGGTGAAGGAGTTCATACAGATGACAGCAGAGGAGCTGGAGCAAACCTCCGAGGGGAACAGGTAAGGACTGCAGCCCTGAGCAGCAGAAAAGCAATGTGGGAGTGTTATATGTTTGATATTTAGCAAAAGCCATTTGGGCAGACCCTCTGCAGGTCAAGTTCCTTTTTGTTCTCTTGGGGTTATGGCTGACTGGTAAAGGGTGATACTGCAGAGACATCCTAGTGTTGGTGTCAAGAGAATGGCTTCCATCTAGTTAACCTGCCTCTGTCTGTCTCTTATTTCTGAAAGTGGAGGGCGATTTGAGCTTGAATGAGTAGGTTGTGTTAAAATATGGCAGCAAAAGGTATGTCTTCCCAGTGGGAGTGTTAGGGCATTACTCAGTCACTCTTGGATTCTCTGTCGTGCAAGTGCATGCTGGTGTAAGGCATGGAAAGTCCCTGGCAGGAGGGATGTGTTCCTCCTGATGCACGCAGCAGCGCCACTGTCCCTGGGACCAAAGGCATGCAGGAGCACTTGCATTATCCTAACAGGATTTGCATTGCAATGCATGGGGATGGATGAGACACTGAACAGCATGCGGGATGTGGGGGAAGTTCAGCTCCCTGACCTCTGACTGTATGAGCATCCAAAAGGCTAATGGACTTGCTTGTCAACAAAATTGGATTCATTAACAAATGGTGTTTTCCTTCTGACTGCTTTTGTATGGACTTGCCTTGCATGGAATGCGATGTGGAGGGTTTGGATTTATTTTGAATGAATGTTTAAGTTTCCTAGCAGTAGATCTTTAATGCGGGGAAGAAATGCATGGATGTGCATGCTTGAGGTTACTCTTCCTTTGGGCATGTTTTTATTTTCTTTCCCCCCTGCAGCCTGGATAAGCCCATTTCCAAACGCTGTGCCAGTCTGAGTACTTGTGTGCTGGGCAAACTGTCTCAAGAATTGCACAAATTGCAAACTTACCCTCGCACTGACGTCGGGGCTGGAACTCCTGGCAAGAAGCGGAATGTGCTGAGTGACCTGGAACATGAACGCTATGCAAACTATGGGGAGCCCCTGGGAAACAACTAGACATGCTTATTTCTCCCCCTTTCCCTTTTTTAACCTGATGCATGTGGATATAACTTTGATTGCTAACTTTGCTGTGTTCTTTTGATTCTGTTTTCGACAGAGAATGTTTGAGATGGACCTAATGTTAGGAAGACCAAGAGTATAACATGCATATCAAACTAGGGGAAAAAATAAATAAAAATGATCAGCACTGCCTTGACATTCCAAATGATTTTCTTAGACATTGATTAAAAAAAAATTCTAAAAAAGGTTCTTCATTTCTGGCTGCTAAATGTATGAGTAGATTTTTTCTTTTGTGCTTACCCATGCACTTGTTCAATAAACCTATTTTTCTATAAGGGTTAGATCTGCTTAGTTTAACATTTTGTTTTAGAATGTGAGATTTCTAGATGAGGTTAGAAAAATGTTGCAACTTGTCTTAATGTTCAAGAGAGGCAATGCTAGTAACTTCTAGAAAAGTTCAGAGAGAGCTTAGAAGTCAAAGTTCTACATACAAATTTATATGTACTGCTGTAATCAGGCATGCATGCAATCCTGTTGGTAGGAACCCTGAGAAGCAAAGAAATCAGGAAGGCTCATACTTATTCATTCTAACAAACTAGAAATGTAATCCTGTTTAAAACTGGGTGCTGAACATGTCCAGGTAAGAATTTTGTGGTCTTTTTCTTATTTTACAATAGGTCTTTGCACTATATTTAAAACTTATGTACCTTTAAAATATTTGTGTCGATTTACAATTCACCTATCTTAGATTGTCTTGCATTAAGAGCCAAACCCATATTTCTTTACAGTTCTGTTTCAGCGCTGCATCTATCTTGTAATTAGAGGCCTCTTTCAAAAAGTTGGCATTGATTGTAAAAGTAACTCTTCATTGTTAAAATTAAGAAATTGCCTTGTGATGCTTAGCTGAGAAAAATCCCTCCTACTGCAAGAAAAACTCATTGCTTTAGTAGAAAATTCTTCAAGCAAGGATTGTGTGAATGCATATTCCTTGAAGTTCCCCATGTAGCACAACTGTTAGCTGTAGGCTGAATTGTGAGCAGAGAACTAATACTGTCACAGTCTGAACTGCCCCATGCTGGAGTTCTGTAGTAGACAAAGGTCCAGCTGGAGGAAGGAGAGGTTCTCCCATTCCCACTGAGCACCTGGAAGCAGTGTCTTTGTGTGGTTCAGCTCTGAAGGCAGCTGGTCAGAGTCACTGGCAGAGCTCCTGTAGTGGTCACTGGTGCTGCAATTCCATTTGTTTTCTGGCTGTTAGGGAGCACAGGTGTTGGAGTGACAAGTGAAAAATCTGTGCTGGCTACTGCCTCTCAGGAGCACCTCAAGCAAAATACAAATGTGAGCTTTTGGAGGAAGAGGGGATTGTTTAAATACTCTAGATCTGAACCTCCTCAGCTCCTTTCCATGCCCATAATCCCTGGCTGGAGGCAGGCAGTAGTGCAGGTGAGGCTGAAAATCTGGCCTGGATTTAGTCTTCAGTCCAGCTCTTTTATAAAGTGAGCCTGAAACAGAAAACCATGAAGAGGCTTCTTTTAGCAGTTCTAAGCCATGCACAGAAGGTGCAAATGCCTGCTGCACTGCCAGCCTGCTTTTAGTCCTGCAGCAGAGCCTTTGCTGGCCATAGTGATGTCTGACTGCCTGCAGGGCTCGTGCTGCGGGAGCTAACTCTTCCTTTTCCTCCTGAAAAGCAGTGTAACAGCACAGAAGAGGGCCTGCAACACAGCCACCTGTGTGACCCACCGCCTGGCAGATTTCCTGAGCAGGTCAGGGGCAGTGGGCAAGAACAACTTTGTGCCAACCAACGTGGGCTCCAAGGCCTTCGGCAGGCGGAGGAGAAGCGTCCAGATGTGAGGAGCTGAATGGTGACGTGAACCCGGTAAGTGCACAGCACCAAACAGAGCCTGGGGCATCACCAGTGTTCTGGTTGTGTGGGGGGAATAACAGACCTGCAGTGGTCACCTCTGAGAAGACAGGGGGAGTAAGAGTGGGGAAAGAAAAAAGATGTTACAAGTAGAACAAAGAGGAGTGTACAAGAGCTTTTGGAGATGTTCTGCTTGTGTAACCACCTTCACAGTGCCTTGACTAAACACAACCATTTGGTTGGAATTGTTGGATTGTTTTACCACCAACATTTCATTGTCAATGTATCAGTAACTCTGGTTTTCTTTCTTACAGATTGCAATGAAACTGAAAACTCGACTTTAATTTCTAATGGAAGCAACTCTTCTTCATAAACCAAGACCACCAAAAAGATTAATTTTTCATCCTACTATTGAAAATGTTTTATTTAATACAAATGAAAACACTTCTGTTATGTATAGTAAAAGAGAATCTAGTTATTAAAGTTAAATTATTGTATATTCTTTTTATATGCAACTCTATTTCAAATAAAATGTGACGGCATCTATTATTTATTTATCTTCCAGCTTATGTGATCCATGCTACTTATCCTGGCCCTACTGCCAAATCTCGGGGATTATACTAAGCTGCTGCCTGGCAAGGCATATGTGTATTATACAGTGTGCTGTGCCTTGATGTAAAACACTTAACTATCCTGATTGTACAGTATGTTTAAAAAAAAAAGAGATCACTTCAGTATTGTATTATTTGTGAATTTACGCAGAATTAAAAAAAGTATTTTAGATACACTTGGATTGAGAAACTGATTTTTCATTTGGATATGCTTCTGGAGACGTGTGGCGCCAAGCCAACATCATTGCAGATCAGTTAGTCCATTGATCTGCTCTGGCCTTATTAACTATAAATACTAGGGTTTGAGTCAAAAGTTCAGAGCAGAAAGAATAGCTGCTTTTTATATATATTAAAAAAACCCCAAATGAGCCAAAAAGCCACCACTTAGACTTCTGCTAGCAAAATAAGATGAAGCCGCAGGTACATCTAGTAAAAACATGGGGACAAATTTCATTGTGTAGTTTAAAACAAAATCATTTGATTCAGGCTCTAGTTCAGGTGAAATGGCCTGACATCGGCTGTAGATTCTTGTGTAAAGTCAAAAAAAGTGAATTAGGAAGAGAAAGAGAAGCTACAGAAACGTACATTTCTTTGAAGCAATCCTGAGACAGAGTCTATTTAGGGATCAGGGATAAATAATTAGAGTGAGTGGAGAAGAGGGTAGCTGGATCCATTCCATGGACTTCTAAGTGGTGCTGCCAACTTCCTTCTCAAAGCTGCTGCTGCTTCAGTTTAGCAGCTGAGTCAGATATTTGTTTAGATTTGTTTCGTGCTTTACAGCCTGACCCTAAAATCTGCTTCATCAATTCAGATGAGTCCCAGAATGGGTGAGGGCAGAGGCCACAGGGGCATCGTGTGGTGCCACCTCCCTGCTCCAGCAGGGTCATCCTACATCCCACAGCGCAGGATTGCATCCAGGGGGTTCTGCATTATCTCCAGGGAGGGAGGCTCCACCTTGCTGTGCAGAGCAGAGGTGAAGGTTCTCATGCTGTCCCTGTGTGTCTGTGCTGCAGGTGTCACAAGGAGGAGCTTGGCCAGCCCAGGGGGGACACTGAGGCCGCCCAGTGACTCCAGTCTGTGCTCGTTCCTGGCTGCGGGGTCACTCTTCGGAGCAGCAGCCCTGGTAAGTCAGCGTGCAAAGCAGGCCTTGCAGGAGGTGAGCCACTGCCCTGTGTTTGTGCAAGGACCTGCTTGGGTTAGACCAAACTGCCAGCTCTGGAGCCTGTCAGTGTTTGTTGCTATGTTTTGGGTGTTTCCCCCCGATTTTCTTTACACAAAGTGGGGGTCATATGCTGGGATTGCCTGGCAACCTCAGCAACCCCTTTCCCTGTCACTGCAGATCCTTTGGGCACAGGTGGCACCTTGTTTCTTTGTTTCCTAGTACAGCACTCAGCAGTTTAATCTTATCAAAGATAGAATGCTAAGTACAGTTATTGGGGTGAATACATGTATTTTAGTGATTCATATTCAACAAGAAGCCAGGCAATGCCCATAGGCCCCTTCTGGCTTTAAAGTCTAAATGGTCAGGCAGTTTATTTTTTCCCATTTACAGCCATTCTCTGCTGAGAGACACCTGAGGCTCTGCATAATTGAGTGTCAGCTGTATATCCATCTAATCTAAAAACTGTTAGTCCCTCTTTTCAGTGTAACGAAATTATGCAAGGGATTTCCCCAGACCAGCATTGCACACCACAGCACAAACCTGACACATAAAACATTCAAGTAGCCTTGGTGCTGGTTTTTACCTTGTCTTGAGTATTGGCTTTTTCCTTGTCTGGAAATTTGGGTGAAACTTTTGATACATGGTTTTTGTGCTGATTGTTGTTTTCTTTTTCCTTAGGAAAGAACTAACTACTTTCCCACCTCAAGATATATTCCTGTTGTATCTTCTGTCTCATTTCTCATTTCTTAGGATCTCTGTCTGCACATCAATGCAATACACTTAGCAGTGCATATCCCTGTAAAGGAAAGAGGGTTGAGCACTATGGAAGCAAGGGGGAATACAAAACAACTTTTCCATGATGTGAAGGGAGAGAAGCCCTTCACCACAAAACTGAGATGCTCAGAGCTTTAGAAGGAGCAGATTGTTATTGAAACTAGAGAAAAGCAGAGTTGTAAGCAGTAATATTTTAAGTAAAAATTTGGTAGTTTTAAGGCTGTAAACATTGTAGAAGGAATTGCAAACCTGCTAGAAGGTTGTCAATTGCTTTGACTGGCTGTGAACAAGTGGAAGAAATTGCTTCCATTTTTAAAAGGTACTGGTCTGGGTAATATTACCCAAACTTTTCAGCTCCCAAGTAAACCCCAAACTTCTACTCCAGGTGAAAATCTGTCTTGGAATTAGTATTTAAAAAGGAAAAGTGTGGTCTCTAGTGTCCTTTTCTTTCCATTTTAATACATTGCCATTCTAAGAATACTCAAAGCTGGTGGAAAGTGTAATATTGGTGCAATATATGTGAGTGGCACCAAAGTGACTTAGCATTCAGTATTCATGCAGGAGTGTCTGTGTTCTTGTTTATGAGGCAATATCAGCCTGACTGTAGTTTGGTTCTAATATTTTAGATGTCTGTGTGTGTGTGTGTTTCCTTTAACTGCTAAGTTTTTTTTATTTTTTTTAATCTGAGTGCAAATGAAGTCTTGGGAGAGTACTTTGCAAGCAAAGGCAAAACCACAAGAAATTTCTGAGAAAGAAAGGGGACAGGCAGTGATCTGCTCCTAGAGCTGACTCAGGTTTTGATTCAGGATCATTCACCAGGACATTGCTGCCCACACTGATAGAGCATCATTTTGAAATAACCCAAGTGGACTTCCACTGTGGCAATTTTTTTTTCTACTTCTGTTAGTGAAATTTAATTCATCTTCCTGAAAGCTTCCATTATCTGCAGTGTGAGAAAGGAGCAGAGCTAATGTTATTGCTTCTGACACTGAACACTGCCAAAAGCAACTTATATCAGGCAGTAGTAAATTTTGGTATTGGTTATCTAATCCAGCATTGTCATGTCTAATTAGCAGATTGAACATCTCTAAGAGGTGAAGAGTTTAAAACATGCTGGAGAGTTCGGATCTGTGCATTTTTCCAGACTGAACTGTCTCAGAGCAGGTGAATACTTAGAAATAAACTGGGTGCTTCAAGCCTGGATCCAGCCAGGTCGAGCACTGGCAGCTCGGTTCCAAACTGCTCACAATCACTGCCTCTGCAGCTCAAAGGGCTCAGCATGGTGCACACCTCTGCTGTCTCTGTACTGTTCTAAAAGGCACCACATCCTTTCCCTGTTCTCCACGTTGGATGCTCCTCATGCCTTCAAAAATTCTTCAGTTCTGCAGAGAATGTCCAAGGAGTGTAGTACCATCTTTTTTGTCTTTTTTTTTTTTTTTTTTTACCTACAGAAAGGAAATCATTCCCATTTCCAAATTACACCTAACATTGTCACACTTTCTCTGTGAAATTTCCAGTCTCTGTGAGATTTCGGATTCAATGGAGTAATCAGAATCATTGCAACATTTATCTTTTCTTTCTATTCTTGGCTTCACCACAGCTCTTATTTTCACCAATTACTCTTTTGGCTGGGGCTGAGCTGTGATCCCAGCTAAATTATGAGTGTCACCTCCACGAAAGCAAATAATTGCCTTGCAGTCTGAAAGGGGAGCTTGAGGGCTTTAAACACGGAACAATTTGTGTTATTACCAGCGGTGGGTGCCGAGGCAGCCTTGCCTGGGAGCTGCCTGCCAGACCCCCCAGGTGTCCCCCCAGAGCACAGAAAGGGGACAGGACAGCCAGGTTTGCAGTCACTAGCTCCTCTCCTCCCCCAGCACTGTGTCCCAGGCTCTGGGCATGATGGAGAGTTCCTCCACCTCCTCCTCCTCCTCTGTGGAAATCTATAAAATTAGAGGGTTTTGGGAAAGCTGCAAAAGGCAGGCTTCAGAGACAGCAGAATTGTGATTAGAGCTAAGCATAGCTATGTGATAAGTCAGCAGAAAAATTATGTAAAAAGTAGAAAAGTAAAAACAAATAGAATAATGCTCTGTGTATTAACGCTTGTCTAGAATAACTTCTGAAGCTGCAGAAAAGTTTATCTAACCAGATATTAGGAAGTTTTAAGCTTAATAATGGAGCTCTGTGCATTGTATTTTAAGGCTTACAAGCAGGCATTGTATTCAAAATAAGCAAGCATTGTTTTAACCAAAGGTACATGTGCTTATAGTGCTTGGATAGAACTACTGTCAATATGCTTTTGCTTTGTGTGATTGGGCAAAAAACTTTTAAAGTAAGTTGTAACATGAAGTTCTTTGTCTGCTGCCTGAGGTGTGAGCTGATGGCATCTTCCCATTGTCATAATCACGTAATAAGACTGTTGCTAGAAAATGAAACAGCTCAAAGTACGTTCCTCAGCAGTCCCACCCCGTTTGTGATTTGTACGTAGCCCCCAAGCAGCGATCCTCCTCCTCCTCCTCCTCCTCCTCCTCCTCCTCCTGCCCTGCCAGGGCTGATGGGCACAGCAGGCTCTTGGCAGGACCTCTGGAGACATGGGAAGAGGAGCTCACACTGGAGCAGGTTTGTTGGCAGGACTTGTGACCCCATGAGGAGCAGCCTGCTCCTGAAGGACTGCACTCTGTGGAATGGGATCAGTGCTGGAGCAGTTCATGAAGTGCAGCCATGGGAAAGACTCACACTGGAAAAGTTGGTGGAGGAGTTTCTCCTGTGGGAGGGGCGCCTCTCTGGAGCAGGGGAGGAGTGTGAGGAGTCCTCCCCAGGTGGAGAAAGGAGCTGCAGAAGCAGCGTGTGATGAACTGACCACAGCTCTCATTCCCCAGCACCCTGCACTGCTGGGGGCAGGAACAAGGTAGAGAAATGTGAGTGAAGTTACACCTGGGAAGAAGAGAGGTGGGGAAGTGTTTGTAAGACTTGGTTTTACTTATTATTATTTAACTGAGATGTGATTTTAATAAATTGAACTGATATCCACCAGTTCAGTCTGCTTTGCCCATGCCAGTGAGTGCTGAGTGATCTCCTTGTGCTTATCTCATCCCATGAACCCTTCATTGTATTTTCCCTCCCATGGCCAGCTGAGGAGAGTGACAGAGTGAATTTGGTGGGCACCTGGAATCTAACCATGGTCAACCCACCACTCTAAAGGAACATAATCATGTGGCTATTTGGAGCCTTTATAAATTGTTTTGCAGCTTTGCAAACACTTGGAATGTCCAAATATATTGTGTCAGACACATTAATTTGCACATTGTTCTGCTGACATGCTTGAAGGACTGTTACAGGTCTTCACTGTCTTTTGTTGTGGAAAGAGCCAATTATTCTAGTTAGCATATGTTCCTAAAATAGTTGAATAAATAGTTTATAATTCCATTTTAGCTTATGAAATGGCCGTGATTTTACATGGAACCATATCAAAGTTGTTATTTGTAGTAGGTAGGAATGGCCTGTTACTGGGAATGAATTCCAGGAAAGTGCATCAGGGGAAGGATGACAATTCAGTGAATTCCATGTGGACAGGCAAATTTTATTTATGGAGCAGTCTTAGTAGTTTAGGGGAACTTTTTAGCACATCAATCCTGCCAGAGAGGCTGAAGAAGACAATGTTGCCAGGGTCATTCTTGAGTGTGTACATTTTCCAAGGAAGGTTTTCCTTCTTAGTTAATGCAGTGCTTCTTTATCGTTCTGTAATTAAAGATACTATCTAAGAGTTAAATTAGTTATGAAAATTAATATTGATTGTTGTTCTTAATGCAATAGAAGCAGAGAGTTATTTAGAAAAAGGAAATGGTTCTGACCTTCAAATACTGGAAATATAGAGCTTAAATGAAAACTGCCATAGTTTTTGTTTAAAGGCTTACAGATAAGCAGATGAGAAACCAAGCCATCAGAAGCACTTTATGTACATTGAAAGTGAGCTCAAAGATTTTTTTCATAAACTTTCTGCTTTGGCTATCTCTAGTTTAATCTTAGTCTTGGTAAGGTTGCACACTTCAGTGGACAAAAGGTTTTTTTGTATTATATGAAGATGCCCTTTGCTTCTTCTTCATGACTTGGGTTCTCAGAAGAAACAAAATGTCTTTATTGCGCCTTTTCCCAATAGACAGTGTCAAAGCACTGGATTTATAACTGTGTATTTTAAAGCCGCACACATTTAGTATTTAACTTAATGAAAAGCCTTTGTGACTGAAGATTTTGGTAGGATTTGTGTCCCTATTCTGTTATTCCGGTGACTTTCTCCTCAACAAAAGTTTCATTGCCTGTTTGTTATCTCTTGTTAGATTTGCAGAAGCTGCACTTCATAGGCTGCCACTGGTGCCACTGCAGTGATGTGGCAGGGAGGATTGGAGGTCAAGCCTCTACTCTTACAAAGACCTGTAATCTGACAGGTGAAGAACATTTCTGGTTCTTCAGGTGCTTTTGATGATATGCCAAGATAAAATTAACTTGGGTTGTCTCTCACAGCCAGCCAGCTTTAAGCTGATCATGTTCCATCAGCCTCCTAAACTCCAAGAAAACTGCTTTTTCTCTCAGATTGTTGTGGGTTCTCTAGGGTGGGACACCAGGATTATCTTTTCTTATGGCCAATTCTCCTCCCCAGCCAGGTGTTGCTCTTGTACCAAAAGTTCAACCTGAAACCTGCTGGGTGTCACAGTCTCCAGCCTGACACTTGTGCATCAGGTGCTTTTTGCTGTACGCCATATAATGACCTGATTTAGTGCCCTTTATGTCTCACAAGTCACTTTTTTCTCAACATTGCTGTTTCCAATTTGGTTGGCATTTCTCTGGTGAGCTGAATCTGGTGAGTCTCAAGCTGTGTCAAGGGAAATACAGGTTGGACATTAGGAAAAAGTGTTTTACAGAAAGGGTGATAAAGTTCTGGAGTGGTCTGCCCGGGGTGGTGCTGGAGTCACCATCCCTGGATGTATTTAAAAAAAGCCTGGATGTGGCACTTGTGCCATGGTTTATGTGAGGTGTTGGGGCATGGATTGGACTCAATGACCTTTAAGGTCTCTTCCAACCTGGTCATTCTGTGAGTTCTGTGAGTTCTGTGAATTCTGTGAATTCTGTGAATCTCCTTTACAGCCCTCACAGAGGACTCTAAATTGATATTAATATAATGTGTACCTACAAAGCCCATTTATATCACCACAGAAGTATGAAGTGCCTGTAAGGTAAACAAAAATCTAGACTAATATTTCCATGTCTTCATTTCAGTCTCAGGTTAAAGTTATATCTGGGAGGAAGAGAGGGAAAGGTGTCACTTTCTGTTTTAGCAGGATTTTAGTGACTGCATAAAAGTGAAAACTCTATAAACTTGCTCAAGTTAAGGGAGTGATTGGTAAATACATCTTCTAGAAGCTAGAGGGCACAGGAGCCACAGAAAGCCTCTGGTAAAACTCAGTTACCAGGAGATGTGAGTAAGCCAGAGTAACTTTTCTTCTTTTCACATAAAATGGCACTTGCTACTCAAGTTCAAACAGATTTTTTTTTCTCTTTCTGAAGAAAAGTGACTGAAAATCAGAATTGCCTTTCTGGATTTTTATCCGTTTTGCTGATGGTTTAAAAGAAAAGAAATGATTCATATTGCTATTGATATAAATGAAGTTGCCAGTATAAGCTTCCCATTTTTAATCCAGATTAGTTCAGTAATAATATGGTTTTCTGCAGGAGCTCCTATCATTAACCATTTGTAGAGAACTACTGAGAACTGTTTTAATGGAAAAGGTCAAAGGTAAGTTCATGGGCAGAGGAGTGTTGCTATCAAGCCTAATAATCACAGATTTCAGATTTCCCTTGTCTAGCTGGTCTGGTGGAAGTATTTGAGAACTTTTCCTCACCCTCACAGAGTATTTCTGTGATAGTCCTGGTCTATTTTGTGTTACAAGCCACGTGTCTCACCAGAGTAATACCTGTGTGAGAAGGACATTGGGAAACTTTTGGGTACAGACCAATCCTTACTTTGTTTGCATTTTGAAATGAAGTTCACAGACCTTACCCTAAGTGTGTAAGTGGAACAGAATATCCTGACCTGCTCTCTGGAACATCTCCCCAAATTCCAGTGTGTTTTGTTTTCAGTTCCAAGTAAGCCAGTGAGATAACTTTGCCAGTCTGCAAAGGACACAAGTTGTATGTATGGATTAATTTATGCTGAGTTTCTCATGGCAGTTGGCTTTCTCTCTTGAGCAGAAAATCAGAGGTGCTGTGAGTTTGTATGACTCCTGCATCACAGAAAGGATTCCCTCCAGCCTTTGGGAATTCTACATTTTCCACAGGCTTTATGCCTAAAGTCAGATGGGTGCTGAACCACAAGATAATATTCTAGTAAACAAAAGAGCACTGCTGGAGTAATGAAACTCTGCTGAATTATTCATTGGGTCCTGAATGATGCAGAGAGAGTTTTCATAGTAAACAGCCCTGAAGATGAGAGTGCCTGTGCTGTGCACCTGGCCTGTTTTCTCAGGTAAGCATCTGCAAAAATTCAAGTCTTTGCATAAAAGGACTGGAACAATCATGTTTGGTAGCTGTCAACCAAACTCACCTTGAAATTTATGGCTCATCTTGAATAGTCAATCTAATTTCAAAAACCCCACTAAAGTGCAGGCTCTATTTCCATGGACATAACATTGAAAGCACATTCAAGCACTTTGCTACAAAGCAATGGACTTCCACACATTTTTAAAGGAAGCACATCTTCAAAGAGAAGCACATCTCTGAGCTTGTTGGCCTAAATGTGTTGATGCCTCATAGTAAACGTCTCACATAGCCACAAGAATACCGAATACATCAGCCAGGTTCCAAAACCACAGTGTGTACCAGCAACACAATTTTAGCCCATGAAGCATTTTCCCAGCTGGCCTTTGGAAGCTGAGGAGCAGCACAGCCTCATCCCAAAGTAGGTATCTCGAGGTACATTACTCCCACTGCTGTCGGGGTTTAAGAATGACCAGGGATGTGTTAATGTGAGTAGGAAATTTAAAAGAGGGTGTCCAGCATGGGCAGAGAAGCTGGAGTGGAAAAAATTATGATGGTGAGGCCAAATATGTCTATAAAACTGAACTGGTCTTTCCAACAAACAATATCTGGAGGCTTAGTTTTGGATGGTGCTGGGAGGGAGTGTCTGCTGAAGCCTGCCAATAGTGACGGTGAGTGAAGCAGTGTTTCACTTACAGCTCTGGAGGAAAGATTACATTGGGGGTTGGAGGAGGAAGAAACCCCTCTGTAGAATGAATTTGGAATCCAAACCTCCCACCTTCCCAAAAGCAAATTAGTTTTCCAAAACCCCATTCTAAACTTTGGTGGGAGCAACAAAATGTGCAGCATTAGGTCATGATAGTCTTGTTGCTGGTAGCAACTGGTGGCAGAGAAGCCCTGGCAAGGAGAATCATGATGTCCCTTCAGATTTGTACTGGGCTCCAGCAGGGTAGTGATGGCAGGTGCTATGAGAAAATCCAAGAGCAAAGCAGTGGGTAATACCACAGGTTTGAGAAACATGAGCTATAAAATGCTGTTCATTGGGTGCTATCTGTGCTGTCTGCTCAGTGAGACAGAACCCTGCAAAAAACGAAAAAGAGAAAAAAAAGAGTATTAATATATAAGCAGGGCAGCATTTTGGACTGGGCAATAATGATCCAAGGAAAAGCTGGTGCACTCAAGCTTTCACTAAGCGACTTTACATCTAATATAATGTATTTTTAACATTATATTAATATAAATTATCCTAGTGTATAGTAATACACAGAATAATTTAACTCAGCTGATGTCCCCTTTCAGATGTCTGGCTTGCTTCTGGTGGTGGTTGCTGCTAAGAGCTGTCATACTAGCTGAAATTTATCAAGAACAAGGTGCAGAGTTTCCTTCATCATCAAGTGTCATAGAATATTTTTTTCAACATGCAATGTTTTAAAAAGTATAATTTACAGTTTTTTACAACATTTTTCTTCTTCATTAAAGATGAAGTACAGCTTATTAGGATGTCTTGTAATCTTAGAGTAAAATGTAGCAAATTAATCTGATTCATTATTGTAAGCATCCAAAAAGTTGTTTTGCTACTGGATATCAAAGAATAGGGCTGTTGGAGAATGGCACTCTGCTTAAAGGCATTTTTTCCCTGATAGTAATTTGTGGGAGACTGAGACATAGCTTGATTGCAGATTGCAGATTGAAATTTAATACAAAATTGTAAACTTTGTGCAGTGTAAAGCAGTCTTTGCCTTTCCTATAGCAGATGTGCATCCCACCTTTGATAGCTCCATTTGGTGAGACCGTGTTGCTAGACAGAGGCATGGAAAACCTTTAGTGTTTTTTTTCCCTGAAACTGTACATATTTATGTGCTGCCACTGTCAGAGGCTTCCCTGTTCTTGCCTGGTGACTGGGGCTGTCTACTGGGTTTGGCACTTTGTTCTCTGTGCTTGACTTGTAAGAGATTTACAATTTATTGGGAGCAGGGAAAGTAATGTGAAACAATTCACTCTAAAAAGTTAAATACTTGTGATTTCTCCTGCACAACTTGCAATTTTTGACTTGATTTTCTGTGATATCTTTGCCTATAGGGCTGAAATAGGATGAGGTTCAGTTCCTGCTTCTCTGAACTTTTGACACTCTTGCTGGCTGTTTTCTGTATGTTATTCCCCATCCAGTCCAGATGTTTCTGCACACGAGCCACCCAGCCATTCAGCTTGTTTATTTTGGAAGGCAAAGCCTTGATTTTGTCCTGTGGTGGAGGACAGCATTAGAATGTGGAGAGTACCCATTTTTTGTGGAAGGACTCCAGTGCCTTTGGCATCCTTGCATGATGGGATGTGGTTGCTGCCCAGCTGCTGCTTGAAGCTGGCTGTGGCAGAGGCTGGGTGATTTCTGTAGTGTTTCTTGCCTGTTTTGGTGCCCTGTTATGTGTGCCTGAGACTGTAATGTGAGCTTGTGGAAATCCCACAGGAATGGTGCTTGGGATCACTGGCCCTCTTCTCAGCCTGTGCCTGACTGAGGCTGCCTGCAGCCTGCACTCCCAAGGGACCTTGATGTTTTCCTCCCAAATTTGGCTCTTTC
>NW_005054410.1:911551-914925 GCF_000277835.1 Geospiza fortis
CCCTCCCTTGAAGCATATGTTGACTCGTAGTTTTTCTAAAAAAAGGTTTTGTGAAAAGCTGGTTGATCACTCTTCAGGCCAGATTTCGAATCTAGCTCTGCACAGAGCGCATCTCCCTAGGATGAGAGACCTTGGCTGAGTGCTGCAGCCAAAAACAAGACAAAATTTTGAAGGAATAATTCTCAGAAAAGCTGACTTTGGGCTATCTTGGCAAGACACTGATTAAACTTCTTGTTTTGGGCCACAATGCATGTATGGGTGGGAAGAGTGTGTGGAAAGCTGCCTTCCTCACAGAGCTCTTGGCCTAGGTTAGGCTGTCTGGGACATGAAAAGCTGGGCTTCCTCTGGCTTTCCCTATGGCTTGCACAGAACATTTCCCATTATTACATTGCTGGAATAAATCCACGAGGGAGGCAGAAGAGGAGAAAGGAAGTTCATGTTTTCTAGTCAGAAGATGAAGAACAAATTTGAGTGGTGGTTTGGGGTGGTGAGGGGGATTTGGGGCGTGCCTTGCTGTAGGCACTGCCCAGTCACTGCTGGGGGAACACAGAGTGAAGGCTGAGCAGAGACTGAGAGCACAGCAAAGGGAGAGTGTGACAAAAGTAAAATGAGAAAAGATAAACTGGAAAGGGCTGAAATCCAAACCTTAAATTCAAAGAAGGAAGATTATTCACTTTCTCCCCCTTTCAAGTTTTTGGGGACTAAAAGGTGTGTGGAGGAAGAAATGTATCCTAATCTTAAGAATGGGGGATGCTATTTAATCTGCACTGGATTGTGGTGGATCAACCTGGCAGGCAGATAAACACCACACAGCCACTCATGTCCTCTCCCCCCACCACCAGTGGGATGAGGGAGACAGCTGGGAAAAAAGAGTGAAATTTGTGGTTTGAGATAAAAACGGTTCAGTAGGAGAGAAATGGAATAGGAAATAACAGCAATAATAATGACGATTAAAGAATTAAAATACACAAAACAAATGATGCAGGATGCAACCACATCCAGCAGCCAGGAAAAGAAAATAATCTTGGTGGTACCATTAGGGGTGTTAAGGAACGCTGGTATCAATGCCAGTGCTCACTGAACAGTTTGAGCTCTTACCATGAGAATAATTAATACCAGTTTCCTGAGAAGGTGGCGGAATTTGCCAAGCATCCAAAAAACAACCAGACCATTTTCAGGTCCTGATTATTTCCTGAGGAACTGCTTGACCCCAGGGGCCTATAGCAGCCATGACAGTCTGCCTTTGCAAAGCCCCTTAGAATAGATCCATTCAAATGCAGACATAATTACACCTCTCCTCACAATATTATATTTCAAATATCCTCCCAGTAATCAGAATCTCTGCAGTGTGTGAGGAGTGAAGAGCCCCTTTATCCTTACAGCAGAAAGCATATGAACTGTTATGAGCTAAAGAAGGTTAATAATGGGAAAGGCTAATAGAAAAGGCTTTGAGGCATCATCATAGTCACAGAAAAGGCATGAGGAAATCTGAGAGTGAATGACAATGCTGCCCCTTTATCAGAAAATGCCCCGATGGAGTGTGAGTGAGAACAAGAATCCTCTGCCTCCCCCGCAGAAAATCACAGCTACAGAGGAGTTGTTGTATATTCCAGTTTGTTCCCATGGTTTTAATCTTCTAACTTACTCTAATTATTCCTATTCAAGGCTGATTTATGTTTGGCAACTTGATGTTAGGAGGAGTTCCCTTTAGCAGAACAACACATGCTTGCAGGCAGGATGGGGGGAATATGATGTGTTCAGAGGCAGTGAGGCAGTTATTTGGCCAAGAAAATCTCTCTGACACTGCCTGTGCAGGCAGATATTTCCTTATTTGCAGTAGGCTTTTGTTTCCCCTTGATGAAGAGCAGCAATGCTGACCTCATAAGGGATTCCTTCCAGTTTGTTTCCCAGGGTTTTTTAGGTGCTCATACATAGATTTTTAACAACTGTATGGTTTTTGCAGGAGCAGTATGTAACACAACAGTAAATCCATAAGAATTTCCACCAGCTGTGCTGTGTTATGTTGCTTTCCAGAATGGAGAACAAGTTTTTCTCAGCTGTGCTCAGTGCCCTCACACTGGGATGGTGACTTTGCAGGAGGGAGTGGGACACACCTGACAGCTGTGTAACCAGGAAAGTCTGAAAAACCTGTCATAGGTACTAAGTGTCTACAAGTTGTATCAAAATCAGTTTCCTACTAGGGGAAAAATGAGGAATTAGCTGGTCTTGGTTTTTTTTTGGTTTTTTTTTTTGGTTTTTTTTTGTTTTTTTGTTTTTTTTTTTTTTTTCCCCCAGGAACTGCCTGTCATCTGGAAACGCGCTTAGAAGGAAGCAGGGGAGCCATAATGGGTGTAATATGGCACATGGCAAGGAACTGAGAACAGAAAGTTTAATAAGCAGCATGGAAATCCGTGGGAAAACAACCCCTGTGAGTTCTGCTGCCTGTACTGTACAGAGATGTGGACTTTGCAGTTTCTCCTCAATGGGAAGAGGTGTTAGCTGGGGAAGTGACCATTTTTCCAGATAAAAAGCAACCTGTGGTAGTGACTTTATCATGGGACAGAGAATGGGACCACAGAGCAAACAAGGGGCTGAGTTGGAAGGGGAGCCTGGAATTATGGCCAGCCTCCCCCAGAAGAGGAGGTTGCTTTGATCTGCAGAAGGTGACTGATGTACCTGCTGTCACCTACACACAAAGATGTACCAGCAGCTTGTAAATTCTATTTAAAATGGAGGAATCAGCGAGCTCTACACTCATGAGTGTTACTTCAAGAAACTTCACTGAAACAGTCTCTGAAATCTGTGGTCTGTGACCATACACAGTGAACAAAATGTGCTGGTCTGACTGAAAACCTGTAATTTGTTAGATTAGCAGCTTGCAGAGATAGAATTTAGCACTAAGTGAGGGTTGCTAACTGGAAAAAAAAGAGAAATAGATATTGATTTATCTAATTATATGCAGGGTTTATTTAAGGTGGAGATTAGTCTGCTTTAAAAAAAAAAGTTGCAATGAGTAAATGTATTACGTGCTCAGTGCATTTATTGTTGGAAGCATGGGATTCCTACATGTGGTATTGTTTGTTGGGTTTTAAAATGTACAAAAAGAAATGCATTTTTGATACCAAATGAAAAAGTATAGGTGACCCCAGGTTATGTCTATGGTCCTATCAAAGTAGCATTTGACTTTAAGAAGGAGATTTTACCTGCCCCATGGTCATTGGTGTTTTTGAGGAGAGTAACAAGGACTTTGATGGTTTCTCTGTGGAAAGCATGCTGGATCTGCATGACAAACAGAGTGAGATGGAGCCACATCTTTGTGGAACCCATGCAGGGGTGTTTTCCTTGTCCCACTTGGTGTCCATGAATCCTGGGGG
>NW_005054410.1:914947-942018 GCF_000277835.1 Geospiza fortis
TTCCTGCTGGATTTTTTCCTCTCTATTTTCATTAACCTCTGAATAGAGATTATTTTAATTAAAATAATCTTGACAGCACCTATGAAAAAGCTGTGGGGGTTGTAACAGCAATTAGGTGTGTTGTCAAAGATGATAAGCAGCCTGGTATCACAGGAAGGAAATTAACACTCTGACCAATAACGGAACAGTAATCTTAATCCAGGGCTTTTTGCCTCTTAGGAACTCTTCAAAATGGATGGATTTTGGAGACCAGGCAATTTTAGAACAAGACAGTTAAGCAATCAGTGCCATAAAACATCTCCATTTTAAAAGTCAATGTCATACTGGTGTAATAGTGGCTGATGGCCAGCCAGCAAGAAATGTGATGTTAATTAGACATTAACAGTGCAAAGCCTTGATGATTTTCCTGTATTTTGGATATCACAATGATTGGGAATTGTATTCAGCATCAGGTGGTGGAGCTTAAGAGTGATCTGCATCAGTGCCAGGGGTTTCTCTGGGTTCTCTACTGCAGAGAGAAGGCATGGGAATGCTGGCAGCCTTTCTCTGCCGTGAGGAACAAAAGGTTTGAGAGCCTTCCTTTCTAGGTTGTGTCAGCACCAGTCTTTTATTACTTAGGAGCTGCTCTGAGCACATAATTCACAGGTCTTTTGGTAAATTGCAAACTCCCTAAATTATAGTGTTTTGCTCATCCTGAAAGCACCATTCATCCTCTAGATGACCAGCATCACTGGGGCAAGCAGAATTAAAATCAAACCCTGCTGGCCCAGGCAGGGAGGCACTGTGCTCTGCCCAGGAGGGGCAGGTGGAGCTGCTGTGGGTGCAAGGGCTGGATTGCTCTGCCCAGCACAATCACAGGGGGCTGGAGAGCAAGGCTGCCCAGGGAGGAGCAAGCTGTAAAAACAGCCACAGCTTTACTATGAAAGGGGATGACAGGGGATTGAACTAAAGGTTGGAGTCAGATGGAATCTTGCAAGAAGAGGACTGGGAATAGTCCATCTGTAGGTGCCAGAGCAGATATGGGCAGGCTTGTAGGACATGGAATGGATGAAGCTGTACTTATCCATAAAGGCTGAGGTAAAAATGAGGCTGGAGAAAGTTTGTGGTTTGCTGGTACCCCTGTGGAACTTCCTGAGGTAGATGCTTCTCTACAGGTCACCAGTGACGGATTTCCAGGTATCCTGGAGGAAAGGAGTAGATGGAGAAATTCAACTCCTATGTCAACAAGAAAAGGGCTGACAAGTTTAATAGAGACAGCCCTGCCTTGTCCTTATCCTGCCTTCCCAGATGTAATCCAAGCAAAACTGCTCCTTGGCATTTAGGGCTCGTTTTGCCCTTCTGTACCCTGTGCTCCAGCTCGTGCTCCTCTCCTTCACATTTTCTTGTCCCCTTCTCAGAAACACGAGAATTCAAGCATGGAATGGTATCATGCCATGTTCCTGGTTAGAGAAACCAGCACTGTCATGTGCCTGAGATGTTTCAAAGGGAAGCAAAGTCCTTGTCTTGCTGAAGCTTTAGTAGCCCTCTGTCATTTCCAGTAATGTGTGAGTAGCAACCTACAATGTGCACCCATCCACACAGGGTTTTTCTAAACTCCCTTTTTCATCCCTAAAACTAAAACAAATCTCTACATTTAGTTGAAAGCTGCATCTCAGAAGAGCTGTGATTTCAGGAAGAAGATAATAAGATACTAAAGTAAGAGTTTATTTCTTGTTTGCTTTGCAGTGTGAAGAGACTGGATCCTGCTACTCCAGAGACTAATTCAAAATGTAGTGTGAGAACATTCCTACCCCAAGGACATTTCCACTGTAAGAGAACGTAAAAAATCCAAGCAAAAAAAGCAACATGTAAGTTAAGAACCAGGGGACAGGAGGACAACAAGCGCTTTTTTTTTTCTGTTAAAATATGTATTGTTTGTTCCTTGCAACCCTCCAGCTTGCAGTTCTCTCATGTCTTCTAGTGCATGTGGATGAAGGCTTTGACCTGAGGGATGATGACAGCCAGGACCAACTCACTTGGACTAAAGCAGGAGGGAGATTTCTACAGCTTTAGGAGCTGTGTGTAAGGCAGCCCAGCAGGCTGCAGGGGCTGGGGATGCCCTAAGAGTGAGGCTGGGCAGGACCTGGAGACAGGAACTCAGAGCTGCAGAGAGGAGTAAAAATCAGGCGCAGTGGGAAAGGGCAGCGATGGAGCGCATCAGGGGAGGGTGGATGAGAGTGGAATAGCAGCCACTCTGAAAGGCACAATGGATGAGGAAGTTGGAGCAGAGAGAAGGCAGCAAGGACAAAAGTTCACCCTCTTCAATGCTGACAGAGTTTTGGGGAATTGAACTAAAAGCTTCCTTTCTGAGGGAAGTCTCAGATCTGGAGAGCTCCACAGATCAGTAATGATGTACACTGAGTTTCAGTCAGCTTCCAGGCTGAATGTACAGGGGAAATGGCTATACTTTCTTTCTGATAGAATAGGAGCAAACATTAAATGCAATAGAAGCCAAACATAATTTCCAAAGTATTTTCCTACTTTATAAAGCCAGAAGTTTAGAAGGTTTATTTTGTAAGACAGCAACAGGCAACATATGCAGTACTTCTAAGGAAACACCTGTGTTGTGCAAAACCAGTAACATACCAGACATAACATGCGTGGTAAACCAAACTTTTAGTGCTCTGCATAATATCATTCTTTTTTTTTTTTACTAAAAATATTTAATTAAAAAATATCAGCCTACATTTGTTGAAACTGTGTTGGTGTCCCACTACTGACAACAATTCTCTTTTAAAAGGAAAGTTTCTTACAACTTTCTTCCAGTAAACCACATCTGGATTTTTAACTTCATTGAAAGTTTTTAATGTGTTTTTATATCAGACTGTATTGTAATGGAATTGTTATTTATCTCCAGATTTATCCAGTTTCTGGATAATCTTTTTGGACTATCTTTCATTTATCAGGGTCTTTAATTACATTCCTCTACTGCTGACCACTACAAAAATTGAAATCCTCACCACAAATCTGTAAAAATGTTTCCACTTGCACAGGGAGACAAAAATAGAATAATTCCATGTCTTTTTGGACGGGTGCCTGGCTGAAACTATGCAGGGTTTGACTGACAAGAGGATGTAGTCTTTGCTGAGAGCGCTTTCTTTAAGGTCCTTTTTAGCCTTCAGGAACATTTAAGTAGATGAATGAAGAGAGGATTTATGCTAGTTTCCCTTCATTTTTGTTGACTCTGCCTGCTTTTTTGTAACTTTTGTCTCCTGCAACAAAATCTTTTCAGCTCTTGGGGCTTGCTGAATATATAATCACAAGCTGGTAAGTAGGAACTTCAGAGAGTTTTGGGTTGAAATGGCACTCTATTCTTTTGTGTACAGCTGTGGTAGAGAAATAAAACCCCTTTGTGCAGATAAGGAAAAAGCAGAATTATTGAAATGCTCAGTATTTGCCAGGGTTATAACTGTAAAGTGTAGTCTTTCAGGAGTGAATAAATACAGTTAACACATAGCTCAGCCAGTGAATGCAGTGGGGAGACTTTGCTTGGGTAAGTTGGGAATTATTCTGCATCTGAGTGAGCTCTCCTCACTGTGCTGCACTCCACGTTATCCGTTTCCTGGGGAATGTGGATGGGAGCTTACAAAGCACAGCAGGTAATTGGCTGCTTCAGCTGGAAAAGCAGAAAAGGGATATTTGTTGGTATATACAGAAAGAAAATGAGGACAAATGGTAAGGGCTGTTGGGTGATAATATCTGTCCATAGTCTTCTGAGGTGTCTGTGAGATTAAATCCATACTGGCACTTTGCAAGGGCGGTGAGTGTGTTAAATGTGAAGTTTAAACAGTTGAGCAACTTTTTCTGTCAGTGCATTTTGGACTGGAATTTTCATACACTTTGACTGTAAGAAAGGAGGTGAATGTGAGTGTGATAACAGCTTTTTTGAATTATTTCTGTTGCTGTTCAGGGCTTGTGTTTCTGTATCTCAGCATTCCTTTTTGTGTTGCTACTTTATTTTGAACCATACCTTCATTTCATGTGAACAGTCTTATCTGATGCCTGTGGAAAGCAAACATAGCTCAGCCTGTAGGAACTTTTTTCTGTATTTCTAAACCTGGCATACACTGAGGCAAATATTTCCTCTTGGAAAGGGAAAGCTATTACTGGGTTAGGTGCTTTTTCTCAGTTGCACATGTGGCAGTTTCTACAGACAGACTGAAAAGAGCCTGTAATGGTATATCTATGGTTTTTGCTTAAAGTGGTTTATGTCCAGGTAGGGTGGGGAAGTGTGTTGGCAGTGAAAAGAGAGATGTAGCCAGGTTCCTCCTGAAACAGGGCCATTTTCATGGAAACCTTTCTGTCCCCTGCTTTTTCTCTCCTTCCTCTCTTTCAATGAAGCAGCCTTAAAGTCAAGGCGGATAGATACTAGAATAACATCAATTCTAATTTAATTTTCATAATATTGTGTAAAACCCCCAGCTGTCTGGGGTTTGATATTCCAGAAACCTATGCCCATGGGTAAATGTGTATGATGGGTCTCACTGGAGCTGATTGACACAAGGATATAATATTTACTTCAAAAATGTTTACAGTTTCATGTTGCAGGATTCCAGTCCTTGGACAGTTGTATTTTAGTTTGCTTCCTGAAAATCTCACCCAGAACAATGTACATCTGTGTTGGATGTTGAAATTGTGCTGCATATGTAGAAAGAGACAAAAATGAAATATGTTATGGGTTTGGTAGGTCTACGTGGCTGTGTGTAGGGAGAATACTTGGAAGACTGAAAAATAGATTATGCATTTTTAGCATTTTACTATCTGTAACAAGCAAAGGTTTCTTTCCTCCCCTTTGGTAAAGAGGAAATCCAAGTTTTCCTTTGCTTCTTTTATACACCCCTGTACTCTTTGAGGTGGCTTTAAATTTTCATCAGTGTCATATGAGGTAAAATGTGTATTAAAGCATTAAGGAAAATGGGGTTAAGACCTGCACTGTCTAATAAAAGAAATTAGTATATTTTGGCAGTCATCCTTTGGCCTGTGTAATTTTTTTCCAAAGGGCACTGACATTTCTCCTGGCTCCTTTAGGACTGCCATTCTGTGTGTGGACATGTTTTTCACCCATTGACCTTTTTTATTTATTTTCTTGAATGCCAAATATTTAATGTGTCATTTCTGGCACAAAGTTCTGGTGATCAAAGGGGAAGCAAAACGGGCTTGAAGCAGGTTGCTGGAAAGGCACACATGGGATGGCACAGCCATGGAAAGCTTTCTTTTTTCCTGCAGGAGTTGAGCACCAGTCCTCATACTAACTTAATGAACACAGGAGGAAGCACCTATTTTCCTGGGCCTGGAAAGCAAATGTGGTCACAGAGTGCAATGTTTTCTACCAGGATAATCAGCTAAAGTGGCATGAGTGACTGCCTGCCAAACCTCTTTTGCCTCCTGTGTACCTGGCCCAATTAACTCCATTCTCCACTCTTCAGTCATCTCCCCAGGCAGCTACCTGCCTTTAATGGGCCATAAAACCCATGGCACTGGTCCATGTGGAAATGTTTTGGGGTGTAGGGGCTGTCTTAGCCCTTTGTAGGGGTCTCTGAGTGTCAGAGGCAGCAGTGCTGTCCAAAAAGAAGTTCAGAGGATGTATCTGTGCCCTCCTCCTTGTTGCTGGAAGAGTCTCTTTGGGTAACATAGGTCGTGGGATGAAAGCTGGATTCGTTTGGGAGAGCTGCACTGAGGAGCCAGTGGAGAAACTTCAGCTGAGCACAAAGGGAAGGGCTTCAGCTGGGATTAGATACCATGGTTCTTATCTCTTAAACAAGATTTCTTCTTTGCTTCTGCCTGTCTGCCTCCCTCCCAAGTGGGGATTAACCATAACTTTTCTAATTGGGCTTGTACATGGATTGTGCTTGGTGACAAGTCCAGCAGCTCAGTTCTTTCCCTGCCGCGGCCCCTGTGCCTCCTGGACTCCAACCCACCATCTGCAGAGGTCCCTGGGGTGGGAGGTGCCAGGGGCCAGATGGTCTGGTGACAGACATTCATTCCACAGACTTCAGATTCCAAAGAAAAAGACCTAGGGAGGCCTGAACTTCTGCAGGTGAAGCTCCGCAGGGAGGGAAAGCACCTGGTGCTGTGATCCCAGGAAAAGACAAGAAATCCACAGCTTTTGGGTAGGCTCATGCTTGAAAACATTTTAGCAGGCTTGTGACCTTTAAAAGAGGTTAGAGCTAGCTATTAGTTGATTTGTACCTCCAATGTTCTTTGAGTGTGTGCTCCATATTATCTGAATATACACATATATATATATATATATACACACACATATAGTGTGTGGAAGTGGTATTTCATAGAAATTTTTTAGAGCTAAGGAATGTATTTGATTACCTATAACTATTCCTTGGGGTCTTCCACAGAGATGTGCTCAATCTCAGGGTATTATCCAGAGCCTCAGAATTGAAACTATTGATCGAAACTGGAGTCGATCACTGGGACTCTGCAAAAAATTTTGGGCTGAGCCAAACTTCTCAGATCCTGCCTTTGCATATTTCTGAGTATCCTTGAAATCCAATTGCTCTCATGAGGACTGAGAACTGGAAAGATGGATTTCTCACTCATATTTTTCTGGGAAAGTTGAGACATGTCGGGATAACACACCTGCTCAGTGCCACTCTAAGTCATCTAGGAAATTTAGAGCATTTCATGAATATAAGCCTGCCCAGCTTTCCTGTCATACAGAAAAAACCTATGGAATCAAATTTACTTCTCAAATGTGCTTATTTGTGCACCTTCATCCTCAGTTGGCTTAAGGGACAAAAATCTTGTTTTGCTGGTCCTGAGATTTATCACATGGAGCTTCACATGAAAACTTCTGATATCAAAATTCCAACTTATCAACATTGCAATAATTCAGAGTTACTGAGATTTTTTTTTTTTAGATTGAAGAGAGACCTGGCAAAAGCTGCTTCTAGAGAAATGATGCTGTTGTGATACCCTCACATCCCCAGACTCTGCACCCTGGCAGAGTCCCAGTGTAGTCAGTAGAGCCACATTAATTTGTCTCTAGACAGGAAAAGCTCTCATAATTTTAAGTAAGTCATATCTACATGAAATAACAATAAAATCTGTGAACTTGTATCCTACAAGCATGCCTGGAGAGGGATGACATTCAAACCAGAGGTGCTGGTACCTGTCAGATTAATTTAGTGACCTCTCCCGGCAACCCCAAACCCACTGACTTGTAGAATTGTTAGGGAAACCCAAAGTGGTGCTGGGTCACTGAGAGTCCTGATGCTTTTTGTGTTCTTGGTTGGGAAGGAGTTAAAACCAGTTGTGGAAGTGAGTTGAAATATTCAGAGTAAGAGTTTTCCAGAGGAGGCTGTGCTGACTGAGGGTGGACTTAGTGCTTTCTGCTGCTCTCCTGCTCCCTTAAATTGTGGAAAGAGTAACAAACCCACTGGCTGGGGGTGCTCCCAGGGAATGGCTCACAACAAAGCAATTTGGTATTGGCTTGGCCCAAGCATTCTCAAAAAAAGCCAAGCCTGGCTTTGAGCTGGAGCACAGTCCCAGGTGGTGAGAGCTGTCCTGCTTGGCCCACTCCAGGCTGTCCAGGTCAGCTCCCTGTGGAGCAGCACCCACATGTTTCATTTGGCTGAGTGAGTTAGCTGGCACACAGATATGCTGCCCTACTCAGTGCAGTGGAACAGGGTTAGGGAAAATGTTTCACTGCTGTAACTTCAGCAGAGCAAACATGAAAAGGAATAACAATCGGGGAAAGACCATCGGAGCAGCACGGGCTCTGTCTCCTACTAGGGGTTTGCACACAAGAAGGCAGTGCACCTGGTCTGAGGCAGGAATTCTGCCTCTGGCTAGAGTTTAAACCCCATTTCTTTCCATAGCTACACCCTCTCTCACCAGTCTTGTGAGGGTGGAATCTTCCTTCTGCAGGTTTTGCCGTGGGGCAGCAGCTGCCAAGGTCCCGGTGCTGCAGGGAGCTCATTTCCAGGGCCAGACCCAGAGAGGCAAGAGCAGGAGTGCTGAACAAACCTTGGCAAAAGCTGATCATACCTTGGCTAAGGTCTTTATTCCTCTGGCCTGCTGAAGGAGCCAGAGAACTCGTGCAGCTCTGCAGCCAGATGTGCGCGCCTGCTGCAGGAGTTAAAACTCAGGCAGTGGGGCTGTGGCTGTTGTCTTATTCTCTTTAAAATACATCATGCTGTGTTAATTATGCTTTTCACATGTGTCAGAAGTGATATATGATTAATAAATTAGGATATTTCAGGTGTTGCCTTTGGTGCTGTGTCAGTCAGACAGTGACAGGGTGCAAGATGTGCTCACTGAGCCCTTTCTGCAGGTGGAGACTGCACTGGGGCCTTGACTGCAGCACACTGAGCTGGTGATAAGGCATAAAAACTTACATCCCAAAAGTGTCCCAAAAGCATTTCTGGAGAACAAAACCTATTGCAAGCAGTGCATTTCCAGCCAGCGAGGGCTGCTTTAGTAATAGCTTTTCTGTTAGCTAATTTCTGTCCTTAGGAGGAAGTGGCTTCCTTCCTCTCTTCATTTAATTCCTTTGCTGTGCTGACCTTCACCTGTGTGACTGGCTCCCTGAAATCCTCTCGGGAGGATCAGTGTCAGTTCTAATAAGCCAGCTGTCACTTTACACCAAACAGAAAGTAAGTGTTCCATTCGGTAAATGGCCCAGGAGAACCCAGAGGCTTTTTCTACCACCCTCATTTTTTTTTTTCCTAGGGGAAAGTGTTTTACTTTGACGTGGCTGAAAGTGCACAAAGCGGATTTGAAGCTGCAGATTTAAGTGTCTTGAGTGAAGCCTGCCATGCGAAGCTTTTCTTTATTTATCAGCCGTGCTGAAATGCGATCAGAGTTACGGCGCGGGCTCCGGGCACAAAGAGTTTTCTTGTGTTTCCAGCCAGAGGATAAGGGATACACCGTGTGAGGAACACACTGGGAATTTCTTCCCTTTAGAAAGCTGCCCAGGAAGACACAGGAAAAGTAAGATTGTTACACTGAGCTCTTGGCTACCGATGCAGGGTGCAACACTGCTTCTTGTTGGGAATTTTGCCATTGACTTGATTTCTAGCAGGACAGCTTTTCTCTGTCACAGCTGTTTATTTATTGCTCCCCTTCTGCTGCTTTCTGGGGCTGACAAGCACCACCTGTGCCCCTCCAGCAGCTTGCACAGGTGGGTTATATTTACACCACTAATCACAGAAAGTATTTGAGAGTGGAAGTGAAGGGGAGCTCTGTATTTGTGTGCCTTTCACACAGTAGCTGGTGTCTGAATCCAGCAGCTTGTGGAGCACAGGTTTTAAACAGTGTTTGACACAAGTGAAATCAGTGCATGTCGCTGACTGATCACCACTGGAGAGCACCTTGAGACAGGAACAGAAAGCGGCAGCTCCGGCGCGTGAGAGGAAGGCCATGGTTTTTGTCCGTGGACCTGGAGGTTGTGTAAGTATGGCTGCTTGTGGGGATTTGCCTCTGTGCTGGGGATTTTGCAGCTGAGAAGAGGGCTGGATGTGGAGTCAGATGAACGTGGTGAAATGCTACCCCCATGGCTCTGCAGCTGGGCTCTGTGAAGCCAGTCCCCCTTCTCAGGAAAGGGAGGCCACTCAGCCATGCTCCTCAGGGCAGCTCAGAGCCTTTTTTCCTCAGTATTGTTTGGAGGTACCTCCACAGCAGTGCAGCAAGGTCCCACTGGCTCTCCCCTCCCTGTGGGCTCTTCAAACCTTTCTTGTCACCACTGTTGCTTTGCCAACAGAGGCTAAGGGACAGCAAGCTGCTCAGTGCCTGTTACAGGAGGCTGCCCAAGCTTTACCCTGGAGATGATTCTTTCTCCTTCCTGGCTGCAGAAGTGGGGAGGGCAGCTTGCCTCTTGTTCCTCTGGGCATTTAATTTGTCCTTGTCTCGTGATCTGCATAGGCTGGAGGCCTAGGGCTAAATCTTTCTTCGCTAGCACCCTAATTTATACTCTAAACTAAGTGTTTGCAGTAACTGAAATAGATATCTGAGAGTGATTTCAGGGTATTTAAATCTAGTTAAGTATCCAATCTACCATCCCTCAGCCTGAGTGAGCTTTGAAACAGTGTCTGTATGACAAATATGCATCTGGCTTCTCTGTGTCTTCCCAGGTGTGGGGAAAGGCCTTTGAAAGTTCAAGTCTAGAACCTTGTGCTTGGCCCTGCTCTGCATCAAGCAAACTGCAAAGAGAGGGTTTTAGCTTTGTTTGTTCAGATTTTGTGTTGGACTTTTTCTTGGATGTGTTGGCTGGATGTGTTCCTCAGGCTATGACTTGCAGAGTGGTGAATCTGATATTTAATAGCAGTTTATTTGTTTTTCTGGGGTTTTTTTGTCCCACTTGATCTACTTCAAACTACAAAAGGGGGCTACCTAATCTCTAGACCTCCCCAAAACTTCTGTCACCTTAACAAACTACACCTTAAACAAAGTACCCATAAGCCTTTAAAGCACACAGCTTTGAATAATTGACTTTCACAACAACAGCTGAAATTTGTAGCTTTTCAAATGAATGGAATTGGAGCCCACAGAATCATTGTCTCTTCAAGCCACTGCCCAGGTGGGAAACGGTGCTGGGTAATGAGCCAAAAATGTCTTTATATATATTAAAAAAAAAAGGGGTAGCTTCATTTTCAAGAGATCTAGGATGGAGTTTGTTTTAAATAAAAGTGTGTATATAAGTGTCTTATGTATGGAACTGACAACTGATAATCAGCCTGAAAAATGTGTAAGCAACAGATGTCTTTCAGCATGTGCTGCCTGGATGTAAACCTAGGAAAACAAAATAGATTGTTTTATGGTTAGATCTCATCATGTAAGGGAAGTCAAGTAATTCCTAGACTTGGTGTAGTTCCTTGCTGTTGCAGTTGGAAAATAGGCAATGCACAACTCCAAGCATAGTTTAGACCTTTTATCTTTGATAAAACTTGGTCCATGTCACTCCCTGTGGATGTGGGAACAGTTGATAATTAGGAAAGTGAAATGTTTCCTTGTGCAGCTACAGGGCTCTGAAGACAGTTAATTCAGTATGCTCTGAGAGTACTGAAACTGGGCCACTGAACACTTGTTGATGTTTAATCAAATTGTGACTTATGGACTCAGACTTCCTTCTGAACTTCATATTACTTAGAGCCTGCCTAGGTGACAGTTTCTTTCCTAGAACAAGAAGCCCATTTTGATATGATATGGCACATTTTTCATACAGTGAGCCTATCTATTGCAGAACTTTGCCCAGTCCCAGATGTAGGGATTTTACTATTTGTAGTCTGCATACATGAATTAATAAAAATATAGGTGTTGTTCTTAGCATCTTGTGATCTAGATGTGGGTTTAAGGCTGTATAATCTTGGATGTTAAAAAAACGCCTTGGAGGAGCAGATTTAAAACATCAGTGTCCTCAAATTGTCTCATTTAAAATATTCTCCATTTTTTTGGCTGGAACACTACCTTACTCCCATCACTTACATTAGCCTTTCTACAAGCCAGTTGGGAGAAAGCTTCCCTGGCCAGGAAAACTGCCTTTCTCTGTTCCATATGTTAAGGATTAACTGGCTTGCTAACATTAGGACTGCATTTCCCTTTCCTAACTGTATTCCTCAAAAAAATGCTGTAGGTAGTAATCCATAGCAATCACTGAGTGTGATAGTCCTGAGTGCCCTGCTGCACAGGCACCACCTGTGCAGAGGAGTAGACCTCTTGGGAAATGAGTTACCAGAAGAAAAGAAATAAAACCAAGCCTCAACTGGCTGGACAGTCAGCATTGGGTGATTTGGTGAGGAAATCTAAATCACTGCTTTTTTAATCTAGTGTCATTTTGAAATTAGTAATGTGTTTGAAGATGGGATAAATCTTAAATATGCTTCCTGGTGAAGTGTTCTCTAAGTTTTCATTGCTATTTTTTTCCCTCTACAAATTGAGAGGCAATTAACTGCCTGTGAAAGGCAGGATTTGGAGAGAAAATTGCGGTTCTGTACTATATGTGCAAACCTGGCTCTGCATTTACAAGCTGCAACTGAGCTTGTAATGAATGACTCTTATCATAACTAGGCATGAATATTTGCATTGATTCCCACTTAGCAGTTGGTTTTCTGTGCTTTTGAAGGTGGAATGACTTTTTAATTAATTATTTTTTCCCTGTTAACTAGCAATAAGTGCTCATGTTAGCTGGGTTTATTTTTAGGGAGGAATGGAGTATGAAAAGAGAAGCCTGGCTCATTATTACTGTGTGAGTGGAAAATGTGTTCCCAAGTGTGTTAGGATGAATACAGCCAGCACCTGTGAGAACCTGTTTCAGTCAAACAGCAGATGCTGGAAATTCCTCAGTAAATAATTTGGAACTAGTATTTTTCTTCTGAGTGTATAAATCAGTCCTCTCCACCTCTTCCTTCTTTTAAGCTCCTCAGGTCTGCTTTCTTTTTCTGTCTCTAAAATGATCCCCAAGCCCTCACTCTGTGTGTTGATCCAAAAAAGAGTACAACTTCCCACTGAGACCTTTGGAGCAGCTGTGTACAGCAGAGATTATCTCCTGTTGGATCTGGTAATCTCCAGCAAAAGCTGTGATTTGTACAATTATTTTCACCGCAGCCTGCAGGACCCAGCTCATGTTGCAGAAAGGGCAGTGCTGAAAGAGGCCTGGGTGCTACTCACACGTCCAGCATGATGTAACAGTAAACAGTAGTGCTGGTAAGTGTCTGGTTGGTTTGGAGGGTGGCAATGTCACAAAAATAGTCATTGTCTTGGTCTGAGTGTTGTGGACAGTGTTTTGTGCAGATGGGAAAGCAGAGAGAGGAAATATTGTAAATTACCAGGATTACTACAAAATCGTTTGCTCACATGTTAGTGTTGCTGATGAAGTACAAAATGACAAAACAGTTTGGTCACAGGTGTGAATGTTGCCATTGCTGTATTTTTTTAAACAAAAATTGGGCAGATACAACACCTCTGTCCCCCCTATTTTTTGTATCTCTTTCAGTTTGTTAATTTAAATTTCTAATGCTTTCGGATCCTCCATACTCCCATCACGGTGATGAGTGGAAGTAAAACCACCACCTTAATTTTAATGCTGGTTTGAATATGGTGATAATCAAGGTGAGGTTTGATGAAGGTGACAGAAGTGTTGGATATTAGGAAGAAATTTTTCACCAAAAGAATAATAAAGTACTGGAAAGCTCTTCCCAGGGAGGTGGTAGAATTGCCATCTCTGGATATGTTTAAAACAAGACTGGACATGGCACTGGTGCTATAGTCTAGTTGAGGTGTTAGGGCATAGGTTGGACTTGATGATCTTAGAGGGCTCTTCCAACCTCATTATTTTGTGATACTGGTTGCAGCCCAGGTCCTTGTCCAAACTAAAGTCAAAGGTGGGAGGCTGCTCTCTGGGTGCTAAGGATTGTGTTCTGTTGCTGCACTAACAGACAAGAGAGGAATTTAATTTCTTGATGAAGTAGCTTCATTCAGTTGTCTATAGGGAGCTATTTGAAGCCAAAAAATAAAAAAGCGAAAGTCTTGTTCTAGAGGTGAAAGGAACAGTGGGACTTTAGAATCCTATAAAGTGCTTTCCAAAAATGATCCTTCTCATAAACTGCATAAGTGAACACTATTCTTTTGAGTTTATAAGTGTCTTTTGAATTATAACTTTTGGTGAGAAGGCAGGTGCCCACTGTGCAGGGCTCCAGAGCAGTGCCAGAGCTCGTGGACTTGTGCTCTGTTCCATAACCCACTAAAACCCCACATACACAGGAAAATGACCTGGTGACAAGATGTGACCCAGATTATCATTGGTCTCAAGAATATTCTTTTCTTTGTCCTGGTTCCGTGGTGGTTTCCGTGGATAAAAGTACCATCTAAATGAGGTGTGCATCTTCCCAGAGGGAGGTTATTTCACAAGCACCTTGGTGGCAGATTTGGGGTTATTTCTGTGCAGAAGCCTGCAATCATGCCTTTAGGACAGACAGAAGAGTAGTTTGAGATTTAATCAGGTTCCCTATACCTTGAGTTTCTCTTCATGGTTTCTCCCTTTATGATCCTAATCGACAGCTCTTACACTTAATAGCTGGAGATAATTTTGGTTTTTCTCTTGAATCTTGCTTTTTTTTGGACCCAGGTAGGAAGTCTCATTAAATGTTTCCATTTTCAGCAGAATTTTACCTGTCATTCTCAAAACCTGAGCACAACAAACTACATCACAAAATAATGGTAAATAAAGCTTAATATAAACCAAGCAAAAACTTTGTGTAATATTGTGAATCTCTGCACCATTTTGTCAAAGGCAGACTACAGTTTAATAGGCTTTCAAAACAGAAAAATTAAATGAATCAGTTTTCTATGGAAAACAAGTGAGGTGCTTCTTATCACGTGAATAAATAGTTCCTTTAGAAAGTTGTTTTGCACCATTATGGCTTCAAGTACCATTTATGTAGCCTACTAATGAGAGGCCTCTGTAGCAGCTAACACCAGGTATGAAAAGGGCTCAAAATTCCTAATTCCTTTCAAAAGTGAATACAGTGTGTCAGAAAGGAGAGGAGAAGGGGAAAAGAGTAAGGAGTTATAACTTTTTATTAATAATAACAGTGAACTAGCCTGGGGAGAAAAGTTCCTATGAAAGGATAATACATAAAGAGTTTTTCACACTGCCTCAAGTTTTTTTTGTTAAAAATAAATTCAAGATTTATAAAGATTTTTTCAATTTAAAATGCCTTTTTTTTTTTCTCTCTCTCCCTTCTCACAGCCTAGGTACCTCCAAAGTAAATTGAAGGAATGGGTACAGGGGTAATTGGGTTTGAAGAAAAGGAGATGGGGAGGCAAAAATTGAATAATATTGCTAAAGAAGGGGCTGCTTGAAATAGGCAACTGGCCCATCACAGTGTTGTAAAAGTATAATTTGAGTTTTCAGCCTGTACTACCACAATTGTTTTATTGGTTGTTGCATATGCTAAATATAAGTAAATATAACTCTATAATATATCTATATAATAAATATAAGTAAATGTAACTCTAGGTTTTGGAGCAATAATGAAGTGCAACTTCATGTGCCAAATCAATACATTCATTACTTGTTAGGGATTTGATTCCATAACCAAAGTGCCCATGGGTGGAGATGAGATCACATCTGAAATACCAGACAAACTCTGTCATGGCTCCAGGTCTCTGCAAAGCAATGCCTGACTCTGCAGTATCTGCCTCCATTTGACCTGCCTCATGGCTGGTATTTTTGAAAAGAATATATCAAGTTTGTGGATGTTCTTTTTTTTATTTTTTTTTCTTCCTTTCCTTCCCAGAAAGCCCAAAGGGCCCAGGCCAGGGTCTTCATGGAGAGGAGACCTGTAGTTTGGCTGGCTCAACCTCTGATTTACTGAGGCTGAGATGCTTTAAAATTTCCAGTAAAAAACAAAGAAGTACATTTGTGAAAAGGACTTTTTATTTTTATTTTGATTGCTGTGGTGTTTAACTGCCTCAAACTGGGGCCAGCCTTTGTTCTGTCTTGCAGTTAAGTAACTCTGGCATTTATGATAGCCTGCAATTACTGTACAAGCTATCATTTTTCCATTTCAAAAGTTAGTATTTCTCCATGCTTGCAGCATTATCTCAGATGCCACAATTATGTGCACCCTCAGGAGGAGGAAGTGGCTGTGGCACATCCCATACTGTGGTGTGGCAAGGGCAGGGAAGTGAATTTTGGGGATTTCTGGGATAAGTCTTCTTGTGGAGCCGGGTTTTCATGTGTGTCTGATGAGAAGAGTTAGTTCACAGAACATACTCTAATGCTGTTTCCTAGGAGGATTTGAGGCTATTCATTCCCAAGTGATTTAAAGATATAACTAGGAAAAGTAAATACGAGGTAGACTGCAGCAAAAATAAACTGGTGAATACCCAAAGTCTCATTTAGTCTTAGACACACTTGAGAACAAGATCCAGGGCACAAAGAGGACCAAAAAGTGTTTCTAAGTAGGCAATGGTCTCAGACATTTTAAAACCAATGTGCAAGGAGAGCACATCCTACTGGAACTGCTAAAAGAGCAAATTGGCTCTGGCAAACCTGGGAAAACTGTGCTGTGCTTGATTTGTTTATTCTGATTCGCCCTTTGGCTTCCTGGAATTTTTAGGATTCAAGCTCAAATATGTGATACCTACAAGCAAAGCGAGAATAAATCCCTTCCTTGCCTTTTTGTCAGGGCTTTGCTATTTATTTTATCAGGCAATTTGCAATCTGCATATGACACAGAGCACGTGGGAAGGCAGGGATTTCATCATTGATCTCAAATGAGCTGGGTTCCTGATGCCTTCTGTGCTCTGGAAGCTGAGGGATATTTGCAGATGGATTTGGATTTATAAGATCTGCTGCAAAAATAGATGCAATTTTAACAAAACCTTTCACAAGAGGCATATGAATTCGTCTGCCTTTCATCAATGTATTAACTAGGGATGATGAAAAGTTATGTCAATCTCTCCTTAGCCAGGAGCTGTGGGGGGGAATTATGTTACAGCCTTTAAGTATGACAGCTTTCTATTCTTGTGGAGTTAATCTTTCAAGTTAATTTTTTAATCAGTAACTTTTTACAACTATGTAGATTAATTGTTTATTGTACAAACGTAGTACAAGATCACTGTTTATTTATTCTTAATGTTAACGTAGAAGTGTAACCATGTTCAAATGCTTTGATAGTTTGATGTACTAGGATGGCCAAATGCTTTTTGCTCTTTCATGCCTTTGAGACAGCTGGTAAATGCTTCATTCTGCATACAGGGCAGAATCAGCTGTGTTTATTGTTGAACGATATAGTGTTGATTTGGTGAAGAGGAAATTAAAAAAAACCCAGGGAAATGCAATCCTAAAGCTTGGCTGACATCATTGTTTGGCAGCCCATTTATTATAGGCAGTCTTGTCTCCTCCTCAAAGCTCTTTGGAGTTCAGGCCAGGCCTGTCTTGTGTTCAGGCTGCTTGTCCTGCTCTGTTCCATGGCTCTGCTCTCATCTGGTGGAGGGGAGGCTGCAGCCCCTTCCTGCTGCAGCATCCCTGCCCAAGGCCTTCTCTCCCAAAGACCTCACACTGAGTTTTATGTGGCTTCTGCTGTAATAAACTGCATAAGGCAGCCACTCATGCGGAGCTTGTAAAAGGTGACTTTGTGTTTTGTCTCAGTGGTGGTCTGAGTAGTGCTGGTACTCCGTGCACCTGCTGGATATTAATAGGAGAAAATCAGGATACAATTTACAAATTTTATTTTAAATGTTGTCCATTTAAGTATTGCCATGGAAGCTGATGATACTTTGAAAAGAGATTTGCTCTGCATTATAATTTATGCAGTTAATGATATGTTTACATGAGAAGTGGTTAAATGCACAGCGGTTTCTTAACATATTTATAAAAATACAGAGGATGGCCAGTTAGAGAAATTAATCCCAAAATGATGAAAAGTCTAGTAGAAATCTAACTATGAGTAAAAATAGATTCAGTTCTGTGGATGTGGGCAGCAGAGCTGGTGGAGGGTCTGGAGCACAAGTCCTGTGTGGAATGGCTGAGGGAGCTGGAGAAGAGGAGGCTCGGGGAGTCCTTCTTGCTCTTTACAACCACCCGAAGAGATGTGGGGTTGGCCTCTTCCCTCAGGCAAATAATGGCAGGGTGGCATGAGATGGCTGCAGCAGGGGAGGTTCAAATTGGACATCAGGAGAATTTCTTCACTGAAATGTCTAAACATTTGGAATGGGTGGAGGTGCCATCCCTGGAAGTGTTGAAGAGATGGCTGGATGTGGCACTTAGTGCTGTGGTTTACTTGACAATGTGGTGATTGGTCAAGGGTTGGACTTCATGATGTTGGAGGTTCTTTCCAACCTTGATGGTTTGATGATTCTATGAAATATGTCATCCCTTCAATATCTTGGATGGATAAAAGCTCTCTTGGAGCCATCAGAAAGGTTTTTTTGCTTGATAAACTTAGCACGAGTGTCTGGTGTCTCAGTTTTACAGTAACCTTGCTTGTCTGAGCAGGCAGTGTGGTGCCAGGGAGGCCAGTAACCTTCCATGTGTCACTAAAACAACCAGTTTTTGCCTTTCTGCACAAGTACATAGTGTGTGAGGAGTGAACAAAGCCTTCCTCTGCCTTTTATTCTCAGTTTAACTGTTAAGAAAGAGGGGGAATTACTTTTAGTGAGCCCAAGAAGTAACTGTGCCCGTTCTCACACTCATTTAAAACAAAAAGCAGCCAGATGTCGCTATGATTTTAACTGCAGCTGGGTGCAGTCTCTCCTTGAACTGTGAGCACTAATTTTTAATATCACCCTCAAATATTGTGCAAATGGATCGAAGGCAGTACACAAATGCATTAAAATATAAGGAAACAGCGAGAAAACTCTTGATGCTTATGGTTTGTCCAAGATATTCTTCTTAAGTAGCAAAAGTGATGCAGAAAGGGTCTTCAGTGAGGTTGTCTGAATGTTGAGCAGGTGGCCAAAGTTCAGTGCAAGTCAGCTCTGTTGACAGGGATCCATCACAACTCAGAGCTGATCAATATTGGTTCGCAAGCTGAAAATACTGGTATAAAACCTGTTGTGTCTCACTGAATGTAGCTGTAACTTATACTTTTCTGCAACAGCACCTGGAAAGTTCAGCCCTTTAAGTGTCACTAGAAATTATAGGCAGTAGAGTCATTGGATCAAGGTAGATTTTTTAACACTGCAGTATCAAAGCAATATTCCCTGGTCCAACAAAGCTTTGCTGATGAATGAATTGCTTGTTCTGACAAGAAGTTAAGTTCACTTGATAAATAATTGTTTTATTTTTATTTTATTTAAAAGGAGGGATGAAATCTTGCATACGACCATATTTTTTTCCTAGTAACCTGGCTTACAAATCACAGTGTAAGTTTTCAATTTTGATGTTCAAAATACCCATTTGTGCCAGTAATTTCTGTGTAGGGGAGCAGAAGCTGACTGATTAAATTGCAGATGCTTGTGAGCCACTGTGCTGTGTCACCCCCACAGTGTGCTCTCACAGTGTTCATGTGTTTGGACGCTGCCTTTTCCCACAGATATGCAGCCTTTGCATCACCTCTTTTTGCCAGAACAGGACAGTATGTGCACAGATGCTTTAGTAAATTGGTAAAGAATGAAACAAACTTGCATATAACAAAAAGAAGCCTTTATTTTTCATCCTTGTTCTTGTGTCTTCTTTTTTCTCCTAAGTGATAAGCTAATTTTTATCTGAGCTTGAGTTGTGAGTTCATTGTTCCTTGTTCAACTTATTGTTCACAAGATCCTCTCCACTTGTGCTATTTTTTCTACATGAATCCATGTTTTCTTTTGCAAGACCATCCTTTGCTTACAACTACATATTTTTGGTACTGTTTCTTCATTGAAACAAGTCTAAAGACTTGGTGGCTGTGCATTTTGTTTCTAGTACGAAATCTGTGAAAGTCTGTACAGCCCATTGCTGTGTCTCTTACTTTGTCATTGGAAATAGATTGCCAGCTACAATCTGTGTGTATTTAATTTGTCTAAAAAATGGGTTGGCCAAATTTTCACATTTTAGAGTCATTCAATTTACCCTAATGGTCTTTAACTGAGAGTTATGTTCACACAGTAGAGGATAAAATAGACTGAAATTTTTTCTCAGAGCTATTAAATTTTTGAACTTGATGAGTGCCCATCTAGTCCAGAAAATACAGGTTTTTGAGTTTGTCCAGTATCTCTATGAAATCTGGCAAGCAAGAGCTGGATTGCTTGAGGTTATTGGAAGATAAAGGAATAGTGCAAAGCAAGGAGTGTGAAGAGGAACGTGATTATTTCTACAAGGCAGAAACTTGCTTTATTTGACAAAGAACATGCTCAAACCTTAATGAGATGATTTGGCTTTAAGCACATGCTCTGTATCTTCCTGGCTGGATGTGCATTTTGCAGAATCAGGGTGTGAGTGACTCACTGGGCTGCACAAGGAGCAGGGGCAGAATGGGACTGGGGCTCTAGGCAGGAACACCACATCTGTCATGGAAACGGCATCCCTTCCAAAGGAACTACCATGGGCAGCAGCTTCCTTGTAGGCTTTCAGGTAGGTGGGCTATGCAGCCATCCCCTGGAGGCATTAAAACAATGTTCTGAATCTAAGCCCTTCCATGAGGGATGTGTTCCACTCTGTGCTGCTGGCACTGGGAGTTTCTGTAGCAGATTTCTCTGGAATATCTTCAACAGTTGTGTCAAAGCCTCAGAAACCATTGGAACTCTAAGCATCTAAATGGTGAAACAGCAACTGTGCTGAGACAAACCATGGGGTGTTTGACAGGGTTGAAGGCAAGTGCCAAAGGACGACACAACAGATTTCAGTGGAGATTGACAAGCAGCTTGTCTGAGAAGTGCTGAGGTGGCTGGCCCTAAAGTAGCAAAGCATTTCAGCAGGTGTCATGTTCCAAACGTGAGATTTTTCATTTTGTTGCATATGAGAGTCCTTAAGTAGTTTGCTGGATTGGGATCCTGGCAGGACTGAAACCTTAAATATCTTTGCCCATTAAGCAGCATTAGTTATAGCAAGGATTTCTTTGGATTTGCAGCTTTTCCTTAAATTCTGTGACATAGTTATGCTGTTTCCCTATTGGTAGTTCTGCTTCTTTAAGAGCTTGAAAGAATTCATTAGGTTTTATAAAATTTAAGCGTCTACATTTTATTCCTATTAGATATGCAATCCCATCTAAAGAGCTTGGAAAAAAAAAAGTAAAAGAAATCAATCAATAGGCCTCACAAAACTAATACTGATGAAAAATACACCTCTTGTAGAACTTTGAGGCTGTCCATAGAAAAAATTGCAGTCTTGTCAAGCAAACCATCACAGAGGAGTACTTGTTTTCTGGTCTGCCAAAAAAAAAAAGTGATTTTGAGAGCTGTATTTGCACTTAGTGTGGAGGCAAAGATGAAGCACATCGAGCAACAGCTCAGCTGAGCTCAGCTTATCTGAGCTGTAGAGAACTCACACTTAACAGCAAACCATCATAAATGATGGATTAGTTCCTCTACAAAATGAGTGCTGTTGAGCTTGATTCTGCTTATGTTTCATGATTGCATTACACACCTTTGTGCCTGCCTGGTGGTGATGCCTTTCTATTTCTTTGCGCTGTTTTTGTGTATTATTGAAGAAGGAATTGGGAGACTGGGTGGCAAATAACGAATGCATTTTTCAAGAGGTGTTTTTTTGCCAAAACTAGCTGAATTAAATGACTTTTCAGCATAGAACAGCATATGTTTCTTTTGGCTGGTGAGAAGAAAGCTGAAGCAAGGCTGGGAGAGCTCTCATGATTCAGGCAGCAGGGCCTGGACTGTACTCGCCCAGTTTGTGCTATTGTAGCTTGCAGGTTTCCTGTTCTTCTAAAACAGATTTTTGCACATTGATTGAGGGACTCTTTGGGCTTGAAAGGAGAGAGAATACAGCAGTTTTTCAGTGCATAAGGGGTATGTTGCAGCTGTAGGTTCTCTGTCTGCCCAGACAATAAATCTGCCTGGAGTAGATGGACTTCAGCAGTTTCCAGGACTGAAAACTGGGCCAAGCAAGAAAAAAGAGAGGTCATGATTCATAAAGAATTTTACTTAATAGAAAAAAACCAGTCTTTAAATGCAGATCTTTTGGAAATGGACACCATTACTGCTGTTTCTCCAGCTGGATAGATTTAAACTTGTAATTACAGAAGCATACCAAATAAGCTGCCCCCCAAAATATGATACTTCTTGCCTCAGTCACAAGCCTGACTATTATTTTGAGGTTAAAAGGGTTTTCTAAAGGGATGAATTTGCCCTTTCATTTCTATCCCAAATATTCCATTTTAGTAATGAAATGAGATCTCAGCTTTCCTTCCTTGTTCTAGAGGAAGAAAAAGTAATTAAGTCTACTTTCAGCATTATGTCAACTGCTGATCAAGACTTGGGTTTATTATTTGAATCCATGGTGGTGTTTAAATATGCAGGTAGGCCAGTATTCACAGGAACTGTGAAATTGGTAGAACCGTGCACCGTCCATGCCCTTCCTGGTGAGTCTATTAAAAACTTTTGCAACTTTATCCATAACTTTTAGTAACAATTTACTCGGAGCTGGGCACAAAAAAAACTTTGATGGCAGAAAGTGTCTAATTAAAATTAACTGATTCATTAGTAAAAAAAAAATTACTATCAGAATTAAAATAATATAACTTAAGGAAAACAAAGAACTGATATCCTTATCACTGTGAAATGGTAAATGTCTTTTGGAGCAATTCTTTGGTCTTAGATCTGCTAGTTTGTTCAGGTTACTGACGGGGAAGCATGGGGAAGATGTAGGAATGACTTGGGCAATATGTATGAAGGTTTTTAAAAATAAATATTATTTTTGGCTTTTTTTGTTGTGGTTTTTTTTTTCTCAGGAGAAGTTTTTTGCACTCAGTGCAGGATGAGTGCAAAGGATCTATGCAGGGCTGAAGCATTTCCTGCTCTGCAGGACTGCAGCAGGCACGAATTAACAGCTCTACTGAGAACTTGAAAAAGTGGCTTGTGGGATAAATGTCTGCTTGTTTATTGGGATGGATTAAAAGGCAGAAAAGTAAATGTCATGTCTAAGTACTAAGATGTGCTGCTTTGCTGTGTAAAACAAATTGAACTTTACATCTACGTTGCATTAGTGCACTGCCTTCTTTGCTGTTCCCAATTTACAGTTTTGAAAAATACTTTCAAGCCCTGATATGAGCATTTCTTTAGTCACACAATTTGCAGGAACAGTTTATGATATAAAAGGAAGGGATTTTTTTCTTATTCACCTTTTGGTTCATATAATTACTTTTCAAATTTTATGCACTTAAATTTGCTTGTAACTGTTAGAGGGTGAAGTGAATGCTCAAATTAAAATCTCAGTCTTTGGAAATGAACATTGCCTTCATTCACAGTGATAAGGATATCTGTTCATTGTTTTCCTTAAGTCAGAGTATTTTAATTCTGATAGTAATTAATATTTTTTTACTAATGAAATATCAGTTAATTTTAATTAGACATTTTCTGTGATCAAAGTTCTTTTGGTACTCAACTCACAGTAAATTGTTCCTAAAGGTTTGGATAAAGTTGCAAAAGTTTTGTGAGTGCATCTAAATGCTTTTCTGCTTTATGACATAGCTTCAAATAATTTTAATTTTAAATTATTTTTAATATACCTTACTTAATAGTGAAAACAAATGGGGTTTTTTAACTAGCTTGGCATTGATAAATTCTTAATATTGGTGAAACATAAATTCTATCCTTCTGGCTCATATACTTTTAGGCTGTGCTGATCCTACAGGAAAGCAGCTTTTCATTTTCCCTTAGTGGTCCAATGCTGCAAAATAAAAGCAGTGTACAAGGGAAAGGAAGTGCAGCTTGAGTACACTGAGTTTTCTGTGCAGGGCAGTGGTGCCCTGAGATGCTGCATTTTCCCTGCAGTTTTCTGCCTTCCCTATGCTGAATTCTAGTTCATTGCCTGCTTCAGGGCAGAGTGTACAAATTTCAGAGAAAGTAGAATGGCTGTAAACTTGCATTAAAATAATGGGCTACAGCATAGTATTTTTAGATGCCAGTTCTCTGTAGCAAGGGGAGTGAGCCATATTTTCAGCTGGTATAACATGGCACTGCTCCATGATTGCTTTCTTGTTGATATCCATGCTGTCCTCCAGTAAAAAAGAAGTTGTTGATTTGCTGTAGGTTTTATATTCATAATGAATCTGTATTAGAACATTGTTTTACTTAAAAAAATTAGTTTCCTAGTTCCTATGTCAGATGTGAGCTTTGTTTATTCTGGAATCCCCATTTTACCCAGAAAATGAGTGTTTGTCAAATTTGGAAAATATTTCTGAGGTTTTTTTTATTTTGTGATGCTTCTTAATTTGAATATCTGATCCTTTGAATGTGATGTGATCTCTTGAGGCTTTTCGTTCTTCAATATCTGCTTTGTGAGATCTACTGGCATGTGGAGGAAAAGCATACTTGAAGACTTGTTCGCTAGAATGGAAGGGCCTGTTGATAATTAGCTGTCTTTGAAAGACAGATGGAATACCACCAACAGATTAAACAGGTGGAAAATATCTACACAAGAATCTTTTGTTATAATCAGAAACAAACCAGCAGAAAATATTATGTGGAAGTCTTTGAGGGCTGGCTGGGTTATACTCTTTGCCAGGCATTGTAATTGGGAAAGCCAACCTGTTGAGAGTCAAGTGCATGAATAATTAAAACTAAGTCAATTTGTTCTCAAAGACCGCAATCTGAGTAATTTTCAAGCATGAACTTTGTTCATATAATGAAAGTGCCCTGCCAGGCATGGACTGCATGTAGGATTTGAGCATGTCTTTTCAGCCCAAGTGCAAGGGATTGTGCCAACAGTGGACTGACCTTTTGATATTTCATTTTTTTCTGGCTCCTGTTTGCTACAGGCCAGGTAAGGTGCTTCAGGATGTATGGTTGATTGTTTTCTTTAAAAAGCAGTATTTATTGTGTCACAAAAAACCATTTTACTGTTGTGTGATGGGGCAGGCAGATGAAAAGGTTGGTGTCAGTCCTTGCCAGAGCAGTGACAGACTAAAATGTGTGCTCTTGTTTTTTCTGAACTTGTGTCTTTAGCAGTACCAGCTCAACACACTGATGTGTAAACTGTCAGAGGCAAAAGGCAGCTCCTGGGAGCCTGCAGCCAGTAATCCCATGGCAGGCTGAGGGCTGTGCTTGTATTTTCTTTTAAAGCTGTGATATTTAATGTCAGTCTTTTTCTTGGAGCCTGAAGAGTTTGTGTATTGGATCCTGGAACTCCTGTTTCAAGGAGAGCACTGAAATGACAATTATACTTCTTCCCTGTGTGAATTTAGTGTATTTCCTTTAGTTTTGGTTTGCTTCTAAGTATTTTTGGGGTTTTATTTTTTGGTTTTCCTATATTTTTTTGTTTGGTTTGGTTTGGTTTTTTCTCTAACAGAAGAAAAATGAAGATAAAGTATCTAACCTGAGCTCAAAACTTTGGTTTCCTTGGCTTCTTCTGTTAGCTAGCCACCAGGACACACTACGTCAGGGTGCAGATGTGCTGGAGATGGCATTTAGTTGTGGTGAAGATAGTGATGTGGCTGCTTTAGACCCTCTACACACAATGCTTGCAATTATGCATGAAATCCCACCAGGGAGGTCTGAGTGGCTGCCGTAGCTCCTCTGAGAAAAGGAAGGCAGAAAAGTGAGCTTCAAACAATCTGTGTAGTGATTTTTGCACGTTTGATCTGTTGTGTCTTAAGGAACATACCTTGATTTTTTGAGATCTGATTTCCGTCCCGTACAGTTTCTCCTTACTCTCTTCCACAGTCCACAACTATTCTGCCAAATGAACATGAGAAAATATACTGTGTTTGTACTGAGGAAGTGGTTTGCTTATAAATGGTGACCATATGAAACCTACAAATGCTGATACCAGAACTAGAGTTGATTATACGGATGTGGGCCCTGGAAAAAGGAAAATGGGGTCTGTTTGCTAGCTGAAGGGAAAGATCTTGTTGCTGCCTAGGCTTTTTGCCAAGGCACAGCTGAAGTAAGGTTATTTTAGGTGTGTGTTGTGTGAGAGCTTTTTGTCCCTTTGATTTTTATGTAAGTTCTGGTATGAATGCTGCTGTGAACAAAGCAAGTCTTGCCTGATTTCACGTTTTCACAGAGTTGCTGCTGAAAAAGGTGAGTGCATGCTTTGACAGCTGAGCATGGGACAGGGCTCCCAGTGCTGCCTTCAGCCCTGAGCTGGTGCTGCTCACTCCCTGTCAGGGCTACAGTGGTGTGTGGGACACAAAACTCTGGAGACTGTGCAGTGTTGGCATCCTCAGAGCTCCATCCTCTCTGCCTTCTCCAAGGGTCCCAGCAGTCCAGCAGGGGCCTCCTTGCCAGCCCTGAGTCAGAGCAGCTATTTAACCTAAACACTGGTTCTCATCCTGGGGAAATGTAGAGCTGAGAACATGGAGTGGTTGAAAAGCTGGAGGTGGATTTCCCTAGAAATATTAGAATAAGGTTGTGGTGCATGGCACTGTTAAACAGCAGTGTGGAGTCAATGAGGGGCAGAGCTTTACACTCATCTCCCAAACTGAGATTTGCTGTTGAAGTTCTGTCATCCTTCTAACTTATAAGGTATAAACTTTACTACTTCTATACCCACATTATTGGGGTTTTTTTTACCTGGGACCTTTGCTTTATGTAAGCCACAAAATCAGTTAATCAATAGATTTTCTTTAAAGGAAAAAAAGCAGTGATGAATATTCAGTAGTTGTAAAAATGCTCTTGAGATTGCCATCTAATAGAGGCGAAATAAAAAGTGGAAGCTGATTAGAATTCCAGAAAATGGGATATTCGTGTATTTATAGGAATTTGAGTCTTTATATGCCAGGTTTTATAATTTAGTGTTCAGAACACCCTGATTTTAAGCACTTCTGGAAAAATCATTAAATGAAGGAAAAGTAAAAAGAATGTTAAAAGAGCCAAATTATGTTGATTTACAGAAGAAAAATGCAGCCAACATGAGTTGCAAAATATAACACTGTGCTGTGTCTGAAATGTGCTCTCATCATTGCTGAAACTTTGCCCCATGCCAGGGACTTACTGTCTCCAGCACAGACTGCTGTCCTAAGCATGAGATGCAATGGCATTTTTCATGATGCATCTTCTTTATTTCCATGGTAATTTTCAATGAAAGTGCCTCCCCAGAGCAGCTTTTTCCTTTATACCTATTTTCTTGCATTCTTTTTGTATTTGAATGCTCTTGTCTCTCCCATTTCTAACTCCTCTCCTTTGGAGAAAATTTGTAGGACTTGTGAAATGAAAGTGACATTTGGTTGCTGTGAAAATGTAAAAAGAAGTTTCTGGACTTCTATTTCTATGGAGTTATATTAAACAGCTCCTGAGACCTGGAAAGCCTCAGGGAGTTGTTGTACCCTGTGTTTGGTTGTATTAAAAATACTCGGCATATAATTGTTTCAATCTAAACATGTACAAATTATGAAATTAAGGGCTGTTATAGGGTGACATACTCAATATCACGTGTGGAAATGTTGCTTGTTTCTATTTACCTAAGTATTACTACAGCTAAA
>NW_005054410.1:942062-954822 GCF_000277835.1 Geospiza fortis
AGCTTGATGTTATGTGGGCAGAGCTGGGCTGTTCGTGTCACTTACCCTGGTGCTGTTTTCCAGCTGATGTGTGTGCCTGACCCTTAATGCCTGTGAATTGTGGTGTTGATGCAAATGCAGCACGCCTGCCTAAGGTGGAGTGAACTTGTACACTGCATTTTGGTATAATCTCACGTAAATGTGAAGGATGTTCAGGTGCTTTGTAAACAGCACTTGCAAATCAGGTCCATTTGTAGCAGTTCATGTCCCTGTGCTGGAGAAGGCTGTGCACAGCATGGACAGGGCTCCTGCTTGGGGCAGTGGGGATGAGGACATGAGCTGTCAGCATCAGCATTCGTGCCTGCACCATCCCACAGGAGATGATGTGCAGTGACTCATCTTAGGCCAGATCATTCCTTCCAATCCTTGCTCTTGTATTTTCTTGGCAGCAGCATGGCCACGTTATCAGGCCAAATTGGCTGTGCTGTCCCTGCTGGTGGCACTATAGTCTGGCCCAGGGGAAGGGAAGGTTTCTCCCTGAAGAGCTCAGCTGCAGCATTGGCTCCCCCTGCCTCCTCCACTTCGGTATCTTCTAATTTTTGCTACTCCAAGCAGTGTATTCTGAGCAACTACTCAGAATCTGAGCAGCAGAGCAGAAATTCTGTACACTCGCTATTCAGTTTTCAGTACTGCTTGGTGTAGTTTTGATGTGTAGAGATTTTACTGGCAATGTACCTGGAATGTCTCAGTTGATCTGAAATTTCCTATTTGGCTCTCTGGGGGAATTTTGGAACTAGAAGAATATAAATGCTCACTATTTGGTGTAGAGAAGTCTATTTTGGCGAATTAAATTTTTTAAAATGTGGATCCAAGTTCACATTGTCCTTATGTTTTGTCATTATGTTTTTTAAAATTTCTTTTTAATTATTTAGCCTTTCTGTGTGATTTCAAGTGCCACACAAATTGTTTTCACTCCTCTTATCTACTAGCTGGAGGACAGGCTTGAAGTCTATTTCAACTCAGTGCCTTTCAGGCTGGTGAATTTTAGTGGAAATGAACTGTGGAATGTTTCAGAGGTTCATCACAGGTTTAAAGGATTTAAGTCCAAGCCACCTCCTTTTGCACCAGGGGGAATATCAGCAGATATGTTTAGTCTGAGAGCAGGAGGGTGAACAAGGAAGACATTGTATGAAGAGGTGTAGGTGGAGCAGAGGCAGCCACCAGGGACTGCAAGACCAGAGTGTTCCTCATTAAGGTCTAGAACTGCTATTCCTATTACTTGTATTACTGTAGCATTTGAAAATCTTTAAAGGGGAGTCATTAAAGCATTTTTTGCAAATAACAATGGAGAAATCTTTGCCTAGTAAAAATTGGTGTAGCTTAGAGCCACTGAGAACCTAGATTAAAATTTTCTTAATGGATGGAGCTAGAAATTAAAGCATAATAATTCATGAGAGGATGAAGGTAGCTAGGAAAATCAGCAATAAGAATTGATTTGCAGAAAATAGGATCCGGAGCCATTGAAATGCAGACCTTCCCTAGGAATTCAGGAGTTGTGTGTAGGAGGCCTTTTGAATAATCTGGCCAGCACTGTTGGCTATAAGGCACCAAATGACTGTTAAATTTATACAGCCTAGTTGTGGTAAGCTGGTCTTTGGACAGAATTCATCACTGCAAGCAGCCAGTCTGGATTCCTTGCCCATAGAAGTGAGTGAACACATGCTAAGAGTAGGAAGGGTTTCATTGTGCCAGCAGCTTTAGAAGAATTGAATAAAATCAGGGGGAGAAAAAAGAGTAGTCCATTCAAATGCAGCCTCTGAATAGAGATACTGGCAGCAGTTGTGTTTTCTGTGGTGTGTTCCTTGCAGTCCCCCAGCAAACTTTCACTGCCTGGCACAGGCAAGTGCAGCTCCCATTAAGCTTAGCAGGAGCTGTGCTTGCTGAGCTTGGCCCTCTGCCTGTAGAAAATTAAATGTGTTGGCAGGTTAGCCAGAGGAAAATGTTCTTCTATTTGGGTTGCTCGGCACTTGTCCTGAGGCATTCTGGGCCTGCAGAAGAGAGAAATTCTCCAAAATTAGGGCTAGCCAGGAGGGCTTAGACAAATTACCTATTCCTTTTTTCCCTCAGATAAATTCTGGGAGGCCTGAGAGCTGCACAACCATGGTCACTGGCAGGCTTGGCACACATGATGGCCTGTCCTGCACCTTGGACTTCTTGTTCCTGTCTGAAATAATGAGAGCTACTCGTTCATTTTCCCTTTTATAAGGCAAAGGTTTGACAGGGGACTGCAAAGTCATGACTTTTTTTTCTCCAGGCCTTGTGGTTAGACAAGTGTATATACAGTGGAGATTGTAATGTGTATGTACTCACACACATACACTTCAACTCCTGGAAAAGAACAGATGAACATGTGAAAAGATTTGAGTTATTGCAGTGTGATCATTCCCTCTTTTTCTGGGCTCTGTTTTAGCCCCAACTTGTTCTTTATTTGATCATCCTTTGATCCCCCTCTTAATCTGAGAGAGGAGCTGAGCTGTCCTGTCCTGGGATTTCATAAATTGAAAATATCCCACTATCCAAATGTCTTGGGACATTGAGTCCTTGTTTTGGAGAGTGAAGTAGTCACTTAGGAGTGTAAATCCCATTACAGATAAATGGGATTCAGGCTTGCTCATGCCTATTCTCTTATTTAAATGGAAATTTGGTCTGCTGCTAACATATGGTCATTTGGTGTGCTCCTTGAAATTGTGCCTAAAATAAAGCAGTCCTGTCAGATGCTGGTATTCCTTGTGTGGACTTACCTTTGCAATGGACAGAATTCTATTAACTGGAGCTGCAACTCTCCAGTCTCTCTTAGAATGTTTACAATAAAAACCTGATGCTGACAAGTATTGTGGAGTGTATTTATCCTCCTGCTGTGGATTAAACAATTGATTCTGGAAGATTAAAATGCCCTACCTGCCTTCTTGCACACTTCTGTTTTGCCATGTCAAACAATATAAAATGAATACCGCACTTCCCTCTATCTAATTGAATAATTTACTGTAAATAGCTGTCATTTACTTTGGAGCAGTAGGGGATCATTAGCCAAATGGATGTGAGTAAGTCATGCCTTTAATGCGTTAGAGGGGCCTGAAATGGAATCATCTAAATGGGACCATCAATACAGCAATGCTGAATTAAGTCAGAGGCACTTAAAGCTTTAAGTCCTCTTTCTTGTAAATTACATGCTCCCTCAGAAGAGAGATAATCAAAAACTTGCATAAAATACAGCATCTTTGTTTCAAAGCTTTATTTTTGATGAATAAAATAGCACAATCTAGATGACGTGATTGGTGGGTATAACTGTGTTTTGGGTTTCCCTCCTTTTAATTACATCCCTTCCTTAATGATTGAAGCCTTCCTGCTCGCAAGCAGCTACTTGTGCTGACTAATATTGGCTCTGCTCTGTGAGTAAGTAAGATGAGCAGGTGATAAAATATATTTTCTTGACTTTTATGAGTATATGACCTGATAATTATTTGCAGAAGCTGGTGTTTTGTATATGTAATTTTAGAAAGGTCCCAGTCAATCTTAATTCCTAAATGTACAATAAGTTTTTGGCTTCTTTCACCACTGAAGTCAGTGGCAGGGCTGTTGGGAACTTTAATGCATTTTTTCCTCTCATTGACTTCTCCTGACCCCATCTAGTTCTTCCATTCAGTTTTCTCTTATCCTGGAAAATGCTGGTCTTCAAAAGTTAAACCAGAAATGAAAATTTCAAGGGCATCCTAAGACGAGGATGGAATACAAGTAGAATTTTCTTGAGGCGCAACAATTAACTTAAAAATTATTATAAATAATTTTAAATTTTGGTAGTTTGTTTTATCCATAAGAATTTCCCTTTTGAAGCTGAGTCTCTTCAACCTCAATGATTCTGTGGCTGTGGGATGCCAGGTTCTGGGCCACAGTGACTTTGAGAGAGCAAGTGGCACGTGCTACAAAAAGAGCACTGCCTGTCTGAGTTCTGACTTTGCAGTTTTATGCTCCTAATTTTTTAGGGGTTCTATGATGTTAAACTTCCTGACTTATTTTTCCATGTTTGCTTCCTACTGGATTCTCCTCTTAGTCACCTTCTGTCAGGATTCAGCCATTTCACATTTTTACTAAAATCTATTTTTGTGCCTTACGCATTTCACTCACACGTATGAGGTCTTCGGTTCCTGGAATTAGATTTGAGCTGATGCTTTAGAATCAAGTTGAGGTTCAAGGGCTGTAAAAAGGCAACACCAGCCCCCACCTTTGCAGGCATAATCTGTCATTGCACTAAAGAGAGGGGAGGAATTTGCACCATTATCACTTCATTATCAGAATATGGAGAGAGGCTAAATAAGTTTCTGCATAGCTGTGAGAGGATGGTGATGCACCTTGTTGTGTAAAGCAGGATGATTTCTGTATTTTCATTCCCTGGATGTAACCACTGCCCTATGTTTCCTGTAAGTGATTTCTTTTTCCACCCCAACTTACTGAAATTCTTCTTTTTAAAAGGTAAATTCATCTTGTGCTTTGAAACTTTTCAGAATTTGCTTATGAACTGCTTTCCCTTTTATTGGATGAGTCATGAGTCGAAAGCTCTGTCCTGTAGCTCTACCATGAGTAATGCCTAACATTTTCTTGGGTTCTCTTTTAGAAGACTATTAAATTAAAAGAAGAATCTGTTTTTTGATATCTTAATGGACAATTAGGTGGCTGGGTCTCAGAACTGATTTACATTTACCACTGCAGTAATTTAAATTTTTTTCCTACAATTTAAGGATGTCACTTTTTCCCTTGCATGTACATGTTGCTGGTCACAGCACTCTTATAATTAAATAAATAAAGGTATTTCAGGTGTTGGGTCTGCTGTGCAAGTGCTGGTTGTGCTTTGGGGACAGTTTTCTCACTGAGGTCTGTACTGACAGAAGCTAGGAAAGCTGGGCCTGCACGTCAACTTCAAATTGCCTATGTGGCATTCAAGTCATGGCAATGACTACAGGTGATATGTGGCTTCAGGATCCTGTTCTTTCACCTGGGCACTGACTGAGAGAGGTCATGGGCTATTTCCCTGAAACCTCTGCTCTGTGTCTTGTCCAGATAATGTGAATCTAAAGAAAAACTTCTGTGTGCATCTTCTCCCACTCTTGGGGCAGACTGTGCCTCACTGCTCAGATGGCAGATCCTTCCTGTGGGATGCCCAAACACATCAGTGGGTGGCATTGGCAATACCTAGCAAGATGCTTGACATGCCTGACCCTCAGATATTTACTGGTAAATAATGTAATTGGCACAAGCAGTACCTTGGATCCAGCTGATGTAAAAACTGAATTGTTGATAGCATCTCTAAACTTAGGCACACTGAAAATGATGAAAGCCACAGTTGCAGGTGAATGTACTCTCTGTCACCCTGAGGGGATAGGAACATGTCTGTTTTCTTGTTGAGGCCAATTACTGCCTTAGGTTGCTCCAGAAATATTGGAGATGATGGGTGTTTGAAGATTGGCAGAGTTTTCTGAGGCTGGTAATGGAAAATGGAGACGAAGGAAACTCCTGATCATGGAACTATCTATGGAAAAGCGCTGATGTTTTAATAGTGAAATGAGCTCTCTGGAGGGATTTTGAATTCTCTTAGCTACTCTTGCAAATGGGAGATGAGTTGATCTACTGCCCACATATCACAGGCAGCAACAGAAAGAAGGTCAGAAGACTTAAATTTTTAGGGCAGTAGATCAGCGTGACTTCTAAGTTTTGGCGCATTTGCAACTGAAATGGTCAATGCTTATGTCTGGAAATGGAAGTTCATGGAGAACTTTTACACTTCTTTATCCTTACCAGTCTCATGTGTCTGGAGGGTTAATAGTGCAGAGACCTGCGTTGGAAATGAGTGAACAAACTGCTTTCCAAATGTGAGTCTAATGTGCCTCTGTTTGACTTGCAGGGAAACAAAGTTCTGTGGCATAGTCATAAATAACTGCAAAGCTCAAGCTAGTATTATGGATAAAACCCCCTATAGTCACTGTTATATTTTTCTGTGGGGAGAAAAAATGAAGTCTGGAATCGGAGCACTCCATAACCTTAATGATTACAAATTCATCGGATTTGGCTGCTAATAGCAAAATTGGCTCTGGGACTTTCCCTTCCAACTAATTCTGGTATGTGTCTCTACTTGTGCCGTCACAGACTGTTACGACCTCATGATAATAATGGGAAATATTTATCAAAACACTAGGCCTGTTCTGCAAGGAGGTTTGTACAGTTTAAAAAATAATTTTTCTTTTCTTTAAATATCCATTTTTAGAAAATTGTGAGAACAAACAATGCAGCCATCCGGGAACAGACTGTATAGCAATTCATGGTGTACTCAGAACTTGTGTGCCAGATCCTTGCATAATGGGTTACTGAACATCAGCTGATAGATGTGAAGTTGTTGGACTTTGGTGATTTGCTGCCTATCTGGGAGTTACCAGTGCAGGAGAAGACACAGGCTGTGACTTTTATACCTGCCAGATGTGGGAGTTTAGTAATTAAAAGTACTGTCACATATAGTCACTTTTTAATTGAAACTGCACAGCTCTCTGCTGAACTACAATATTTTCAGGCATGGCATGGTTGTTCACACACTCATCAACATCCAAACTTTACTTCCTAATCAACAGTATTCCTCTCCTTATATTTTTTGTTATTATTTTGCCTGTGGTCTCCTCCTTGGCTCTTCCATACTAAGACTTCAGCCTGTGAATTGGGGAAGGGGGAAAGATTAAAAAAACAAAACCAGCAACAATGTCAACAAAAAACCAACAAAACCCAGACTCAAAAAGCTCCAAAGAAAGCTGCCCTCTGCAGAGTCAAAAGTTGGACTTGATGATCCTGATGGTCCCATCCAACTCATCATAGTCTGTGGTTCTAGTAACCCCATTACAGTCTACAGCTTCCTTATGAGGAGAAGAGGAGGGGCAGGCACTGATCCCTCTGGTGACCTCTAACAGGACCTGAGGGAATGGTCTGAAGTTGTCAGGGGAGCTTCAGGTTGGATATCAGGAAAAGGTTCTTCACCAGAGGATGGTTGGGCACTGAACAGGCTCCTCAGAGAAGTGCTTGCAGAATCAAACCTGTCAGAGTTCATGAAAACTTTGGACAATGCTCTTGGCACATGGTGTGGTTCTGGGGGATTGTCCTGTGGTGGGCCAAAAGCTGGACTTTGATAATCCTTGGGGATCTTTCCAGTCCAGGATATCCTGTGATCCTTACAGAACCTGCCATTCCATCAGGTAATACCGCCTGAACTTTTTTGCTTGGCCTTCCAGAGCTCAGCAGCCCGAGGCTCAGGAGAACTTGGGGCACACAGGCTGAGTGCAGCTCACTGACTTGAGTAGGATTTGCACTTTCTGCTCCCACACCCAGCTTGATCCCTGGTGCAAAACCAGTGTGAGCAGGCTGGAAAGTCCCCCTGAGCCTTTGGGTTTGCTTGGAGTTTCTGGATGCACTCTGCTCATGTTACACCTGCCCTGAGACACCAGATATGGGAATAATCCTTCAGAGCAGTTTTTCCTCTAGCCCTGCTCAGGATTCCCTCTCTTTGATATTGTTACAGCTTTTTGGCTTCTCCACTTTTTTTTTTGTGTGTGAAGGACAGAGGAAGAAGAAAATATCTGGTGATTGGATCCTCTTTGGCAGTGGTTCAGCATTATAAATGAAGTATTTTCTCCTTACAAACAGAAAAAGCTCGCTGCTGCTTTATGACTTATTCTTAGTGTAGAATTATAATGATTAGGTAGCATAGTTTGCTGACAGGCTGTCTGGAAGTGCTAATTGGAGTTAATTAAAGGAAAGAAGCAAGAAATAGAAACTATGCTCAAATTTTGCTGTAGGCTTCATGTTCTTGTTTTTTAGCGTATAGGTAATTTCACAACATACTTTGACTTTTTTCAGCTTTCAGGATGTTTTTCTACTGGATTTGCTCTATCTAGCAAATGTAGACTTGAAAGTAGAACTTGCAATGAGCATGAAGAGAGCTGGGATCCTTGAAAATATGTAGCTCAACCACATGTGTATTACGTTTTCTTTGGTGTGTTGGTTCATCTTGTGTGCTTGTTTCCCAACTGGATCTCCTGCTCTTGCATTCTGTTGAGTTATCATAGTAGCAGGCAATAACTTTGATCTCTCTCAGCTACTCCCCTTTTAACTTTCCTGTATTCTCTGATGTCCATGTTTTTCATTTCCCCAATATGTTGTAGAAAGGTGAAAAAATTACGCTGAAGTTGATTGAAAGAAGTAGGACGTTTGTTAGTAATTCAAATAGAGAAGTGATTTAAGGACTAGAGATTAGCTGTTTGTGGCCTTCTGTGATTGTCTTATTTTTAGATAAATGTGTGTTTATCTGTACTGGTCTAGAGCTGGTCTTAAGGTTTTCAGAGTTATGACCACGAAAGAGCAATTTGATATTAGGTCTGTGAAGTGACAAACTTAATCATCACTGGCAAATATTGTGAAAATATGACCAATGTTTACCCTGCAATGCCTTGTGATGCTAGTCCAATACAGCCTTGACTATGACCTGAATTAATAATATTGTTATGCTCCTCTCTGTTAAAATGTCAGATTTATTTTTCTTTTTGAGGAATATCAATGTAAATAAAGATGTCTTTTAGACTTCCTGTCTGACTAACAGGAATGGCTATTAAGATGAAATCCTTTCATTACAGGTAATGGTTTGTACACAGGGATGTGCAAATATTGTCGTGTTTCCTTGCAGTGAGTTATTTGTGTAGGTCTCTATTCCTTTCACTTTGAAGTGGTTAAATACAGTGTTATCTTCTCTACATACTTGTTTACAGTATTAAACTCTGGAATATTTTGTTTCAATTTTTACTTGCATTATGTTTAACTTTGGGTTAGTAAATTATTTTTTCTTTGTTTTATGCTCTAATAGGGAAAGGACTTTTTAAAATTTCTTTTTGTGTTAAGATACTTTTAGAATTTTTGCATGTTTTTAGGGGAAATAATGAATCTTAACTCCAATTTCATTACGCTTGGGAGAGTCATGTTATCTAATAACAGAAAACTCTGATGTTCTGTAGGCATTTCTTCTACACCTTCTACATTTGTACACTCTAAGGTGCAAAAATCTCCTTTTTTCCTTCGTGTCCTGCACAGTGGCTGGTTGAAAGAACAGCCCTTTTATTTCTGATCTCTCTACATGGAGACCAGATGAAATCCTGGCTATGGTGTCAGGGCTAGATGAGACCAAAGCAGGGCAATTTCACTTGAGGTCATTTATTGTCAGCAAAACAAACCCCTGACCTCTAATACCACACTGGGGTCCCCAGCACAGGAAGGATACAGACCTGCTGGAGTGAATCCAGAGGAGGACCACAAAGACTGTCACAGGAATGGAACACCTCTCCTGTTAGGAGAGGCTGAGAGAATTGGGATTCTTCAGCCTGAAGGAGAGAAGGCTCTGGGAGACCTTAGAGCAGCCTTCCAGTACTGGAAGGGGGTCTAAAAGAGAGCTGAGAGGGAGTTTCTACAAAGGTGCATGGTATCAGGAGAAGGGATGATGGGTCCAAACTGAGAACAAGTTTAGATTAAATATTGGGATAAAATTCTTTACTGTGAGGGTGGTGAGGCACTGGGAGATGTTGCCCAGAGAAGTTGTGGATGGCTCATCCATGGAAGTGTTCAAGACCAGGCTGGATGGGGCTCTGAGCAGCCTGGTCTATTGGACCCGCCAAAATTTCATGGTAGCAGCTTCCATTATGCTGCTCTGAGAACCAAGAAAACTTTTTATATGGTGATTATTCTGCACCACATAAAAGGTAAAACATAGCTCTGGAGTGCCCCAACCTGACACTTATTTGGTTCCTGAACCTCAAAAGTAAATTATTTTCCAGTGAAACTGCCTCTAAAATGCTAATTTGCTAGAAATGTGACCACTAATCAGTTTGTTCCCGTAATACTGCCAGCTATAGAAATTGGTGTGTCCCTTGCAGAAGGGGGGATTTTACAGACTTTGATAAGATTTAAAAAATCCAAAAGATGCCACATGGCTGTTCCTAAAATAATTTTGAGGGGGAGTGGGTGAAAAGAAGTCATCAAATCTGTTATGTCATTCTTTATCTCCTTATTTTAAATATTTTCATAATGTAATCAATGCTGACGGAAGCTCCGTTTTTCTAGATATTATGTATTTGAATGGAAAAATTCCTTAAAGATGTATTGTAAGAAAACTCATGCCTTGGCAAAAGGACTTACTGTGGCACATGTGATGATTGATCTCCTCCACTTTTAATCTTGGAGAAAGCTGAATTACCTGGATAAATATGTTCTACTTAGTGTTGTTCATATGATCCACTATCTAAAGCAAAGAAATAGAAGGAGCAGTCCCATACATCCTGCTTTCAAAGCAGGATTTTGCCTTGTGGAGATCATAAACATTTTTTTTTTTAATGTTCAGGGAGGTTTAAAAAAAAACCAAAAAACACCACAAATCAGGAAGTTAGTTAAGGAATTCCTCTGTATGCAGAGAAATGATACTGGCTTCACATTTGTTTTTTTCTTCCACCCTCAAGATATACACAATAATATTCCTTGTCTGTAGTTTTCAAGATGGCCTATTTGACTGAGGTAGATCTTTATTTGTTTCTCCCTCTCCATCTCCCTGGATATTCCAAGGCATAGGTGTGTAAAACAAGACTAAAATGGGAAGTATCCAGAAGAAAAAATAGCACAAACTTGAGTTTATATGAATAACTACATCAGATATGTGTGTATATATACAAACACTCCAGACCTCCATATGTATTATAATTTATACTTCAAAAGCATTTAATGTAATAGCAATTTATAATGAACATATACTAAGACATATTTTTAGAATTATGAAAATATAAGTGAAGTATTAAGAAAATATTTAAATAAACAGGAGGCTATATATTATTTTTTTTGTATGTGTATATAATCAAGGACAGGTTGAATGAGGTTGTGGGCAACTTGATCTAGTGGAAGGTAATCCTACCAAAACCTGGGGAGGATTTGGAACTAGATGATCTTTAAGGTCCCTTCCAAAATAAACTGTTTTATGATATATTAGAAGGAATATTTTCAAATACAGAAAGTCATTTAAATTGAGATCCTCTCTCTGCAGAAAGCAGAGAGAAAAAAGGGGAAGAAATATGCCATAAAAATAAAACCCCTCTGTGACTGAAAATAAATTTATGCTTCAGATTTTACTTGAAGCGTAAGGCATGAACTTTGAGCAGAGCTTCCTCTCTGATTACTGGTTCTGCAAGAGCCACTGCCATGAATGAATGCCATAGGGTAGTGCCTTTTCCCATCTCTCCCTCCTATTTTTAATTTTGCATTCTAGGAGTGTGGTCCACAGATCTGTATGTGATCCCATGCTAATACAACCCATTTCAATGCACTGCTCAAAGGGCTCTTCATTATTTTTGCTCCTGGCTTTATGGTTTCTTAGATTTGTGACACCCAGCTTAATTTTGAGTTGGCTCTTACAATTGTAATTAATTCATCCCCATGTAAGCCTCTTATAATGTAGAATGACACAGGATCTTGAGTCCTTAAATGGTTAGTGTGGAAAAACTTCTGATGGGCTGGATGTGTTGCTGAAGGACAGAATGTATGTATTTACTTTCTGACCTCTCACATAAACGCTGTCAGAATTTTGCTCTTAAATTGATTTGTGGCATTCCATTAACAGTTATTCTGTGTATAGGAGAATAATAACTAATGATTCCCAGACTCCCAGAATTGTAAAATAAGGGCAAGCACTGTTTGGCAGAAAAGAGATTGTACTTTAGTGCAGACAGGAACCATTCATATTAATCAAGGGATATCTGGTCTGAAATGACTTTTAGCTAATAACTTCTTATTCTCAGGTTAACCATATTGCTTATAGGTAACACGCTCTTCTAATTCAGATGATTATTAATAGTCAGAGGCTAGATGTGTGGATTTCTCTCTCTTTCTGAAAGAGAAATTATGCTCTTGATTGACCTTATTTTAAGGTATTTTTAGTGTTGAAATTATTATGTTAGGGGTTAGAAACGGCATGGTGAAAGTTCAGGGATTTGCCTTTTGATTTGAGCCTTTGCAAGGGTGAACATGTGTGACATTAATGAGCTCGAAAATGTGAATTTAATTGTCTGAAGTTTCAGGGCTTAATTATTAAGGACATAATTTTATGATAGAGAACTTCAGGGCCATCAGTAGTAGAAGAAAATGAGCCATGCTGAGTTCACCTGGAAAACATGCTGTCACCATGTTACTTTTGGGCATGGATGTTATTCCTAAAAGAATCCTTATGCTAAAACCCTCCTAATATCTAGTTTGTTAAATGTAAGCTAACATGTTGAATCCTGGAGAAGAAATTCAAACTGGGAGATTCTATGAGTTGAATTTGCTTTCTTAGCAGAAATAACATGTTTTGCAGGGTGCTAAAAAGCGCTGTGGTTCTGTAGAAGCTGCTCTCCATTGCTAGAAAAGGCTAGAGCAACAGGAGGCTCCCAACAGGGAGTTCTTGTAGGGCAGGAGGGGTTTGCCCGGGAGCAGTGGGATAACAGCTGCCAGCTGCACCACTCTGCTAATGAGGTGCTGCACAGGTTTACCCTCTGCTGCCAAGCCTGGTCTAAGCTGGGATGAGGCTTCTCCTCCTCTGTTTTACAGGTGGGCTGTTTGACAGTTTTAAAACATGTTTTTAGTCCTCTGTCAGTTTTTGGCAAGGCCTGGTGCCTGTCTGTGAGCATGATCC
>NW_005054410.1:954832-958987 GCF_000277835.1 Geospiza fortis
GATGTGGTTTTGGGAATTTTGGCCAGGAAGGTCATGCCCTTTGCTGATACTTTGCTGATTTCTGAGAGCAATGCTTTCATGCTTTTTCAGTTGTGATGCTTTATTCTCTTCTGAACTCCTGTCCTCTGAAAAAAGCTTTTGGCTGGCTGTATTGGATGGGATTGAAATGTAGTTTGTACTCTGCCTATCTGCATCTATTCCTGGAGGAAATAACGTCTCGAAACCTCATTCAGTGTTGGAATCACAAAGAGAAAAATGCAGGACACAGAGCCTGCTGCCTTGAGTACATGTAATTCCACATACACATGCTGCTACCTACCAGAGGAATCAAACAAATTGTAAGTCAGCATTTACACTGTGATACAAGGCTGTGTACAGATGTAAAGCCTTATATGGGTGTTAAATAAAAGGCTTCATAATAGTCCAAGAATACAATTTTATTATTTCAGTGTATCACTCCGGCTTCTACCAAAATGACTGATATTGCAAACTACAAGCAGTGGGGTTTTGGTTTGTTTTATTGTATCAATTTACCTGGAGAGCATCTCTGACGATCTATGGGCCTAATCATTAGTCATGAAAATTAATATTTTCAGTGGAAAAAAAAATAGACTCTCCTACGGAAGTCTAATGATGTTATTTGTTATTATATACGCTTAATAAAAGTGAGTGCATGTGTAACATCTCCATAGTCAGCTAGAGTAGAGGACTTTGCTTTTAGGAGTGCTGATGAGAGCTCATCACTGTGTTGTGGATCGAATAAAAAGCAGAATCAGCTAAATAGAAGGACTCATCAGCCCTCTCCTAGTCTTTACTAGGAAGTACAGTTGTTTTGGTCTTACCTGGAAAGAGGAATGAGAGCACTGGAATCTGAACAATATCTGCCATCTGTAATTGCCCAGCAGGTGGAGGAGGCATTCCAAACAGGACCAGAAGCCTGTGCCACAAATCACTGGTGTTCCAACCTCTCGTGATCCTGGGGGTACAGTGGGGGGTCAGTGCAGAGAATTTCCTTATGTTGCCAACATTAATTTAGGATTAAAGATTTGAGCTAATATCTAATCATAGTCTCCAGCCAGACAGTTTGGTTAAGGTATTGTTGTAGCATTCTGTTACTGTTCCTGGAGCATAAGTAACCTCTAAGTAGGAGTTGATAATGTTTTTACAGGCTCTCAGACATAATATAAAAGTGTGCTTTGTGGGAAGACAGCATATAAAAACTTGCATTTTTGTCAGTTTTCTAATTTATGGGGAACAAGGACATGCAATAATCTAATTTATGTCTGTGTACATTATGTCACTGATCACAAGTAATGGAGTACAAGCAGGTGCTTTGATTTGTATGTGTGGAAATTGGTAGTAGGCTGAGCTAATGGTGAAGTAGATTTAGCTTGCCAGAGGAAGCTGAAGTTTTAGATTTGATTTAGTGTTGGTAGCGTGAGAAGGTAAATCCAGGTCTAATGCTGAGCAGAAAGAGATGCTTAGTGTCCATGAAATCTGTAATTCTGCAAGCTAAAATATTGGGGGGTTTTGTCCTTTAAATGACAAGATTTAGGAGGGAAAATTAATTTTGGAGATTAAGGCTTTATGTGGATGTGTTCAGCTTTAAGGCTATCTCCTCCAAATGAAGATGCTGATTATTGTGATATTTGTCTGTTCCAGTAAATGTGATTGTACAATTGTTTGTATCTGGTAATCTTAAATGTCTTTAAAAAAGGGAAAATATTATACTACTGGTAATGAAGATAGCTCATATATTCACTTGGTTACTGAAATCTGTATATCATACACTAAATGCTTTAAATTCCCGTCCTCCTGTCCCTCAAAATAAGCTTGTTTTAAAAATCTTAGTGTGTCACAGGAGCAGAAGAATACATACTAATATTTTCATACTTGGGCATATGAACCTCCAGTCAAAACCTATGAAATATCTGCAATCTTTTTAAACCAGAGACTTCAGTACCAATTAAACTATTTTTAATGTGGGTTTTTTTTGTGTTGGTTTTGGCTTTTTTAATAGATTCTTCTCCTGTATTTCAATCTTCTTAGTCTATACATCTAAAGAAGGGTTACATTAAATTTGTTATTTCCTGGAAAACCTAGGGGATAGGGAGGAACACAGGATGACACCATCTCCAGAGCAATCTGGTGCTAACAGTGGACAGAGCACCTGAATGTTTGTTGTAATACTTTTATGTGCTCAGGACGTGTTTGTGAGATCTTGGGGAAAAAACAAGGCCATGCATTAGTAATGAGATCAGCTTGCTAGGAAAGGGAGTGAGGACCACTTTCTGTCAATTAAGAGCAATTTGGGGTGGCAAATATCTTGAATGCTGGCTGACTCAGCTTGCACAATGCAGCCAAATAACCAAATAGCAGAATTTCATAAGCAGCTACATCAAAACCACTCTGCCTCAGTTGGTGACACAAACAGCAATTTCCTGTGTAAAGTACTTTCTCTAGGAATGAGATCCATTGATCCCAGGTTTTTTTTTTTTCACATCTAAGAAAGCATAATTTTCCCACTGTTCCTGTCTCCTTGTCCAAATGAATCCATTTCCTCTTCTTATTTCTGAGTCATGGATTAGTCTTTCCCTTCAAATATTTTGCGTTAGTTTTCTTTTAGCCGTATGTGAGTTAAAATGACTTCACCTTTTCTTTTAGAGTAAATCCTCTGTGATTTTTTGCTGTGAATATGCTTTGACCTATAGCAGGTAGTGCTCTAGTGTAAGGGAGGCTAATTAAAGGAGGAGGGAAAGAAGCAGAACCCTTCCTTTTGTGAAAATGAGGAGTCCTTCTCCTTTCTTGTTTTTTTTCTAGTGCAATAAAGCTCGGATCCATCTCTTGGTCACCAGGTATGAAGGGAAATCATGGAGGAGAAAGATGTGTGCAGCATTTAAAATGTATAAATAATGAAATTGTCTAACATGGAAGGGTCAAATACTTCAGTAACTTAGTCATCAAGGACCTTTCTGTAAATGTAGTACTTAACAATCCTGAAATCATATTGCAGAATAATTAGGGCTGGAAGGGATCTCACTTGCAACCTATCTCACAATAACATGAAGAGTTACTATAATACTCATTAGAATTTCTCTAGCATTCAAGTTAATATAAAATAAATGAGGCTAAATAATACCTCAGTACTAACTCAGAAATCTTCAACCCAGATGGCTCTGACCTGTGCAGCAGTCCAGTATCTTCAGGAATATGCAAACCCTACATTGTTTATGCTCTGAAATGTACTGAATGGCCTCAATTAACTGCTGGAGTTGTGGAAAAGGAGACTTTTTATTTGTTTTAATGAGGTCTCTCCACAGGAGAGCAGGAAAATGCCATGCCAGCCTGGGCTGAAGGTACCTGAGTTTTCCTAGGTTTACTAAATGACTGTTTTCTTTCTAGATTCCAGCCTATGGAGAAGTGTGCATGAGAACAGGATAAATATGGCTTTTAAGGGCGAGGACCACTTAGATTCCCTTTCCTTCCCAGTTCAGCGGTAAGTGGTGCACTCTATCATCCACATTTGAGTGATTAAATGGTTCTGAGGCAGCAGCTGCCCTTTCCTTTGAGGCTCTGAAGATACTTAAAGGCTCATTTTTAAACCCAGGTAGTATTCCTATGGAATTTGTAGAATGAATGTGGAAATTTTAGATATATTTCTTGAGGCATTTGGAAATTTGTATACCTGGAGTGTGGTAAAGCATGGCAGTGTTTCTGCAGTCATTGTTTTAAATGGATGACCATGTTTGCAGTAGCAATGTGACTGTACTTACTGGACTGCTTCTTAGTCATGATAGAAATGACTGGAACCCTCTGCAGTCTGTGAAGACTGCTGAAAGCTATAAATATGAATTTGTTTAGCATGGTTGACTTTGTTCTGCTGTAGTATGGTAATGATATGAAGGCTATGGTATAACGTCTCTGGTCTGTGGTACCCTGTTGGGAGTGGAGACATTGGTGATTCTACTAACCAACAGATTAAAAAAAAAATCTATCTTTTGGTTACCATCTAGTAGCTGTCTCTCTGTGTAGTGTAGTTTTGCTTCTAGCCTAACAGAAGCTCCACAAAAAGAAGAAAAATACAATAACCTACAGTCATTATGTATCACAACTCGGTTTGTTTTGTTTTTGTTTTTGGGAGGAAGGAGGGTGAGG
>NW_005054410.1:959019-959942 GCF_000277835.1 Geospiza fortis
ATTAAGTTTCAATCTTTTCCCTAATCTTCTTTCTTGAGGTCAGACTGCAATTCTTTATTGTAAATAACTTATAATTGTAATTGGCATAATATCTCAAAATACAATGCTTTTCTTCATGGGTAGTTTGATATTTCTTTACCTTTCCTTACCTCAGTCTTCCAGCAGACACTTTGATATTGCCATTAAACTCAGAGTCATTGTAACACATCTAAATATATTCTCTTCTGTAAGAAGCACTGTACAGAGGTATGCCAAGAACAATGGGGTAGTTATGACTTACAGTTGTAGAAAACTAGCTGCAAACAAAGCCAAGGGAACAGGTCCTGGGGGTGGCCAAAGGCTGATCCAGGCTGATGGTGTCAAGATCTATTTATGACACATAAATGGGGAAATTAGCTGGAGTCTCTCCATGCTAGCAGCTGGAAATTTGGAGTATGAAAAATGCACTTTAGAGGTAACAACAGCACAGAAAAGCACCGAATTTTATAGGCTGGTGGCTTCTAGAAAAGGCAAGTGCCTGTGAGTCAGGTGTGCAATGTTGAGAGAAGCAAAGCTCTGCCATGTTATGTGAACACAACCACCCTACAAGCACTCTGAACTGTATCTTAACAAGAAGGGATTTGGAAAAGTCCCACATAGCAACCATTATGTTTTGACAAAGAGCAGAACTCAGCAGGGCAATTCTCTATAGAGAAATTTAAAAATAAATAAGTACTCTCCCCCACCGCAATAAAATATAAAGCTCCTATTTTTTTGTTTGTTTGTTTTTTTGAGAAATAATATTTTTTTTCTCCCTACAGATTAGGGTTATTTCAGATGAAGTCCCTGTAAGAAACAGGCAGACTGACATTGTCAGTGGTCAGAAAGGTGAAGGCTCAGAGAAGGTTGGAACTGAAAATAAGCAAAGATTTTTTTCTGCTAAG
>NW_005054410.1:959993-966246 GCF_000277835.1 Geospiza fortis
CAAAATGCTCTTTTTGATTGTTAAAAAGACCAAAAATCCCACCCAACATAATAGCTTTTCCAAAGAAATGGATTTTTTATGAGATTAAGTAATTCCTCTCGGTTAGAGAAAGGAGTGATATGGCTCCTCTAGGGCATTTAAAAGGATTAAGGGAATTTTCAAAATAACAAGATGGAAATATTTTTAATTCTTGATTGTTCCTATATCCAAGGCTAGGATTTATGACTGTCTCAGGATTCCAGTTCATGTTTCTACTCTTTGTAAGAGGTGATTGAATTAACTTCTTGTGTCCCGTCACAGGGGAAAGGTAGCTCAAATCCAGCTGAGGTAAATCCCATGTAGGACCACAACTTGTCTTGCTTCATGTGGAGGTCATAATCTTTCATAAATAAAACCAGGCAGGACCTTCCACAAGCATATCTATCTCCATAGGAAAAGTGTACCATAAATATGCAAACAGATTCCAAGTGTTTCCACAATGGTCACCGGAGTCAACAGTTATTTTGGCTGTATAAGGAATTTAAAACTGGGGCCTTAAACCAAGTCTCTGTGTTTCATGAATTGTTGTTTACACACTTTCCTTAGATTTTATGGGAAATCACAACTTGTGCTGGAGTCTCTAGAGTACTGAGTCATGGTGTTAATGGTTTTCTAACACACTGTCAGAGCTGCTGTCTCTAATTGACATCTAGACTGCTATGGATACAGTAATTAAAGCTATGCAGTATCCCAAGGAAAAACAAATTATTGTTGCAGAAACTTTTTTCTATTTCAGTGAGTTAGGAACTGAAGTGATGATTTTGTCTCTTAGGAGAGAAAATAATTGGAAATAGATCACTTTTATGAAAGAGTAATTTACTTACTCTCCAAAAGCTGTATTCCCATGTAAAGCACCTTACAGGACCATGAAAATTATCTGTTTTCATCAGTGAGGGCCAGTTCACTATAGCATGTGAAGTGTGTGTGTGTTCCTTAGAGATGCACATAACCTCATTCTGAAATAGCTATTTTTAGTGTAGGTCTGGGAAAATGTCTGTACCCTTTCCTTATCTTTACAAAATATTATTATAAGGTATTCTTCTGCTTATAAGAGGTAATGAGCTTTAACACTGGCTTTTCCATCTACAATAAAACCTACCTTTCACTTATGGCCCTGCCTTTCATCCTGTGTGATGAAAGTTCATTGCCCTGCTTGTTTTCTGTGAGTTCAATTTGTAGTTTACACAGGCTTTTTTGATTGTATTCATGGGGTTTTTTATACTTTCCATATTGCATGGTAAACTAAACTTAAGACAGTGCTGAATCTGAAGTCATTCAACTAAAGAGAGGGTACTCGACACCAAAAGTGAAATAAGATGCTGTTTTGGCTTCTGGGATTGTGTTCAGTTCAGGGCTTCAACTGGAGAAATATGGTATAATTAGAATTTGTAAAAAAAGAATAAATGTTCATCTTTTATCAAAATTAGGTTAAAAAAACAAACCACAATTGTTATCACCAACTTCCCCTTTTCCCCATAAAAACTCCCAACCCCATAACAGCAGCAAAGGAAAACCAAAATAAAATTCACAAAACAAACTGAAGAAAAACCTAATCCTGAGTCAGAAACGTGCACTAGCAGCTTATTAAACCAGTTATGTCTTGGGCTACATCAAAAGCAGTGGGATGGGGCTTTGAGCAACCTGGTTTGGTGGAAGATGTCCCTGCCCATGGCAGGTGGGATGGAACCAGATCTTTTAAGACCCTTCTGACCCAAACCATTCCATGAATTGATTAAAATAGCTTGCTGGTTTTCAGGTAGCAAACTAAGGCTACCTCCAGAACTCCGGGAGCATCCATGAAGGGCTGGGCACAATGTTTGTTTGGTTTTTTTTTTCACAACTCTGTTCAGTACATTGCTGTGTGCCCAGTGGGGATAGAAGTACTGCTTGAAGCGATGCAGAAACCTTTATGGAAGTAGAAGGAAAAATAATTATCTATATTTGCCATTAGTTGGAATTTAGATAATGTTTGTTGAAAGCTGTGACTTGAAACAGAAGCAAGAAAAATATCAGGATTTTATACTGCAGAAACTGCGTTGATTCTGCTTGTTTCTCTGCCTAATCAGGATGACAAATTTGTAGAACTTTATAGAACGTATGGACATATGAGATGAAAAACAGATAGGTCTATAGTCCCAGAAGTGACTATTGTTAAAAAAAAAAAAAGGGGAAAAAACCCCTTTATAAAGAGGATTTCTACCTGATCAGGAGCTGAATAATTTCAGGGATCATTCACATCTCATTTTGCTCCCACTTTTAGAGTTCATGTGGTTTCTATACAGTTGAAAAGAGGTATTTTTGAGGGGTAAGACATGTGCAGGACCCTGCAATGTGTTTAATATTGTGTTCTTATGGGGCTGTTAGGAAAAGAACGGATCCATCCATTGGTCTTTCTCTGCAGTGTGTCTAAAATTTCTCAATATATGATTTAGTGCTCTGAATCAAAGGCAGTGATGTTTTGTTATCCTGTCATAGAAAGTGAATTCTGACTAAAGTAACATCTGATTTTTTTTTTCCTTGAGCTTGCCAGTTATGTCTTACCCCTTGTGTTCTGAAGGTGATTGGAATCCATAGGTTTTGATGCCATTGTTTTCCTGGCCCTGAATTCTGGGCAGCGAGTTGTTTGGTTGCGTGACAGCTCATTGAAATGTTTGGTGTTTCATTATCTTCCTATTTTCTTAGATATGAATCCCTGAGTGAAGGATTTCTAGGGATGGGAATTCTGTAAATAAACACAAATAAAAGTTGTTCTCTTTTTTGTCATTCTGGTCTGTTTTTTCTTTAAACTACCTCAGTTCTTCTTACCTTTCTATTTCTAGTCTGCATGGCTTCTGTAGTTTGTAGCCACATCTGAGTGCTTGTTTTTCTTTTTTTTTTTAATAGCACTTCTTTTAGTCTTCAGTTGTAAGACTATTCTCCAGTTATAATTAATAATGAAATCATGTTTAAGTAAAAGTGCTTTAATTGCTTTGTCTGATCAGGGACATCTTCTGTAAGTGCTGAATTCTTTCTATTTCAGTTTCCTACAGTGTTTGCTGCTGATAACTAAGGGTTCTGTATTTGTTCTGTATTTCTGGCTTATCCCACCTGTCTGCAAACTGAACTTCCATGAAAAGCAGAAAACAACATTTGTATTTCTGGTTTTTGTATTGTACAAGCTACTTGCTGTACATAGGTCTTACCCTGCTAATTAGAATCCTACAATTCCCTATGATCAGTTTTATTTGGATTCCATCAGGAACTTTGTTGTTGTGGCTCCTTGAAAGTTGTCAGATAGAGAGTGGAAGAAACTCTAGAAGAAAAAACCCAAGTTATTTGTAATATAAGAGCTAGAGCAGAAAATTTTCAGAGTTCCAAGTGGAGTGTTCTTACTTAGCTCTATGAATTGCTACTTTTGAGTTTCTAAAAACCATTTGAGAATTGAATGCTTGCTGGGGGAAATGAAAATGTGTTTTGAAATACTTCCTTTTGCAACAGGCTGTAGGAAGAGATTATAACAGAAGAAAGGAGGGTGCTTTGCCAATAATGCAATAAAATTACCTTCTAGTGACAAGAAATAAAATCAGTTATTGCATAGCTCAAGGCACTAATGATGCCTCATTTAATGACCTTGTATTCCTTTCCTTTCACTCAGTTTACCCTACAAGAATTCAGCAAATAATTTTATAGCTTCAGAAATGGAGTTCACCTTACTATGAAGTATTTTGGACTTTAGTGATTTATATTGTACCTGTAACCAAACTGAAAGCTGAGTTGTTTGTATGGAGTTTTGATGGTGGTTGTAAAACAGATTTGTGAATCTGTATGGTTCTTCTGGGAAGGATTTTCAGGCATGCTAGCTGACTAAGTCCAAAGGGTGATGTTAGTAAAGCAGCAACTATTGATTTGCCATCATTTGGAGGCATTCATGAGGAATATGAACTCAACAGATTTTTTTCTTTTCCTTTGAATCCATGGGTAAAATATCTCTGTTCCTCTATTCAGGATGTGAAAATGTAGGTCAGCAGTTTAGCTAGCAAGCAGCATAAATAATTGCATTTCACTTGTACTTTGGGCATTTTTGGGGGTCTGTAAGTCTGCCAGAATTCCAGATATTTCCTAATCTTTTCCTTCCGATAGTTTTATCATTACATTTTTATATCTAGTTTATAATGTTCTGTAGAAATATGTTATACTACTTCTCAGAGCTATGCTGTAAAATATTGTGTGTTTAACTGTAGAAGTCACAAGAGAATTTTGGCTTTTAACCTGAAAGAGATTTGAGTTTGTCCACTATAATAATTGTCAAGTTATTGTGACTTTAAAATGTGAACAAATTGATGAATTTAAACGATCTGTCTGAGTGGCCTCACTAGACCTTTCCTTCATTAACTTGGTATTTCTTATTTGTGGCTTGCTGTAAGTTGGGAAATACTTTTAAAAGATCAAGGACCATCTTTCATCCTTAAAGACAATTAAGATTTTATTCTGAATCCCTTGTAAGGGTCTGTAATGTTTCATAGCATGTGGCACATGAGCACTGTAAAGAGCTCAAGGTAGTGCTGGTGTAGCCTTTATTATGGAAGAAACTCTGCCTATTATTTTGAGAATGCATACTTTGGAAGTGTGGGATTTTATAGAGGAGGCTCCTCCCTTTTTGTGTCTTAGAGAGAAAGCAGTTGCTGTCTACGCAGAGGATATCTTGTGTTCGGGCTGTGGTGTCCTTTTCAGAAATTAATTTTAATGAACCCTCAAGTTTTAATGTCTTTGAAATCACAGTGACAGAGCTGTGCCTGAATGTCAGGTTACCTTATCTGCCAGGCATGAGTGATAGGTTCTGATTGCATCTTCACAAGCGTTGCATGAAGTTTTTATTGTGACATCAAGTTAGTGATCCTGTCAACTTTACACCCTGACTCCCATTGGTTTATGGCATTGGCTCCATGGTTTGTGTTTCTCTGCTTTCACTGATGCTAGTGAAACAAAAAATTTCCAAACAATTCAGATGTTGCTTGTGGTCTTTATTTACATGAATTCTAATCTTTATCACAGTTATTTTTCTGTAGCACATTCTAGAACAGATGCTGAGCAGGTTAAGCATCTACCACCTCTCCTGTTGGAGTTCTCTGTTTTTAGAAGACAGACTTGCTGGTTATTTCTATGTTAAATTAAAGATTTTACTTTGAACATGTGAGCCTTTTTCTGTTTTTTTAATCTGAAAATGTGAATGATGCATTGACAAAAATTCCCTGATTTCCTTTAGTCTACCAAATATTTTTATTGCAATTTGATACTTTTCTGCTTTATGAAGGAAGTAGAGGGATTTTTAGAAGTTTAGGATATTTTAAATGTAGTATGAGAATCTCATGGAATTTTTAAAATTGTGAAGTAATTGTATTCATACTGACATGTTAGTAGTTTTAGTCAGAATTTTATTTTGCCATTTTATATTATGATAATATACTTTATATTTCACTTAGCATTAACAGTATTCCTTTTCAGTTCATAGATGGTGAACTTATAAATTCTCTCTCTCAAAAAAAAAGAGAGAAAAAAAAGAGAGGGCAAAAGTCAAAACCTGAATCTGTTTAATTTTGGTGTAATGCTAAGTGAAGTACATAAGTATCTTGCTTATTTGCCATACATCTTTTGAAAAAAAACCCAACTCCTAAAACCCTACTATAACCCCTCTTTTGGTTGAGTTGCTATGCAGTCATGTTATGCATTTACATCATAATATTTCAGCCATGGGTACCTTCTAGAAACCACAGTCTTGATTTCTGGATTGTCTTTGTGAGCTTCCTGGTGTTAAATAATCCTGAACACCAAGTGTACACTTTCTGAACCCAGTGTATTTGCTGTGGGGAAGGGATGTGCAAAAGGAACCTGTCCTAGCAAAAAACCCATATCAAGTTACCCTGGTGGTTTGGTCTTGTCCTGCTCTGAGAATTTGGTCATTCAGGGAAGAACTTGCAAGTTGGAATCTTCAGGATGGCAAAGTTAAGTAGTATGATCTGTAAATGGTGCATTTTACACGAAAAACACAGAGCCTGCCGTGTCTAATCTTTGACTTCTTTACCTTCCAAGTCTTTGTGAACTTTGCACATTATAGTAAAGACTGTGTGTGTGCTTTTCCTTTTACAATATGAAATTATTAGTTACTTGTTTTACTGAGACACTTTGACTTTCTATGCAACTATATATATGTCAGGTAATCTGAATTTATTATTCCTGC
>NW_005054410.1:966256-973009 GCF_000277835.1 Geospiza fortis
TTTTTTTTTTGGAAGGGGAGCATATAGGACACCACCTGTGAACTAAAAGAGAAAGTTGTTAATGGTAAGGGAGTTAAAAATTGTAAATTATTATCCTAATAGGTAGACTATGCTGAAATCAAATGGCATGCCATGGAACCAAAAGATCCGTAATTTTCTCTCCTTCTAGCAGGTAGGCCATGTTGCTGTTGTTATTGCATTGGTAATGTAGCTGCAATTGTATGTAGTCCTGGAAGGAAATTAAGGATGAAATCCTGTCTTTTTGCTTAGTATATCAAATAGATCTTTCCTGTACAGCATTCAAGCTGCTTTGAAGCATTCTAGGGACCTTCCCCTTTACTGTGCTAAGACAGGGGAAAAAACCAAGTTGCCCTCCTTAACAGAAATACAACTTTTCATGAAACTTGAAAACAATGATCAGACTAATGAAGGGATCCTAAAGCTCAAGGACTTGGGTTCACTGAGTTAGTTCTTGACTTATTCTGAGAAAAGGTGGTGCTGTGTATGTCTTCAAAAGGGCACTGTGGTTTGTTGAAACTTTGATTTAGCACTAGATATCATTCCTCCTGATTCGCTCCTGGTTGTAATGCTGATTAATCTTCTTGCCTCAGGCAAACCACTTTACCTTCCCTTATCTTTGTGTTCCACCTCAGCTGGGGAAACACCAAGAAGTCCTTACCAGCCTATATCCATATATTTTTATTTCAGTGGTTCTTACACAGAGAACATACACACTATGTTATGGGCTTGTGTGTCTTGTTCTGCTTGCTGTGGGGGCAGCATCCTTCTGAACTGTGGCAGGTGGGAAATGTTGAATAGCACCTAGAAACTGCTTCCAGTAAATGCAAAGAATATGTTTCTGTTCACAAAACCCAGCTTGTTCCTTCCATATGTTACATTTTGTCATCATTTTCACAGTGATGAGTTCATTAAACTCTCTTTACAACCATGGCCATAACGGAGACTGATGAACAAGTACCTGTACCTTGGTATTTCTGAGGTGTTTTTCCACAATTAATTTTTTAAAAATTAATTCCCTCATTAAAGGTATTTCAGTGGTTTAACTATGACTTGTCTTTTCAGCTGTTCAGGATAAATACTAGTACCATACTGTGTTAAATACAGTATTTTTCTCTTCAGTTTGTTTCCTGGGCATTTCTTCCTTATTTAATTGCCTGGTCTCTCTTAATCTGCTTCACTGTTGTCTGGGGATGGTTGGGAGGATCTTGTAATCAGTTGTTCAGTAGCCTGTAAAGAACAAATTAAAAAAAGCTAGAAGGACAATGTTTCAACTTTGTAAATATTTTTTTTTGTTATTTTCCCTTTTTGACAAATAATATAATGATCTTAAAAAATGTGCTCGTTGGTGTGACCCCATTTCTGGTCCCATTAAATTGGTTTGTGTCTGTTAGTGGTTGGGTTTATGAGCTCATATTAACCCTGAGGGATTTGGAGTGCAAACAGGAATTTAATATTAAGCTGAAGTGCGACTGTTAACAATGCCAGTTGTTTTGTTTTGCTTCTCACAGTATTTCAGAGAACGTGGTAAAGTGAAAAATATATATACACATACATAAACATACATATTGTTTTATTTAGGGAAATATACATAAAGGCCTATATGTAATATTTTACTTGTTTCTAAAGAAACCACTTTTAATTGTCCTGCATATCTCAACTATGCTTCAGGTATTTGAATTTTGCATTTTGCTAATTGTTGATACTTCATTGTTTAATTTGGTCCAGGAACTATAGAAAACTTTTGGTCCAATATAGAAAATTTGGTCCAATTTGGAAGTATAGAAAACATCTGCATCAAGAATATAATATTCTCTTCAGCTAAGGTTATGGAAATATTTTTTCAATCTCTTAAATGTCAGCAGCACTGATGTCAGGATAAAGATTAAACAAGAGCAAACGAGGGAAAAGCTGAGAATATTATCAAAGAAAAAAGGAAGAACTAGGCAATGGTATCCAAGTAACTGAGGCTGTTCAATGGATGACACGATCGGTGAAAGCAAACTTTTGGGAAGTGCTATAGAGCAAAAAATATCTTCCGTATCAGCTGAGCACAAATCAGCAGTTTGATGTATTATGTGTTACACAACTTAACTCTGGGATAACTCTGGTGGTGGGAAGGGATGAAAGTAAAGGGCAGGCAAATACTCTAATTGGAAAGCAGTGAAATCCACTAATGATGTGTATTCAGGTTGTTAACCTTGCTTGCCAGGATCCCAGAGTAAGGGAGCCTTCATTTGTTTGCAGGCTGACTTGAATTCTGGGCCAGAGATTCCTGTGCTGTGTGTCATTGATGCAAAATGACTCTCTTTACTTATTTTTGAAACTTTTAAAGTTTGAATTCCAAGTTTCAAATTGAATTCACTTTAGTATTTTAAGTTAATATTTCAAGCATAAAATCTGCTATGCTGGCCTGTCTTTGAGGCTTAAAGGAAGTGGCCTTCTGAATATTGCAAGCGTCCAGTCTGCAGCAGTGAAGAGTCCTTTATTCCCAGGTGTTTGAGTTGGTTTCTCAATCTTGACACTGTCACTGAGGTTCTCAGGCTTCCAGATTTCAAGTATCAATCCTTTACATTTACTGTTGTTTAACACTTTCTTATAGTCCAGTGCACCCAGTGGAAAGCCGGGGGGAGAATTAAGGAAGAGCCATATATCTGCATAATTTTATTTTTATGTTGTTTTGACAGAAATTTCTCTCAATAGTGGTTCAGGCACAAAGCTAATTATTTTCCATCTCATTTAGAAGCAAACAAGCTTTTCTCAAGCCTGCCTTCCTGTGGCACAGTCCTGATGTGGAGGCGTAAGGGCTGTGTTTGTGTCGTGAGAGTGAATCAGGAAGCCATTAGATGGGAACACTCCTGGCTTAGTCTAACCCCCTATTGCTCTTGGCTAAAGTGTCAGGAGCAACCTGGAAAGCAATCAGCTGTTACTGCCAGGGGGAAAAAAGATATTTTGTCCTGCTGCAAAGGGCTGGAATTGTACTGGACGTTCTCTAACTGCTGGATGAGAGGTTGATCTCAGTAACTTTGAAAATGTATTTTTTTTCCTTGGTAAAATGTGCAAACAGTCCAACTGATTAAACTGCTGCACAGCTGCCCTGCTGTGAATGAGGAGGTATTTTAAAGTGCACATTGGTCCCACCATTGTTCTACCACAGTTCTGCTTGCTGCAAATGCGAGGTGCTCAGTCAATGCTTAAATTGAAGACTTTTTTACTACTTAAGTTAACAGCTTGATATCAATTTAAATACCTCAACAGATTCCACAACAATCATGATGGATTTTCCAGCATCTAAGACGTGATATTGCTCTTTGCTCGCCAATTAAATTTCAGTATGTGCATCTATGTGTTTGTGGAAGAAACAGGGAAGCTTTTTGGACAGTTCTGATGCTTTTTCAATTAAAATTTAGGTCAGCATTTGTCTATCCTTTTTAATTTGACACAGAATAGGGATGTATATGACATACATTTAATATACTGGTTATGGTGCAAAAGCACAGAAAATTTTATTTCAGTTTACTCTTCTAGCAAACCTGTGCAGGGTTTTGTGTTTCCAGAAAGAAGCCTAAAACTACATTTGGAAGAAATAAAAGGGGCTCCATAAATTTCAGAAACTTATAGTCTTTCTCTGTGTTCTGTTTACCTCTGTCTTTTGTTGGGATTTGTCCAATGATTAATCCTCTTTGAGGAGTGTCACTTATTTTTTTACATATAACCTTCATTCTCTCCCCAGTGTGTCTCATGAAATGTTTCAGCATTATTACGCTTTCCACTTTGTATACACCATGCTTTTGACAATAACACTTGAGATTAGATTTTATTAGAATTGCTTACAAAGACAGGTTGCAAAGAAAACCAAAGCTATGAGGGAGGTTGTGCCCTTGTTGGAATCATAGAATGGCTTGAATTGGAAGGGACCTTAAAGATGATCTAGTTCCAATCCCCTGAACAGGGAGATGTTTCACTAGGCCAGGTTGCTCAAAGCTCCACCCAACCTGGCTTTGAGCATTGTCAGGGATGGAGCATCCAGAGCTTCTTTGGGCAACCTGTGCCAGTGCCTCACTACCCTCACAGTAAAGAATTTTTGTCCTCTAATATCTAATCTAAAACTTTCTTTCTGTTTGAAGCCATTCCCCTTATTCTGTCGTGCTCTTGTAAATAGTCGCTCTCCATCTTTTTTGGAAGGGTTCCCTTTAGGCATTGGAAGTCCACAATTAGGTCACACAGCTTTGAGTGTTGCATCAGTTTTTGGACCCCTCTTCAGCATTTCATTTGGATCCCCCTCAATGTGTGCTTGCACTTGGACCTGTGCTCTTGAAAACAGTGCTTACATGGAGGCCCTGTATGAAGGCCAGGCAAAGCCACCTTTTGCACTTTTCACATGCCTCTACCTGTTTCATACTCTGAAGAAATGCCTTTGGCAAATATGATCACCTCAGCATTAAATGAATCAGGAAAGAGGAAATGGATATGATGGAGCACGCATAATATTTCACAAATGTGATACAGGAACTGTACCTGCTTCCTGCAGGTATATTAGCCTTTGTTTTATTTGAACCCATAAAGAGCCTCCAATCACTCTTGCCCCCAGATTAAAACAGTGTTACTTCTCAACTTAGGTCCTTAAGTAATCTATAACTAGAAGTGAGTTTAGTTTTATATGTCAAAGAGCATCAGTGGTGAAAACAGCCCATTAACAGCTCTGTGTACATCCCTGCAGCTCGTTAGGACAGAGTTTTCTACTCTAATCAGATAAATGTGGTACAGATGAGCTTATTCACTACAGTTGTTTAAGAGAGGATATGTTAGGATTTCAGGCATTCATTTATGTCAGAAATAGTAAAACTTTTTGCTAACAGGCAGCAAAATGCTGCTGATATTTGCCTTAACACTATTCTCCAAGCTTTTTTCTCTGGTTATTTGGAAGCTGAAAGCTCGGAATGCTGTCACTGTTAGGCACCTGTGCAAGGGGTGACCAAGTGGTTCACTGACCCACGTGCAAAAAAGTTATGAAAGGACATCCTGACCAATGGTGGAGTGACACAGAGATTATTCAGCATGACCTAGAGCTTTCCTTTGGGAAACTCTTCTTTAGTTTTCAGGAAATACAAAGTCAGAAAGTTGAATGAATTTTGTATGCCTGTGCAAGGGGATTATTTCTCAACAGCTTAGGTCTGCAAATTAAGTAAAATGGAAATAAGGTTTCTAGGATTGTTTATCAAGGTATTGCATTTGTTTTTCCCAAAGCTGAAGGTGCGGAACAAATTAAATAGAGTTTTGAGTACAGTTGGCTGAGAAATGGTTCTTCTGTTTGAGTAGTTGTGATTGTAAATGTATTTATTTTACCTCTGCATAAAGATGTTTCTTACTTGTTCCACTTTATAATTTGTAATCAGCACAGGAAGATCTTCTGCTGAGAGCTTCTGTCTGTATGAATATCCCTCAAAGTTGAGTATAAGCTCATTATAAATGCCCTAATATTTTCCTGGATAAATATGTATATGTGTATTGATAAGCAAATTGTTCCAGCTGAATTTATGGCATGAGACAAATGTCTTAACAGCAAAATATCTAGCAAATGACATATGAAGAAAAAATATGTTAAAAACACAACTTAATGATCTGAATGAGGAGATATATGGACAGATAACCCACAGGTGTACACATATGCATATATGTGCTCCCTTAATTGGGACTGCAAATTAAGTCTGATGAATAAAAACTGATTTTTAAAAATCCTAAACAAATGGGGAGAATGGGATAGAGAAAGAGTGAAGGAACAAAATAGCTCAGAAAACAGCCACTTATAGATCTGATGTATTAAACAGCATTTTGGTATGTTATTTGTAGTCTCATATACCTGGTAGTTACTTTTTTCTGTGAAGTATCATGACATTTGATTTCAACTATGTGTGTATGGACACAAATAACATAATGGCTTCATTTGCATGTGCCCTGTCATGGTTTCACTCCTGCTCTCGCCAGCTATCATTCCAGGCAGCTGTGAAGTGCAGGAAAATCTAGTTTCAATAAGGTTATGCTTGGTGCAAAATCCAACCATATATTTAACAGATCAAGGGTGCTGCAATACCAAGGTGATATTTCATGAATAGAGAAAGAGGATAGTCTCATCCCTCTCCATTTTCATGGAACCAATGACACTTTTATCAATATTGCTCTTTAAAACCTCACTATGAGACTTTGACCTGAGTAGTGCAGTCTGGAATATCTCAAGCCATCAAAACTTCCAAGTTCAGGTCAGATGTCTGTGGGGTTGCAGCAGTGTGAAAAAAGGTGGGAAGGGAAAAAACTTAAGCACACAACTTTGGTTGTCAGTACACATCTGACAAAACACAGGCAGAAGTTATTTAATGATGTTTTTACTGATCCAGTTGAAGTAAGTTTGCAGCATGTAGCATTGATTCCCCTCCACCCCTGCATCCTACATAGAGAATTCAATGTAACTTTAAAGTGTGAAATTGTGCTGAATTGTTCTTGTTTTGCTCATGCTTTCTTTATATCTTTCAATGCATGTTCTTTGATTGGCCTTATATTAAGTTCATTGGTATTTCTTTTTGGCTCTCCACTGGAAATGGGTGGTGTTTGCCTTCAGCACACAGCAGTAGTGAGAGGCAGGAAATCAGAGACATTATCTTCTTTTGTTTGAGGAACAGAGGTACCTACCAGTGCTTTTTGAAGAGTGTATTTTCAAATTATTAATTTCTGCAGTATATT
>NW_005054410.1:973055-1103069 GCF_000277835.1 Geospiza fortis
TTCAGAAGGAAGGTTCAGCTGCTTTTCTTTTTGTTGGGTAATGTTCAGTCGAAGAATGAATTCAGTGAAATAAAAGTTTTGGGGGAGAGGGACACTAGAGAGTGGAACTATATTTCCCTCCTAGTTAGAGATGGCCCAAAATACACAGTGTTAAGCCTGTAAGATGTTTTAAATTTAGTATTTGGCTTTCAAGGCAGTCCTTCCAGGAACAGGTGTCAGGTGAATAGTGAAATCTAAATTACACATTTTTTTGCTTGCAAACAATGTGCCAAATTAGTGCTGAGATTGCTGCCTGAATTTTTGTATTAGTGGCAGCTACAGGAAAGTACATCTTGCTTGAGAATTGAAGCTTGAAAAGCTGTTGAGCAGGTGCTTTGAAAATTTTATGAAGTGATGAAAAGCCTTTAATAAAGCTAAATTGATTTATCCTTGTACTCTGCATAACAGTAGAACATAGAAATCACATAGAAAACTGTATCTATTTTATTTGCTTCCCTATACAGTGAAGTCAGTTATTTTCTGTTTACATGATGGCAGCAGAAGAGGATTTTTAATCAGACAGACACAGAACTTTTTCTTTCACATGAAGACCTTACTCTCATAATACAGGCTGCAAAAGGGACACTAAAAGAATATTCAGTGAATAAGTAACTATTTTGAGTGTGTTTCACACATGTGTTTTCCATTTAAGTGGAAATTGTTATCTCACAGTAATTTGTATGAAATAAATTCCTTTAGCTAAAGCTGATGACAATAACAGACTTAATATGACACAATATTTCCCTGCTTCCATTTCTAATATATTTTTAAATCTGATTTGCTTGATGTGTTGTGAGGTGCCATAAGGGACTATAAGAGGACAAAAACCTAGTTCTACTCATCCTTTAATTGTTTTTTTAATGTAAAAGATGGTACTCCCATAAAACATCCATTTATTCATATTTGGTGCCAGAGGCCAATTCACTGAACCTGGGATGTATTATTGCAAAACAATGGTGTTCACTACACTTCTGTGTTCTGTTAGCTGTCTTCCAGGTTCTTTGATGGCCACTAAGCATTTATTATTGCTAAATAAATAATTAAGGAGGGATAATTGGCTTATTTTTGTGGAATGATACCAGAATGATGTGCCTTTTTTGGGTTTTTTTGGGAAAATATCATTGTTCTGTTTTTAATGCACTGCAGAATGTGAAGCCTGCATGCCCTTATGAATCATGGTTATTTAGCTCATTTGTGCCAGAAATTCACTGACAGCGATCCAAACCCTGCTGTTGCTAAATGAAGAGGAATAAATAGATATTCTGTTTCATTCTACTCATTAGGAAGGGGGAAAAAGAAGGAATCCTTATTCTATCTTTTCTCTGGGTCTATGTAAAAGCCACTCGGTTCTATCCTCAGGGGTTTGTAATTCTTTTCACTTGCTCCCTTGTGAAGGTGGAGATTGACACCTGGGCAATGTCAGTCAGATTTGCTCTCTCTCTTGCTCCTCTTACACCTGATATTCTGAGTTTCTGTGAACAGCAGTGAGGTGAAAAGTTCTCACTAATGAATTATTTCCCAGGAAGGAGCAATCCGTGGGATTCCTAGCCCACTCATCTTTACTTTTGCCAGGAAACCAGGCTGTGTTTGTTTCTTCACCTCATTCAGTCTTGTGAAGGGCCCTCCTGAACTCTTGTCCATTTCAGGTCTTGGAATCCAATTGCTTTGGATTTTATATTTTAATGAGAGTGTTCTAGTTCAGGCATTCTTCATGCTTCAGCTGTTGTCCATCCTTGAAAAGCAGCTCTACAGTAGTAAAAATAACCATTCATTTCCTTTTTGCTTTACCTATTTGGCCTTCAGAACTCTTCTAGGATTGCTTGGAAAAATTTTAGTTTTTGTGTTTCACCACTATTGTGTTACAGTAGCATCTGGAAGTTCCAATCAAGATGAGAACACGGTGCACAATGCTCAGTGCAAAACCAAGGAAGTGTCACTTAGGCTAAGCAGAGAAGAGAGTTTATCAGGAGAGAAGGATGGCAGGAAGTAATAAAATTTCTCAGAGTATTAGTAGGAAAGCCAAGAGTGGAGCTCAGCTTTTGAAATTTCTGCTTGAATGTATCCATTAGATTGGTCTTTTGCTCTGAGTAACATAATCATGCCTGGAAAGCCACGTTAAGATTTAAGAAATTCAGCAAATGAAAGTCTGGCTGTGCACAGCAGCCCATCAAGTCTGTATAGATAAGGGCAAAAAGAGAAGAGTATTGCATTGCACTTTCTGATATGAAATTAAGCACAAAGCTTACAACCTTAGACAAGAGTTATTCAGAAAATGTTGAGAAGGGCATATTATGCTGCTTGAACCCATGTGGTCAGTCCAGACCCATGAAAAGAAGGGATTTGCCTGGGTGCCTCTGTCTGTTGGGTGATGGTTCTTGCACCATTCTGGCCATTTTGGTACAATGATGGTATTTGTTCTGGAAAAGTGAATTCTGTGAAGAGCACTGCTTATGGAATGGAAAGAAATCAAAGTTGGAAATAATCCCATTAAACATCTTTTGTTTAAACAGATGTACAATCTACACCATGCCTGGGCAGTGCTTCCTTGGATCCCACAGTGCACCCTCCAAATTTCACAGCAATTCACTATGCATTCAAATGTCCATTAATACATTCAAGGAGGATAACTGCCAAGGATAGGAAAATCTATTGATACCAGTTAAGAAAGTATTTCCTAAGATTCCTTCCTAAACTTGTATGGTCTTGAGATTTAATGTTTGGTTTAGGAATGGTTTGTCATCATTGTTCAAGTCATCAGCTTTAAACATAAGTAAACTTTTTTATTATTTACTCTTTCTTGCCAGCATTGGATGCCAGTAGAAGACTTCATTCTAAACAAAAAACTCTCTGCATTATTGCTGGAAGAAACAGTGCTAAACTACTTTTTCCTGCTTTCCAGTCAAAATATCTGTAGCCTCTTTCTGAACCATCTTCCTCTAAGTTCTCATCAATTTAGCATAGTGAAGTTGTGTTGCACATGCATAGTATTGTTTAGCAAACATGGTTTCTATTTCTGTGGTGTTTGGTTTGGCCTGTATTAGCAATGCACAATGCAAGGAAAATGCCAGAGTCAACAGATGAAATGAAGTTGTTTGGTTGCGAGCAAACAATTTTGCTAAGTTTATTCCTTTGCTTTAATCCATTCTATTTCATTAGCGGAACCCTAGGATTTATAACAATTGATACAAAAAAGAAGAAATTCTTAATACATTAAAGCACCAAGTTTTTTGTTAGTGGACCGAAGTAATTTCAAAGGTAACGGGACCAGTCTCCTTGTAACTGAAGATTTGCTACAGTTCTGTCCATGTGGATATGAATTCCCCTAGTTAGCACAAAGAGTGTTGTCAGGGAAGGCCACTCCTTTCCATGCTTTCCCCAGGAATACTGTGTCAGTCTCTTCTTCTCCACTGTGCTGACAAGTGACTTCCTGCAAATGCTATCCCCAGAGCTTGAACAGCGTGATGGCAGCCAAGAAAAGGACTTTGCATATCCACTGTTGGATCATTGTGTCCAGTGCCAATGCAGGTTTTGCCACAGCCTCCTGCCCATCTTCCAGGTTTGTAATTTCCTTCTTCAAGTGTGAGTACAGCAGCTGAAGGCTCTCCTCCTTCTCCTCCAACCTCTGAAGGATTTCTTCCCTTTCCTTCTCACAAACAGTTCCCTTCCCTTCAGAGGAGAAGAGCAGCTGGTTGATGTCAACAGCTGCCATCAGCAAAAGGAGTACCCAGAAGATTGCCATGGCAGATCCTTCCTTGGAAGAGAGAGAAAGATGGAATAAGCCAAGATTCAGATTCTCAAGAAGAAAAAGAAGCTTCACACTGAAATAAAAGCTTTCATGTCCTTTCTAGCCCTGAGAAAATCCGCAGGCCGGAGGAGCTCCTTAGTGTGGGCCTGTTGCTGTAGGTTCCAAACTCAGCTCCCAGAGAGGCTCCATCAGCACAAGATGAGGGGGAAGGTGTGGCACACAGGGAGGCAAAACAGAAATGGCCATGTTTGAGGAGAGAGAAGTCCAAAATTTTGAAATGAAAGGGGAACCCGAGTCCCCCAAGTAGGAGGAGGAGAAGAGGGGCCTAACAGGCTGGTGCAGGCCGATGAGGGAGCCATTCCCCTGCTGCTCTGCCAGGGGGGCTCAGGACAGGCTGGATACAGCAGGACCCTCTGCTGGGAGGCAAGGAATGATGAAGTTCTGTGAAGGAGCTGCTGCTACAGAACTCACGCACTGTCACTTGTGCACATGAATTTTAAATCTCAAAAGAGAGAGTTTGTCAGGCTCTCCCTCTGTTACTGAAGGCCTAGAGACGTTGGCACGACCTTGCCTGAACCCAAGGGGCTGGTGGGAGCTCACTCACCATCAGGTACCTCTGAACTGTGGGTGCAGCTGTGCTGCAGACCTCTCTCTGACACCAACCTGCTCTTGTTGCCTTGGAGACATTCCTGGAGTGGTTGGGTTCCAGGGTTGTGGAATCCTGGAGTTGCTCAATACTGGAATCCTAGGGAACCACAGATTCTGGGACTGATTTTTTTACTTTCACAGAATTCCCAGAATGACTAGGTTGGAAGAGACCTTAAAGATCGAGTTCAACCCATGCCCTAACACCTTAACTAAACCATGGCACTGAGTGCCCCATCCAGTCTTAAACACATCCAGGGATGGTGCCTCCACCACCTCCTTTGAGATGATGCTGAACTGTTAGGTTCCCAAGAGTATTCTCCATTAATTTCGTTTTCTGTCAGTTGCTAGTCTCTTGTCAATTCCAATGTGGGATTATGTTCTTAAAATTCTTTGCCCTTGGGGAATTTACTATAAGCATTGTCAAAAGAATCATGAGTGCCACACACCCAAGCCTCATCCAAAGTCCACTGATGACAGAGGAGGAATTTAATTTCAGTTTTAAGGAGTATTGGAACTACATTTCTTCATTTTAAGTTGGTGGTTCACATTTGCTGCTTATGTTACAATCCTCAGGTATCTGTGATTATCAACCAGAAGCTGATGCCTGATTACATTTCAGCTGTTCCACAGAAATATGCTTTATACAAGGTGGCTCAGAATTCCCATTTTCAGTAGAAAAATACTGGACTATATTGTGAAAACATTTTTGCCTCAAATGTTTTATGATAAAGTACAGTGCCATCGCAGGCAAAGCATGATGGAAAAAGTGATAGTATAGCCAGAGACTTTGCTGTTTCAGGAGGCAGCTTGCAGTGGAGATACAGTGTGAGTTTGGCTTTTCCTGTTGGTTGTAATTATTGAACCTGCTTTCTTTGCATTTAAACCTTCAGTTAGCCTGGCTTTCCTAGGTTCAACACCTGCGCAAAGGAAAATGAAATCATCCAGGAGCACTAACCACCTAGTTTTGACTCTGTAATGTGAATGGAAAGAGAAGGGAATGTGTCTGAGACAGAAGCAAAACACAATATACAAGAGACAGGAAAACTACTCTTTTTAAGCTGCTGAACTTACTAAAAAATTTGGTAGTGACTCCAAGTGTAAAATAGCAACATAAAATGTTTGTGTCTAAGAAGTGAGAAAGGGTGGAATAAGATTTAATTGGAAAGCAAAATTAAGACCTTCTACTAAGGAGTAGTTAAAGGTTTGGAATAAAACAGGAGATGAGATGCCAATACATGGACCTGCCAAAGATGCATAATAATGAATAATCTATCATTCTCTAGGGCAAACAAAATTAATTTATCCTCTTCCCTCTGAACAAAGGAAGTTCAGTGATTCTATACATGGTATTTACTATAAAGTACATAAAACTAGTGATTAGACAAAGGGGTAATGTCAAAGGGTACTTTTGAAAGTACACAATTAGAAGTGAACTTGAAGTATTGAAGAAAAGGGGGCAGTAATTGAAACATCAATGTTATGCATTTGGACGCTGAGGACAAGAAAGTCTGCAAATACCTGTAGTTTATTCTATGGCAAACAAAACAGGAGGAGGACCTATGTATGCTGGCTGATTGAGATGACTGCGACTGGCTTTGCCAGTAAGATGTGGTGATGAAAGCAGGAAGCTCAGTCCTAGACTGTGTGAAATGAGATTTCTGGTGGAGATAAGGTTGTACTAATATCACTCAAAATTACTGTTAGACTTTGTTTTCTATCAAGCATGATATCAAGTCTTTCAGTAAAAAATTAATTTTACAAATCTATTCAAAGCAGGGGTCTGGAAAGGACATAGTTTCATATAAGGAATCTGAAGAATTTTGCTTGACAAGTCTTGCAAATTAGAAGCTGGGAACATGTGTTGGCTTTCTAGAAATGCATTCAAAGATAAAATCTTGTTTAAAAGGAAACATGAAACCAAATGGGAATGAACTGGCTTTTAAGAAATTCAGATTAAAAATAAGAAACTTCCAACCCAACTTCCTCTGTGGTTCTAGAATAGCCATTTAATAGAACATATTTGAGCCCTCTAAATTATTTTTTGAGTGATTTTTAAGCCATTTATGAGCAAGTAATCTGATCTGGTTGCTTCTAGTATCAGATGTGTATGTTTGATGGCATGGATTTCATTTTCCATCTTCTGACTTCTACAGAAACATATAAACCTGTGCATGGATATTGAATTTGTTTGATTGGAAACTGCTTTCTTATTTGAATGAGACCACCTAAAGTATTTTTGCCTTCTCATTTCAGTATTTGTGACACTGTGTTGCTACTTTTAATCTTTTAAATTTGTCTGTTGAATATTCTGATAGGAATCTTAGAAAAGCTAACATCAGACTGTCCTTTTCTCACCTTTTTTTTTTTTGACAGTTTTAGCTGGAGCTGCTGTGTAATAGATGTGAACAAGGGTCTCCAAATTTCTCTTGTCTCCTGAGTGATACTGATCTCATAGCTCCCTGTAAAATGCTTGTTGCTCCCTTCATTAAGTAATCCAGGCTTTACTTAATCAGAAGGGTTAGGACCTTAAATGAGTAAATAGTAGAAGGTTTAAAGGCTAATGCTGCTGCTCATAATGCATGTCATAACTCCTTTGAATAAGGCACAGAGAGCTGTAGTGTTTGTTATTAAACTACAAATTAAGGCAGATTTGGAGGAAGTAAAAAACAATGTTCAATGAGGCACTAGTGCTATTTTCATGGACTCTCATGTTAGTCTTCAAATTAGTCATTGCTTGTGATTGTGTCTGAGCACTTCCACTGCCTGTGGCCCGAAATTATGTTCAGTGTTGTTTTTCTCCTTTTCACTTTCATTTCTAGTTCTCCCTCCCTGCCAGGTGTCTCTCTTTTGTAGCATAATCTTATAAGGCCGTGAGGAATATTTTCCCCTTCAATTACAAGCATAGCCTGAGCATTGGGAAGCAATGAGCCAGGGTGAGCTCTCTTGAGCACATTCTGTCCTGTTGCTGGCCTTGTTCACTTTTCTCCTTCACAACACAGCAAACATGCCCTGGTAATTATGGGAGTGAGAACTGTGTGTGTACTCAGCAATCTGCAATTTAAACATGTGCTGATGGCAACATCCCTTCGAGATTATCAACACAGTCACTGTGTCAGATTTTAAACTCCTGGATGAATCTGCAAGGAAGTTGTCAGAAGATTTGTCATGCAATGTTCCATGAGGCATATTCTTCTTACTTTGGGATAATGAAGTCAAAAGTCATGGATTCTGCCATTGTGCACAAAGCTAAGCTCACTCAGCTCTGCTGTCTCATCTCTCAGGAAAACTATAATTGCACTTTTTTGCAAGACCCAGGCTGTAATTTGCAAAGAGATTGAGTCATGGAATCCTTCATCTTCAGCACTACTTTTGTCTGTGCACTGGAGAACAGCTCCAAATCATCAGGTAACAAGAATAAAAGAACCAATATCCTTCAACCAATATTGTCAGCAGATTATTTTTTGACCCATCCCTCATGTCCAATTTTTAGACTGGCTAAAATTGCCTGTTTCTAAGTCTGGTGGATTCCTTAAGTTGGATCAAAGCTCATTAAGTCTAATTTGAGTCCTTAACAGTTTGTTAAATCTGAATATGCCAATATCACAGGATCCAACAAACTTAGTGGTTTTCCTTGGTTTACTATCTTGTAACAACACTGGAAAAGCAATAACATTCATTTTTAGTATGAATTAATGATACTATACAAATACAAATTCAACAGACATTTTGGATGGTAAGCATTGTGACAATAATATCATGTTCTTTGTTCAGCTTTGCTTGAAAAGAGGCCAATTAACAGCATCAAAATGTCATTAACTTGCTGATAGTGGGGCTTTTTTGCATTTTCCTTCCTTATCTGAGGAAATTAAATTTTTTACTGTGGTCTTTAACTTCTGTGAGCTCAGTGGCTTGTGTGTTTGTCAAGGTAACTACTGTTTTAGCAATTCAATGTGCTAGGCAGGAAGTAAAACTCCTCAAAAGCAGCTTGAACATTTTCTTAGTATCCCTTCAACTGATGGAGGTTGGATAGGATTGGGCCTACCTAAACTATTCCCATGTACAGAAAATTAGTACATAAGTTTGTCCTAGACTTTACATGAACTAATCAGCAAGCTTAGCTAGGCTGTGGTTTTACAGAGTGACTTCCTTAAGCTCTGCAGTGTGCCAGCAGTTCTGGACTGGTATAGTATTTCCAGACATCTTTAGAGGGACAACTTACAGTGAGGATTTCTCAGAAAAATGTAAAGATCTGAGGAGAACACTGGTGCAGCATTTAACACTAAATTATTTATATGGACTTTTCAAGAGGCCTGATGGAACAGCTCTAAGTTCACACATCATACATACCTTATTTATTATGAGTGATAACTGTGTTTTTACTTTCCTTGTAGACTTTTCTACAGTGATGATCTTTGAGTAATTTTGAATTATTCATTACTGACTTAATTTGGAGAAGTTGTCAGATTTTGGTAACTGTAACAATTTTGAGTAGTCATTGAAGCTAATTAAAAGAGCCCTTTTAATATAGCCTGTTAACTTTCTTAAAACCTAGAAACTAGCTTTTATCCTTATGTTCTAAAAGTCTAAATAATTCATACTAAAGTCACCTTTTGTCACAGTGAAGTTGGATTGCTGGTGTTCTATTAGAAAAGAAATAGGTAAAATTAAGAGGAAAAAAAAAAAGAATACCCTGCAAACCATCTGGCTCTACTTTTATCTTGCTGCATCGAGTACAAAACCTAAATATTTGTAGGATTCTATTACCTTAGGAATGATCTACACAGTAAGTGCACTCACTTAAAAAACAGGAATCTGATTCTTATCTACCTTAACGCTACTCTGTGTGTTTTAAGCTATCTCTGTAGCTAGCTCTACAAAATTTTGCCCAAATCAGTGCAAATACAATATTGTGTATCTACAGGGCTCTTTTATGTGATTAATATCATGTAAAGCAATTGAAGAAAAATGAGCACTGTCTCTATGGCTCTTCACTCTCTCCTTCCACTGAGAGTTGAGTTCTGCTGGCCATTGTATTGATGTGGAAATTGGCCCTGGCTATATTGCATACCCATGAATAATTCTGAAAAGATGAATTAGAAAAAAATTAGAGATTATTTATGTTCAAAGAGAGGGTGAAAATCATTCAGTAAGTTGTTTGTTGCCAATTAATTACCTACCACTAATTAGAATAATAAATTTGCACACAGTTGTAAGATTTGGCATTGACTTTCACCATAAGCTTATCTGGAAGCAGTACTAAATGCTATCATTAGGATTGGTAATAAATCTGTCATATTAGGTGAAAATGGATAAAAAGGCTAAGAAGCCTTGGAAACATAATTTGACTGAGCAGAAGTCTTTACACTTTATAAATACGACCGCTGGAATTATTCACATGAATTGATCAGCTCCGACTTCGACACAATGTTATAAAACATGAAACTTTTGCACTTAGTGAAACTCAGTGCTAAATTGGAGGTATAACTCTTTTTCATGATAACATTTGCAATTTAAAACAGAAGTGTGTGTGCTGCCAGTAAAATGGTGGTAAAGAGCTTCAAGATGGAAATTTTAAACAAATGATCTAGTCATTAACTCTTGACTTTTGTGTTCATGTAATACCAACATGAGAGATCACTCATTTTGATATCAATCCATCTTGTCTATCCTAAAAATCTTGATGTGTTAGTTAACAAACTACTTAAGAGATGATAGAAAATAGCAAAAAAAAAAAAAGGGAGGAGGGAGAAGAGAAAGGCTGGTAAGAGAACGTTGAATATCATAGGTCTCTTCTTAGATATTTAAAATAGGAGTGTTTTTTAAATGTCTTTACCCAGGAAGAAATTTATCTGCAATGTATTATGTAGTGCAGAAACATCTATATTAGACGAGGTCCAAACATCTTTTGAACTAAGACACTTCTAATGGGCTGTTGCTCTAAGCTGGCCTCAGCCAGCGGCACCAGAGGATTTTTATCAAATGACACAATTTTTTAAAGACTATGTTTTTTGGAAAGCACACTAGAATTCAGAGTATTCAAATTGCTTCTTAGTCAAGTTCACTTGAGTGCTCTTGAAAACTGTGTCAAATACTTTACAACCTCAATTAAAACAGAATGACTTTTAAGGAATGTTGGAGACTTTCTCTTGAATTTTCTTTTTGCACTGAATTATTTTTACAACTTTTTACATTAAATGCTCCCTTTATAATGTAGAGTTTAGATAAATTGCTTTTTTTTTTTGTCAATATGCCACAGCATATTAAATTCAGTAATTTTAACTAGTGGGTAACTACTATCCATCTATGTATCTATACATCTCCCTTTCAAGAAGGAAATCCTAGAGGCACAGGAGCAGCCCATGTGCTGCCGAAAGATGAGCCGGCGGGGAAGAAGTCTGGCCTGGCTGAACAGAGAGCCTTGGCTGGAATTCAGGAAAAAAAAGGTAAGTTTATCACCTTTGGAAGAAAGGGAGAGCCACTTGTGTGAGCTACAAAGATGCCATGGGGTTATGCAGAGAGAAAATTGGAAGGGCTAAAGCCCAACCAGAATTGATCTGGCTACTGCTGTAAGAAACAACAAAAAATGGTTCTGTAAATACATTGGCCACAAAAGGGAGGCTAAGGGGGACATCCTCCTTTATTGGATGTGGGGGGAAAACATGGTGACAGAATGAGAAAGGGCTCAGGGCATCCAATGCCTTCTTGCTTCAGTCTTTCATAGTAAGAGCAGCTGTTCTGTAGCTTCTCAGCCCCCTGAGATGGAAGATGGGCAGGGAACAGAATGAAGCCCCCACATTCCAAGGGGAAATAATAACAAAAGTCTAGAGTATAGATGAGATCTACCCAAGGATACTGAGGGTCCTGGTAGAAGTGCTCAGTGGGCTACTTTCCATTATTTACCAGCACAGCTCTCTGTATAGAGAGATCCCAGGTGGCTGCTTTTTAGCCAATGTGACACCATCTTGCAGAAGAGCCGCAAGGTGCATCCGAGGAGCTACAGGCCTGTCAGCCTCACCTCAGTGCCAGGGAAGGTCATGGAGCCAGAGCAGGTCATCCTGGGTGCCATTGTGCAGCACATCTGGAAAACCAGGGGATCTGACAAGGCTTCAGAAAAGGCAGGTCCTGCTTGACCAACGTGACCTCCTCTGACAAGGTGACCCACTTAGTGGTTGAGGAAAAGGCTGTAAGCTGTTTGCTGGTCTGCCTGGACTGCAGGAAAGACCTTGAGACTGTTTACCACAGCATTCTGCTGGAGAAACTGGCTGTTCATGGCTTGGATGAATATTGTGTGTGGCAGGAGCAGGGCAGGGATTGTGCCCCTGTGCTGGGCACTGGTGAGGCCACACCTCAAGTGCTGTGTCCAGGTCTGGGCCCCTCACTGTGAGAAGGCATTGAGGGACTGGAGAGAGTCCAGAGAAGGGCAGCAGAGCTGGGGAAAGGTCTGGAGCACAAGTCCTGTGAGGAGCAGCTGAAGGAGCTGGGGGTGCTTAGCCTGAAGCGAAGGAGGCTGAGGATTAACAGATCTCTTTTTATTATTGCCTAAAAGAAGGATGGAGCAAGGTGGGGGCTGATCTCTTCTCCCAAATAACCAATGATAGGACAAGAAGAAACACTCCCAAAGTAACCCAGGGGAGGTTTAGATGGAAAATTAGGGAAAATTTCTTCACTGGAAGTGTTGTCAAGCACTGGAATGGATGCCCTATGGAAGTGCTTGAGTCACCATCCCAGGAGGTATTTAAAAGCTGTGTAGAAGTGGTACTTAAAGACAGGATTAAGTGATGGACCTGGCGGTGCTGGGTTAATGGTTGGGCCTGATGGTGTTAGAAGTCTTTATTCTATGATTCTATAAACATCAGAGTCTTAGCCAGTTAACCAGATGCTTTTGCTAAATTGTAGAGAAATGTGGGAAATCACACAAGTAAGGTCTCTTATGGCTGAACAAATATTTTTTAATGTAATTAATACCTGAAAAAATAGTTATAAAAGCAGGACAATACGAAACTGTAAAATATAGAAGAAATCTGCTAATGAACATAAAGTTGTACATGTGAGGAGGTAAAGGGAACTAAAGCACAATTTCTTTCTTCACATGTATAGTGAATACATTATTTATTATCACTCAGAAAAGATTCTGCAATCAAAATAAGTGTATTTTCAGAAAGGTAAAGATGAAACAGTGCTCTTGAAAACACTTTAGGACAAAAAATAAAATTTAAGAATTGTTGGAAAATAGAGACTGTAAAAGAAATGTGTTTCAAATGTATAAATTTACCTGAATCTTGTATATTGTGTCCTGTTTTCCCCATTACATCTTGGGACAAAGGGAAACTGGGAAAAGGTGGGAAGAGTGAGTGAATGATCAAAGGGTTGGAATGCTGTCTATAGGGGGACAGACTAGACAGACTGAGTTTCCATGCCATGGAAATAAAATAACCTAGAGAAGATGGGGTAGAGCAAACAAAATAATGAATTGCATGAAGAGGGTGAATACAGAACCATCATTTCATTTACACTATCTCTTAGAATATAGCAACTAAAGTATTTGTGTTCATATCTCCAGGTAGCAAGTTTAAAATAAACAATAAGAAACACTTTTTCATACCAAAAAATAAACAATGTGAACACTGCCACTAGATGTTGCAAAGGCCAGAAGTTTAACTGAGTTCAAAAAGGGATTAATGGCTACTTTTGTTTCATGAATTGTAAAAACATCCTACTCAGACACAACTTCTGGCTGAGGAAGTTCCTGAACCACTAATTGCCAGAAGATGGGAAGGAGGGCTTGCTCAGCTCTTGCCACACTTCTTATAATCTTTCCTTATGCATCTCCTAATGGGCATGTTGGGACCAGGATAAAGGGCTAAACAGAGTTTATTTGTTTTTTTTGTCTGAACCATTAAGGTTGTTTTTATTTTGTAGGCGTAGGGTTTTTGTTTTTTTTTTTTCCCAGTACTGGGGAGACAAAATGGAAATTTCCAACTTGTTTTTTGAGCTCTGTAAGTGCCATCTGGAATATGATTCTTAATAGCTAATTAGGGATGATCACACTTTTTTGCTTTCCTTATTTTAATGTGTAAAAAATGAATCTACAAATTCATCTGCAGAATGCTTAAGATGATTTTCTCTACATACAGTGAGATTTGGATGAAGGTGAATAATTTATATATTTCATTTGAGTGATAATAATGTGTGTCTAATTTAAAGGACAATGTGTCAGAAAAGCTAACAGTAAGCAGGGAGAGTTTTCTGTGGTCCTCTAGGAGGAGATGAATGGTATCATTTTTTGCTCTTGTCAATTAAGGAATATTAAGTTTCAGTGAAAAAATATCCTACATTCTACAGTTATACTTCTGGCAATTAGTAGGAACAGAAGCAAACAAGGAGAGTTTCTTTAACATCCATGCTTATTTTTTTTTTTTTCATTGTGCAAATCTTATTTCCTCTTTTTCTCCTCCTTAGAGTGAAGAATGACTTTTTGGGACTAAAGGAAATATGAATTACTTTTTGTCTTGCTTTTTTTGTTTGTTTGTTTGTTTTTTCTCACTAACTTTCTATTCTAGATTTTTGTCCACGTGAATTTATAATGTAGAAGTTTATTTCTACTTACTAAACAGAAATTTAATTAATCATCACAGTGCACTTTGGAAATGAAAGATACATTACTCTGTGTCAAATGAGTTTATCCTGTTCTGCATGCAAACTATGCACATTGTTATAAATAATGATCTCAAACTTCTAAAGTTGTTGTTTTTGTTTATTAGGAAACCTTGCTTCAGATCCAAAAAGGCAATAAGGAGACTACACATAGCAAAGAGAAAGTGGGCCTCAATCGATCATGAAATGCAATTACACAGTATTCAGAGCTGAGTGAAATAAAGACCTTAAATAGCAGTAGCCTGTAAAGTTCAAAATTAAAAGTAGTTTCATCATATATTGTGAAAAGGGAGATTGAATCAATGAAACTGATCTCCTGTATCTTGTTTGCTGTCAATTTACATGAAATGATACTTGAGGTGAGCCTCCTTTTCCTGTATATGGTAATATGTTTTGTTTATTTATGGAATATTACTGGAGTAGTCTGGCAGGAGATTTCTGGAGTTCAGCTGGTGCTCACAGTATAAATGGCAGCCCAAGATTTGAAAAAGGCTTCCACCTGGTCCTCCTTAGCTTAGCTAATGTGATTGCAGATTTTATTCTAGCAGTAAGGCTTTATATAACAGCACAGAATGTTACTGCTGAGTTGCAATAAATCAGTATCTGAATTAAAAGAATAGGGACTTTCTTTTTGTCCTTTCTGGCATAGTATCATAAAATCTGCACATATATCCATGAAGTAGACAACAATCTACTATGACTAATCTGTCATATTAACTGTAGGATACCAACAGAAGTTTGAAAAAATAGTTAAATTCGTTTTCTCTTCCTTTACTTAATCTAATCTCTTCTTTACCTTTTATTTTCAATTCTTTGGAAAATTTTAGTATGGTTGGGGTGAGGATTAAAATGTTTTTACTAGGATCTGGGTGCCTTATAAGAAAAAAATCATCTTGAGACTATGAAATTTGTGATCCCTCAAAAAATGAGCTCTGAATCAGTGCAACTTCTGCCTCAGGTACCACATTTTACTGGCTGGAGGGTGTAAGGGCACAAAATGCAGGCTCACTGCTCTTGTGTTAGGGGACACTTGTCAAGGAGCTTTTCAGCCTTGCTGGTTCACATCATATTTGTTGTCATGTAAAAAATGTGCTTTGGAAGTCAGTGTGCAAAATGTACACAAAACAATGAGAAGAAAGGGGGAGGGGAAAATTCTGATTAGGGAGTAGAATCCAGCTCTAGTTGCAGGGACTATGACAGGGAACAGATATTGCAGTATTGATCACTGTCTTGGTTTGGTGCATAAGTTTGGAAGGGCTTTGGAGAGGTGCTGCAAGGTAAAATTTTATTTTAAGCCCTTGATAGGCCAAGTGTCTAAGAAAACCTGACAGGCCCATAAACAACAAGCAAATACACCCATAACTCTGCTCCTTCTCCCATATAAAACTCTGAACTTACAAGAAACACTTTCCCCAAAAAACATAATCAAAACTTCTTTTTACTTATCTCTAATATCCGCTGATTTCTCAGACATAATTTTCTAGGGGGGTGTGTGGTATAAAAGTGATTAGAAATCCAGAACTTGCTTTTGGAATAAAGAGCTAAATGTGTCAGTGTTACTTACTGCAAGCAAATTGCTCATTCAATTATTTGCCTTTGGTCACTCAATTGGTCAATCAAGCAACCTAGTAGTGGGTGGTGTGTGGTTACAGCAGGTTACCACCAGCTGTATGGTGCTGCACCTGGTGGTTATTCTAAGGTTGTTTTGCTTTACCTCATTCTTCCCTCCCCTCTCTGCCTTCCAGCATGCACCTAATCCAGGTGGACTCTGTTCAGCGATGGATGGAAGACCTGAAGCTGATGACAGACTGTGAATGCATGTGCATTCTCCAGTCCAAGCCCATCAGCATTGAGAAGGATGAACAAAATGAACTCGTCCTCTCCTCACAGTACAGCACTTGTGATAACTTGCAGCTCCTGCTGAGGAGAGCTTGGATCATCAGCACCGAGCTGACCAGGATTGCTCAGAAGCTGGAGAAGAACAGGTGGCAGAGGGTCCACAGCATGACAGTGAGAGTCAACTGCCACGTGCACTCCATGATAAATGAGTACAACACCTTCACCAGGAGCTCCTCAGAAGAAATGCACAAGGTGAGAGGATGCCTTACCTGATGTGTTTCTCTCATTTTTTGAATTTTTATTCTATTGCAGTAATTAAAACTTGCTTTAAACAATCTGTAAGAAGTTCTTACATACTGATACTGGTCCCTTGTTTAAGACTTTCCAATCCCTTTCCAGCAATGGAAATCTTGACTTTGGATCCTATTTTATCATAGGCTATTCTGAATGTTAATAATGTTGACAAATAGCACGGAAAAAATGTTTTGCTTTCAAGGACTACAGAACTAAAGTATTTTGACACCCCATCTATGAGTTCCTTTGCATTTACAATGTAGAAAATGCTACATTTTTTTGTAAACCTTGGTTTTATCTCTATCAGCTTTATTCAGAAAAGTAGATGAAGGGTGCTCATATGGAATATTATATTTTGAGAGGGTTTTCAATTAAACAAAGATTATCTATTTTTGTAAAGCAATTATGTGTACGGATATAACTTTCAAACCACTTTCTCTTGCTCTCTCTGCAGCTTGAAAAACTCTTAATAGACAAGTGTTCAGAATTTACAGCATTCACAGAAAGGTAACTTAAATTTTGTTGTTGAAATATTAATTTTGCTGTTTTATTACGCTGTAGAACTTCTAATGAGAAGCACAAGTCCATAGGCACCCCCTCAATTGTTTGAACTAGGCTGCTGTAACTCTGCAAGGTTTTCTAAATGTTAGTCTCTGCTGGATGAAGGGAGTTGCTTTTACCTAAACTGCATCTGAATGAAAGATGGGATCTGCTGTTGCACAGAGTCTGACATAGACACAAAGTTCACACAAGTGGATTTTTCAGGACTTTTAGACATCACAGGAGAAAGTCTGGCTGTGACAGATATTGGTGACAAAGTTCCTTTCTAGTTCTGTGGAGTCAGTATTTCAGCTGGTGTGAAAACTTGGATTTTGAGACTTGTACTGTGTTCCTGTATGAACATATCCATGTATTGTAAATCAAACCAAAGCAAATACACATTCCTTTAAATTGTAGTTGTAGGTTTACTCATCTCCCTGCACTCTGGAATGCTGAGACTGGAAAATAAACATCTCTATAATTCTTATGCTATTTCTGCTTTCTAAGATAAATTACCCATTTCCTCCAGCACAGTTAAATCACTCTTTTTTGGTTTGTTTTAAACATTGTGCAAGTCATTCTGTTTTGGGGATATCATCAGGGAAAAAGCACCGCCTAATTATCAGGAAATTACATTTTTTTGAGCACTATTGCTTTGTGCCAAACTCACAGGGCTCACATTTGTGTTTTATATTTTACTATAATACACACAGTTTTAATCTCAAATCTCAAAGTGTCTGCCCTAAATCAGCCCTCTCCCTTCTTTTCTTTTTTGACAAAAATTTGATATAGGTGTCTGACAGACAGGTAAAACTGAAAAGGTAACCTGTGTGCAGGTAGAGGTTGATCCCCAAACTATATCTTCCATTACCATGGCCTGCCTGAGTGGAAGATGTTTTGACAATACAAATGAATGTGTTTCTGTGAGAAATTATTTGTTATTTCATTTGAATTGTTTAAAGTTTTACATCTCTATCTCATTTATTCAATTAGAGCCAAACATCACTAGTCACAGGATAACTGTACTAACTGTAAAGGTGCTTTATGTATCTTTCTGTAGAGAGGCCCAAATTTTATTTTTGATTATGCTGTTTAACTCATCTGGGCACACATTTCTTTCTTCATCCTTATCCTGCTATAATTAAGCTATGACAAAGAAGGTAAAGAAACGAAAATTACGGAAATATTGGTTATAAAAGATGGGTGGGTATGCACAGCTGCAGTTGAAATGCGGGCATCCAAGAGTGAAACTATCAGCATAAGAGGAAAAGAGCAGTGCTGCACTGTATAAACACACAGCATCTCTGGCAAAATTTGGCCTGCAGTCTGTGAGGTAAATTGGGATCCCAAAATCATTCAGTAGTGTCCATCCTTTCATGGTGTATTTGCTCCGTGTATACAAAGCTTTGAATAAAGTCTGGAATGATGCTAATGACACAAAGTCCTTGTGAACAGCTGAATTCCAGTTATACCCTGTGATTAACATGGGGCTCACCTCTGATAATCATCTTTTGTATCTTTTTTTTCCTTCATCCCTTTCCCATCTCTTTCTTTTCAGGTGCTTACAGACTGAAGATGAAGAGATACTGAAGTCAATGAAATCTTGTGTTAATGAAACACTCACGACTGTGGCCCAATATTTTGGCCAGTTGATAGAGCTGGTTTTAGCACAAGAGGCACAGGTTAGTTTATAGTTAAAAAAGCTCCAAGCCAAAAAGCTCATCCAAAATAGTTGGATCTTGAGGGTAACAATCCATTAAGGATCCAAGGCTGGGTTGGATGGGGCTTCTGAGAAACATGAGCTAGTGGAAGGCATCCCTGCTCATAGCAGGGAGACAGCAACTAAATTATTTTAGAAGCCCCTTCCAACCCAAGCCATTCTATAATTCTGTTATCAAGAGGAGGATTAGAATTACAGCTCTCAATTTTCAACAAATTTATGATCAAGAACTCAAATATGTTGCAATGAGATTTAGGTGTTCGCATTCTCAAATTCTCCAATAACCTCAAATCCCAAACAAAATGATCTTTTGGCTCAACCTGTTACTTATTTTTCCTGATGTCTCTTTCTTGCAAGGCTCTAAATGATGACTTCTGATTGTCCCTTCCAGCCTTACCCATTCTGTGATTCTGAATCTGTGAAATACACTGAGTAATTACTCTGAGGCTGCAAATGCATTAATTTTTTTCCATTTGATCATTAGTGAAATAATTGCAATTTGCAAGTCTAGCCAACCTATCTTGACCCTTCCCTTCCCTTCCCTAATTCTACTCAAGTAACTTGTCCATGTTTTAGAGGTGATTTTATGCTGAAATTTTGTGTTGCAGGAGGAAAGGAGAAGCTTAGTGAACACAAATAGTTAAAAAGTATTTATTACAGTGACAAAACAAAATTAATGAATGCTATTGGTTAAACTCTAGCATACCCTGATGTGTTAAGATGGCAAAAAAATTTGTGGTGGTTTCAGAAAAATCCCTTCTAGTTTTAAAGGGTTATCACTAGGAGGTGAGAATATCCCAAATATATTTGCAGAATTACAGTCAAACTAAAAAGCTACCTCCTAATGCTCTTTGGTTGGGATTTATGAGAACTCCATGAAATGTATGAGTTGAAGTGTGTAAATAACTTTGCATATTTCAAATTCAGTGAGTAGGTAACCATTGTTAAGATGTTTATTATTTTAGTCTGAAGAGAAGTTATTCCCTGCTGATATTTCTGCCTTTGGGCATCTTGGCACCTAGTGACACACCTGAAATCCTACTCCCTTCTTCTTTTAAGGGAGTGGAATTATTGATGCCACATCGTCTTATGTGTATTTGTGTGACTAAAGGATATGGAACTCATTAATAAAAATTGTTTTACGAACAGTTTTCTGAGCCATTCAATCAGGCTGTGTGCCCACTTCTGTCATAAAACCACAATGTCTGGGGATAGTTTGCTGCTCTGAAGCAGACTCAGTGTCTGTGTGAGAGATTTCAGCTTAAATTGTGTAAAGAGCCTTTTTTTTTAATCAGTGTATCAGGATTTAATTCAGGATAGGTTCATATCAAATTGGGAACTCTTAAGCTATGTCTTTTATGGAGCAGTTTTCTAATGCATTATTATGGAGCATTTTTCTAATGTTAAAGGTGGAAGAACAGAGCCTCTTAAAGGCAAGGTAATTGAATTTTGTATAAATAACACTGTAAAACATGGGATACTTGCTTGCATTTCTTTCAAAGTTGGATTAAATACAAAAATGCTTACCTTCCTCCTCCTAGGAAATAGAATTAAATTACTCTAGCGACTCTGTCTTTTTTTCAGAAACATAAAATGAAATGGACTTCATGTTCTTTTCACAGCTGTGCTTCTCTAAAGCTGCATTGACACAAATGCAAAAGCAAGACAATTTTTTGCAAAGATTAAAAAATATTTAATGTATTTCCTGCATTGGAGAAATAAACTATATTTCTTTATAAGAATGTCTATTTGTCAGTGTTGTTTTGACTGACTACTGATAAAAGCAGACCCTTACAAAGTAGTGTAAGACAGGGTGTAGTAATATTTCTTATAAATAAAGTAGAAATCTTGTATCACCATGTGATTCAGCTTCTACACTAACTAAATTGGTTGCCTTCTGAAAATTCTGGTTCAATCCCAGAACCAAACACAATAACTAAATATTATTAATATGTACTAAATAGCTGGAGAGTTCCATACCGCTTGCTCTTACACATGTACCCATTACCTTGCTCTGTATATATTTATTCTTAAATATCCGTGTCCTTGGTTCCATCTACTCAAATGCAATGATAAATGTGTGCTGTCGGTCTGACTCCCCTACTTTTGTGTCCTGTATCCCCCAGAACCTGCTGAGGCAGATAGAGCTCTCGGGCAGCCTGTACGTGATGGAGTCGGCCATCGGCAGTTTGTTCAGCCTTGCCCAGGAGGGAGCTCACCTCTGCCGCATCATAGCCAAGGTAAGGAAGGGATCCATGGAGTAACCCAAAGCAAACTGGCAATACAAGAAACTCATTTCACTAAAGAGAAACAGAATTTATTCAGAGAAACTACACTTTTCTCTTCTTGTGGTGCTTTTGCAAGTCGTAATCTACAGAGTTTACCACCACAGCTATTGCATTAGAGAGTTTTTTCTCCTAAAGAGGATCACATCCCCCCAGTTTTTAATTTAATAATGCCCAATACGATGGTCGGCTCCAACAGGCTTCTCAGCATTGCTTCAGTTGCTGTGGTCTTTGTGCCATCTGAGGTATTATCACTCCATAATTTTGGGAACTTTTGTAGTATCTCTCCTGACAGTACTTTTTAACTACCAGCCATGGAAATGGAGAGAAACTTTACAATGGACTGTGCAGGAAAACAGCAAGACCTCTTCAGCTGTGTGTAGGGGAGGCTAAAGATATTACTAAAGATGTAAATTTTTTAATACTTTGCATTAATTATTATCCTTTTACAGAAGACCCATCATTGCAGTTACTTCTGTCAGTGTGTGTTCTCATTTACTGAGTAGTTGGTGCTGACTTTCGGTATAAATGAGTCGTTCTGTCAAGATCCATGATACTGGAAATCCCTGCAGAGTTTGCACCTTTGAGGACACTTGGATCTTAAAGTGAGAACGGTGGGACATGGTGTCTTGTTGAGGATAGGATAATCACAACCACAGGGCATGCAGAAAGAGGAAAACCTCCCTCCCCCAGCTAGTCCTGTGCCAGTTCCTTGTCCCACTCAGAGGCAGGGTTAGACAGCAGTGTTTAATTACTTCTGATGAACTCTTAGATGGATATTTACACCATAAAAGGTACTCCTCTGTTCTGAAGGCTGAGAACAAGTCAGCCTCGGAAACCTGTAGTGGATTCTGTCAACAGCTTGAGAGGTTTAGTTTTTTCTAAATTGGTATTTGAGCTCCACTCAGTGGTACCCAAAAACAATGTTAAAATGCTGAGTATTGAGGTAGTGCAGAATTAACAAACTAAAGAAAACCGGGTTTTTTGTAATTTTATGGCTTCCATAAGACTTTAATTTAGCAGAAGTGAAGTCTGAACTTTCATGAATCACTAAGTTAATATATTGCTAAAACCTGGGTGTGTCACAGGTTTACAAGTGAGGAAATGCATTCCCCTATGCAAAGAAACCTAAGTGGAGTATGTGTCACAGGTTTACAAGTGAGGAAACTTGTGTGTGCATCCCCCTATGCAAAGAAACCTAAGTGGAGTTTGGCTGCAAAGTTACAGCAGTGATTGCATCCCCTGTGCTGTGCCTCTGCCTGCGCTGTGCACTGGGAAATGCATTTGTCCAGGCTGACCATTATCCTTCCCCCTCTGCACTGCCTCAGTTCCCTGCATCAGTGACCAAGGGGGCAGAGGAACTGTAACAGGCCACAATTTCAAATGGGTAAAGAGCTCTGTTCAGACAAAGAAACTTAACAGCACTGAGCTTTGCTTGCTTTGGAGGTTAACTTGCACCTTTCCAAAAGCTCCCAATGTGAATAAAATATGCGTTCATTTATTGTGTGCAGACTTTTTGGAGTTTCCAGTTTTTGACCAAGTAACACATAAGTGTTGCTTGTGCTGTCATTCAAGTTTCACTTGTGACAGGTTTCACAATCTCTGAAGCAGAAAGGGAGAGAGGGGCACTGGCTCAAGTTAGCTATGACATGAATGGTTAGCTGTGACAGTAAAAATTCAGGGTGATTTCCAAACAAAAAATAAACAACAACAGCAACAACAAAATCTGAAATTGTTCTCAGTCATTATGAGGGTGAAAAAGGATTGAAGTTATGCAAAGATCTCAAAAGCTTCTATTGAATCCATATTTCCCTCAAGAGCTCTCATAGTATCCTTGATAAAAACTAGCCAGAGATTATTTGTTTACCATGAAAACGAAAGTCACAAAATTTGTCCATGTAACCTTGAAGTCTTACTCTCCGTGACAAAGTGTGATCTTGTGGAACACTGCTGTTAGTTTTTTTCCAGTCCCAAGCTATAAGGTACAACTCTAAAGCACACCAATCTTGGAGGTGCAAAAAAAAAAAGAACGAAGATAGTGTTGTAAAGCTACAATATTATGGAAGCTGGTCTCTCATTTTACAGTTTGGTAAGGGTTTCAGTAATTTCTCTCCTTCTCCCCCATCCCTTACTAATATTTAACAGAAAATCAAAAATTAAAATGCTCTATGATGAAGCATCCACCATAATTTTATTCCACCTACAGGCATTCTTTGACACTTTCTTTTTCAGCATGTAACTCTGTAATCTGCTGTGAAAAAATCATGTTGCTGACTCACCCTGGCAGCCAGTAGTAGTTCTCACTAGCTGTCAAAGAAATCAAACCTAAGGTCTCTAACAAAAATGAGTAGTAGCATGGACAAGATAAGAAAATTACTTGGAGCAAATGGGTTATAAAGAGATTCGGATTTGTAACAATCAGAACAATTGGTAAAAATCTGTTTATGAGTTACAATAAATAGGTCATAGAGTGATAAAGAAAATAATTTTTTTTTTAATCATTTTACTGATGATAGAGTCCAATTCCAAGTGTACTGAATAGAGTGCTGTGATAACAGACTTGTAAAAGAGAAAGGAACAAAAATGAAGATATTAATACCTTATAACAGCCCCCCTGGAGAATACTTGACTATTGAAATTCCTTATGGCCGTACAGCAGATCATTTGCTTTGAGAAAATTCTAATGCATCTTGCCTTTCCTTCTTTATATACCCACTCCTTTTCTAGCAACTATTTATTATGAAGATTTCTTTGGAGGTCATCTGTCAAGATAATTATAAATGTTGTCAAAGCCTTGATGAGTATTTACTGCACCTGTTGTCATTTCAGGCTGAAACCACAAAATATTCCACCTTAGAATTAGCTGCCTTTTTGCTTCCCCTCTTTATTCACTCAATCCTCATAGTTTTGGTGATTGTATTTCAGGTGATTTCATTACCTAAAACTTGCCCTTCTGAACAGCATCCCACAAAACTGAATTCCTGTTAATCCAATATAGGAAAGAAGTAGTTCATCACATGGTAAAGCAAGTGTCCCTCTCTTCCTCTGAATGTTTACTCACTGGACCAGTTTATCTATGTCCCTGTCAGATGGAATGGTTTGGCATCTATGCAAACGATACAGAGGATGAATCTTGAAAAAGAGGAATAAATTCTGAGAAATGCTCTGATCACAGTGAAGGGACTGGTTTTGACAAGCCATGGAATCAGGCTCAGTGTTTTCCACCTGTCCAATATTTCACTCACACATCTCTCGGTTCATTACTCATGGTCAATATTTTACAGCTTAGTGATGGCACACAGGGCACAAAATAAAGAGTACAGATCTCCTCCTGACAAATGCAGTGATAAATCACTTCCTGTCCATCAAAGGCAAAATCAGGGCACCCATTTGGCATAGGAAAGGCTTAAAGCAATGTGCCAACATCACTTGATCATTACTAGATTTATCCACAAACTTCTGCTTATTATGGCCAAAGCAGAGAATCAGATCATCCCTGATTCAATTGAACTGTGGGAAAATTCAAATTGATAATGAAATTTAAACAAAAAACCCAACAAAACTGTTACCTTTGGCTTAGGACTGACATAAATATTTTTCAAATATTTTCCCTATATTTTTAATAGATAATTACTGCTTGGGTGAAATATCAGTATCCTTTTGTGGAAGGAAAAATATGACTGAAACTTTTTTGTTAGTGTACTGCCTCTTTTTTAATTTAAAGGCTCAGAAATATCTTTCTGTATCAGGCTTTATATAGCAGTACTAGATATAAAATAGCAACAACATGAATGCTTCTTACAATTCCAGAAATAAGTTTTACTCCTAAAAAATTTCAGTGGGGCTATTGTTTTCACTGATGCCACAGAAATTCCATCTATTTGTGCAAAGACATGATCTAAAATTTCTATCTGGAAAATATGTTGAAGAGTTAATTTTGTCTAATTCTATATGACTTGGTATAAATTTTTTGTTAAACTGAACAGAGGGCTTTGCTTCCTCTATTATTCTCTACTGTATTCAAGCAAAACTAGTAGAAAAATATAGAATTCTGAAAGTGAATAAAGGCTGAATTGTAGCCCAGGGTTTTAAGTCAGAATAACCTGTTGAGCTTTCAAATAATGGTTGAGGAGAAAATGGCTGAGGAAAGAATAGATTATTTCTGTGAATCTAAAAATATTTTTAAACAGAGTCTAATGAAACAGGCTTTTAAAAAAGGGTGTACTTTTCAATCAGTCCATTATTGCAACATTTTTAATTTAATACTGTAATCTGAACACTTTAGGCTGAGCTCTTTCATCTGTCATCAATAATTTAAATGCTTTTGTTTTCACCATATGTCTGATCCTACATCATAAAAGACATATGTAGTCTACCTGATGGCACAACATTTTGAAATGAAAAATAATTTAAAAAATCCCACCATACAAATTGCAACATTGTTGGCATTTATTTATATATTTACATTTGTTATATGAAATTTGCTAAAACTTAAATTTACAAGCTGTGTTGGAAATTAATTAAGGATAGCTATTCCAGTATGTACTCAAGTCTTTGCCACTATAGTGTTTAAAGAAAAACTTTCAGGAATGCAGATTTTATTTGTTAGAGGATGAAGATTTGGATTGTATCTGCTTAGAATTTGACACCTATTTCCACCTGCTTTTCAGTATGACCTTCCTGTTCATAATTTTGGTATTAATTAAATTTTGTGTGGCACTCAGAAATGTAGAGGAAGAGGAAATATATGGTAACAAAAACCTGTTTTATACTAATAACATGGCTGAAGGGTCAGTTAAATGTTACTCTAATTGCCACCTATTGATGGTTCTTTGTAATTTTTGCAGGAATGTCAGGTTTAATTTAAATGGAGCTTGTAACTGGTAGGAGTCAATCACTTAAGCACACCTCCTGCTGAGGCTGTATTACTTTTTCATCACTTAGTGTACAAGCATTAATCCACTTGAGTTCTCTGTGTGAGTTTAACACCCTCTTTGTTGGTGCTGTTCTGATAGCTGTTTTGGATAAACTACTAAAGGAATCTGCTCTCCATCCCAGTCTTGATTAAGTACGAGGGAAACCTCTAGTCCTACTCTCCTGATGGCTGTTCTTCCCCTGCAGGAAGGAGGTGTCGTTGCTCTCTTCAAGATCTGTCGCCAGGATTGTTTCAGGTGCCTTTATCCCCAGACCCTGAGAACGCTGGCATCAATTTGCTGTGTAGAGGAAGGGATGCACCAGCTGGAAAAGGTAGGAGCTTCAAGGTTCCTTACTGACTGTGTCATAAAATAGAGAAGCTTTGTCTTTAATTTCTTCCAGAAACTGATGATTTGGTGGTGTTTGATACTGGTGTTCCATACTATGCTCACCTTTTCTGTGCTGAACACATTTTCAGTCTTCAAAAACCAAACATAGTCCCAGCCATAGCATTATCCTATAATCCTTGCACAAATAAGCTTTAGAAGTGGGGATAATTTTGTAAAACAGGTAAGCATGTTAGCAACTACATCAAAAAAAGAGGACAAAACCTAGAGAAATTATGTTTTCTGGAGTTTCTAAAGTGTTTAGAAACTCCACTGTTTCAAATCATCCTTAAAATACAGAAGTCTTTATACCTCTTTAAATCCTTTCCTGAAGGTCTGATAGGGCTCCTGCTTGTGGCAGTGCAGCAGCTTGTGAGAGCTGTGGTTGAACAGAAAGAAGTGGGACAGATACAGTCATTAGTCAATCAAAAACTGTGTCTGCTAATCAGCAGCAGCTTTCATAAAAGCCACTTCTAACTGCGATGGCCAACATCAAAACATTATCCAGAGAAAATTATATCAACTTCTTAGGCTCCTTTCCTTTCTCACATGCACTATGTACTGCTATGTTTTGGAAAATGAACACTTCTGGTCACTAAATCATGATCTCATCTTTTGTATTTCATAAAGGAGTCATCTTCCTCAGCTGAATAATGGCCTCTTGAAGTTAATGATAAATGATTTCACTGCCCCTTTACAGTGACATATCTTGTAATTTACTTCCCTGAATTCAAGTAAACTGTGACAGAACACCTGCAGCAAAAAGCAAGTCTCTGAGTTTACAGTAAATGAAGATGACTTAATTTTTTTTTTGACATCATGCTGGTTCAGAATAACACCAGAATCAGTCTAAAAGTGTCTTTCATTATGTCCATTATAATGGTGGAGTTAATAGAGGTAGAAATGAAAAAGATTGATTCAAGTCACCAGGTCCAATTCCTGGCAGCATCAACACGTGATTAACGTGGCCATATCAAAACTGATGGAACAAGAGTCCCAGAAAAAGTGAACACTCTCAAGCTCATGTTTCTTTGATCTGCTTTAAAGTTGGTCACAAGTAAAATTGTTCAGGGTAAACTTGATCACAATCAGGATTGGAGCAGGGTTTAAAAGGTTTAACCCCTTCAAGAGCTTTCGATTCTTAAGTTGTCATCTTTAAATATGAATAGTTTTTTCTTTCAAAATTTGAAGTAGTCTTCTGAAGAACACAAAAGAGAGTTAAAAGTATTAGCAATCCTATAATTACAGAAGTTATCACAGGACTTCTTATGTGCCAGAAAAGGTGGCTTCTTTTATCCAACAAAGTATCTGGGCGCTGGTGAATCGTTTAATTTCTCTAGTATGAATATCATTATGCCACCTAGTGCATTAAAATATCAGTGCAATTTGAACTGGGTTTTTAATGACAGAAACCTCACTTAAAAACCCCCAAACTTGGCTACTGAGCAATTCAGATTTAGGCAAATCAAGATTAAAAAAACAACAAAAAAACCCCTATCCAAGCCTTCCCCCCCTGCATTTTTTTTATTAGATTGCACAGCCATTGCAGTGTTTAAAAGACCATTTAAAAGAAAGCAGCAAGTGCTGTAATTTCTTATGAAACACTTATCTGAAAGGTGAACTGAAAAGGGGTGGTACTCTTTCTGCAGTAATTGCAGTGCTTAATTACTAAAGACATCAGGAATATTATTTATTTATCCAATGCTATTTGATCTTGCCAATTCAGTGCTCATTTCTAAAGATGTAGACAATTGCCTATTTTAATAAAAAACCATTTCTTTCAATTTTTTAAAAAAACCATTCTTGTTCTTCCCAGTGACACAACTATAAATATATCACACTGGAAAAAGTCATTATCACCTCTTTATCAGCTTGGTAAACAAGCTGATCTTTGCTACAATTGCAGTGATAAGGTAGTTGTTGCAATGATTAGCTTTTCCTCTTTTAGGTGAATCTAGTTGGGTCTGTGTACAGTGATGTAAAATCACTTGGTCAAAATGGGATTTTGGAGCAATTATTTCACTTGCAAATACTTTACTGAGTTTTGATAATATACTAGTACTCTTTGCTGTACATTGAAGTGCAGAGATCCAGGAACTCAAGAGTGACAAATTAGGCAATTAAAGTAGAAAAATGGTGAAGAAATAGTCTCATTGTGTGCCTGAGGACTGCATAAATAAATGTTCTCTGTGAGCTGTCCTCAACAAGTGGTAATTTTTGTGCTTCAAGGTGCTTCAACCTGCTTGTGTGTGTCTAGTTGTTTGATACACTTTAATTTTGTAATCCAGTGTGACACCAGCAGGATTGAGATCATTATTTGGTCAGAACTTCCTGACCAGTCCTACTTTAGAGTGGAGTGGAGAGACCCTGGAGAAGCAGCCAGAACATATTATTCCTATAGCTGTACCCAAGAGAACTTTGTCATCTGTGTCTTGTGGCACTCAAACATTTTTAGGGGAAAGCTTGCTGCACCAGAAAAGTTGTTTTTTCTTGATCTGGGCATTCCAGGGTTTATACAGACACAATAAGTACTACAGGTAGTTGGGAATAGAGAAAATAGATAAAATCCCTAAATCCCAAACTGAGAGTTTGGGAGAGCTGAGCATGACTGAAACTGAAGAACAATGTTACTGCTGGACATGCAGACAGACCTGGTGCTGTGTCCTCCTCTGAGGTTTAGGACAGAAATGCAGTCATGTAGCAGGAGATTGGTTCTCTAGATTTGTTAAGGGTTCTGGAGAAAAGAATATCTGAGCCTTCATGAATGTGTTTTGCAAACATAATGCACCTCCATATAGCAAGGAGAGTTGGAGGCATAGAGTTGGGATTGATTATTGTGTGTATTTAGTGACACTTAAGGTTCAGAAAAAGTAAAAATTGTGACCTTGGTGACATTTATCCTGCAAATTGCATTAGGAGTAACAGTACTTCAAGTAATGCTTTTGTTATGAAGACACACACAAAATCTACCAGATCTGCTTTTCAACATGGAGCAACCTTGCCTGGAAATGGGATTTGTGTTTAAATAGATTTTTTTTTTTCCTAAAGCAATTCTTGAGGCCTTACCCCTGCAAACATACATTATGTCCTTGTTTTGCAGAGCTGTCTGAGCAAAGGTTGTCCCACACATTTGGTGACTTGTAGCCTCATTAAGGTCTGAAAGCTGTGGCAGTTTCTCTGCTTTGGGGCTGTCTGTACAAAAGTGGGTGGTGGTGGTACTAAAAGGCATGGCCTTCCAATTTTTGCCCTCCTGAAGCCCAGCTGAGTGGTTTTTCACTGAGGCTTCTGTGGCAATAAACTGCCTGCTGCAATAAAAGAACTGCAGAGCTGGTTCAGAAATAAATAGCAAACAGTGCAATGTACTGCATTTTTTTACTGTGCGTGTGAAATGTTATCACATTAAAAAAATGCTGCTTAGGTGGGACCTGGATCAGGGGTTAACTGCCACAAAACCAGGATGATTTTACAAATAGCCAGCTGCCTAAATTTTAACAGTGTGCTGAATATGGTTACTTAGATTATTTAAACTACTCCAGAAAGCAAGACACCTGGAATCAGCTCATTAAGAGGAGATAATCCAGAGACACTAGTGACAACGCTGTTACTTTCATTAGTAAAACCTTTTTAACAAATGACACAGCTTTTATCATCGTGCTTTAACTAAAATTGCCCAGGAATAGATTACAAATTACTTTGAATTCTTCATTTAAAGCACACTAAATCAAATTGCCTCCAAGAAGAGGAAGGGTAAAGAAAGTATGAAGTGTACATTATTTGTGGCTGGAGAATATATGAATTTTATGAATACTTCTAAAACATGAGTGACCTAAAAATCTTAGTCACTGTGAACCCAGTCTGAGCCTCAGAATAACCATATTCTTATACACAGTAATAATTTCTGCATGATGGTAATGCAGTCTGTCCATGATAGTGCTGAAAAAACAAGTTTTTCTGGGGAATGAAGTAAAATGTATATTACATGACCTCCTACTACAACTTATTCACAGATTTTGGGTGTTGATTGCTTAATTCAGCTCTAACCACTTTGAACTTTCAGTTTCAAGCATTAACCTCAGTTAAAATCATAGAGTAACTTTGTCTCAGGTGAAGTCTCAGCTACTAAAGCCACTGAAGTCCATGTGACTGTAGGGTGAGACAGAAATGAGAACTCTGTGTTAGGAAGAAATTCCTCACTGTGTGAGTGGTAGAGCACCAGAAGAGCTTTCCCAGAGAAGCTGTGGATGTCCCATCCCTGGAAGTGTTCAAGGCCAGATTGAATGAGGCTTTGAGCAGCCTGGTCTAATGGAAGATGTCCCTGCCTATGGCAGGGGGGTTGGAAGTTGATGATCTTTAAAATCCCTTCCAACGCAAACTATTCTATGAATTATGGAGAGGGCTTTGATTATAAGAGCTTGGATGGTGTGAAGGTAAAGTCATGAATTCAAAGGCTGAATGTAAAAGTTAGCTGGTGGCCCATGGGTTTCATTGTCACAGCATGGGAATGCTCCAGCATTGTGAATGTTTTAATTTTCATAGTACCTGGTGTGCAGTGGAAGTAACTTTGTACAGTGCAAGAGATGGAAAATTTTCCTGATCTGAACGAACTATTTAGCTGCCTTCATATTTAATTATTCCAATTGCAGAATGACCAGGGATATTATTAATATTTTAATATTAACATTAATTCTCTTAATTAGGAGAAATATTATTTCTCTTCTAGAAAAGGCACGCGAGATTGCCAGTTTAGGTAGGAGAAACCCTTAGGCTGCTGCATTTAAAAGCATGTCTGCAGGTTGTTTGCTTCTTTTAAGAAGCACAAGTTTTCTGAGAAACAGGGAAATATTGGTTTTTATTGTGGCAAATGGTGGCTTATTTACAGGACTTCCAACAATGAGAAAGTTTCAGAAAATGCATATCTCTGCCTCAGCCTGTTAGCCCTTATAGCTCCTCAGAGAAGAGCTTTGTGTTAGTGTTTCTTTGTTTCCTAAACAAAAAATTTTCATGGCCTATTTTAGTCATTTCAGAACAAGGATTTGATGGTCTCAAAGATGATAAAAATTGCATGGTTATTTTATTCTAAAATTAGTTGAGTTCAAGAACTCAAATGATTAAGATTAAAAAAAATCGTAAGTTCAAAACAGCCATAGTTTTCAAAGTTTAGTTTTAATACATGGAGAGTCAAATTTCATATTATTCTGTTTCCCAAGGGAGACAGGATAAAGCTGGGTAATAACAACAAAATACAGGATTTTTAGAAGCCATTGGAAGGTGTCAAGTTGTCAAGGAGCCCTTCTCTTGTCTCTTTCCCACAAAAACGGGTAGCATGAAGTGTTACAACCCTTCCTGAAATTTTCACAACTCATGTTGGCGAACACATTCTTAATGCTGTTTATAAAGAGGTATACCTTTCTTTTATGTTTCCTAAAGCAGTGCTTGTTTACTGGAGAAACTTGTGAACCTTCATGCTTGGGAAGAGCCTGGAAACTTTCTGCATGCTCAAAACCACAGAGCACTGGCTTGTGTGCTGGAAACATGTGAAATGATTTAGGTGGATAGGGTTCAAGTGATGCATTGCTTTTACAGCCCTTTGGCTGGAGAATCAACTCTTCTGGTCTGCATAATTTACTTCTTTTTATCCTGGAACACTCTTTTGGCTCATCTTCCATGGCTGTTTGTAGCCAGGCTTTGAAATCATACTTGTGAAGCTACAAACAGTGAGCAGGGATGGATAAAGAGGTTTCTGAATTTTGAGAGAGAAGGATAGCATTTTAAAGACTAATTCTGGCAACTTTTGACAGAGCACAGCACACTGAAAGTTGATGGCATTGATAGCTGGAGCTGGGAATTGTCTCACTGCTCTCAGTGGGTAGGTGTGAAAGTCACATGAGAATGAAGAGCAGTGAGAAAGAAATAAGAAATAAGTCAAACTTAAGGAATAGCAGGAGGGACAACATATTGAAGCTGCTTTTCACATAGCCTTTTAGATAACCAGGCATATCTGTTTCAGTAGCTGAGTTTGTGGTACAATTAGATAATGCAAAGTTCTACGCTTGCAGCTCTTTAATTTACTGGACACTTCTTCTGAGTAAGGCTGTTTAATTAATTGGCAGTGAAAAATGTGCAGTGTTTGGCAAATTACATTTCTGTCAAAGCCCCTGCAAGATTCACTAAATCATAACTGAGAGTGCAGAAGCTGCCCTCCCTCAAGTGCTGGCTTTGTGTGTGTTAGGTGGTTCAAGTTTTACCTCTGACTACACAGCTGTGTACATGAAATTAGTAAGTGTAGCCTCTTTCAGCACTTTCCCAGGTAAGGGCAGCAAGGCTTCTCAGGTCACTGCAGAATCTGACCATCTTTGGTGCAACAGGATGCAGTTCTAAGGTGAAATAAGTCATGGAAGTGATATTTGTGAATATTGAGAAACACTGTGAGGAGGGGTTTAAAAAATCCCCATCCCTCCCCCAAAAACCTCCCAACAACAGCATCAAAAGAAAAAACCCAAAACTAACTGGGAGCTAATCTGTGAAGTAGCATTTGATATGTTGAAGACCTTCTGCCAGTTACACAGCAGATTAAAATTTGTTCACTTTATGGTAGTGCCCATTTCATCATGCAAAAAGGAAGGCAAGGAGGTTTTTTTATGCCCCATTTAAGGGACATAGAATTGAATAAAGACAGACAACTTGGTGCAAGATTATGGTAAGTTGCCAGATCTCCACAGGAAAAAAGTATACACAAACTGCTTTGGCTGAGGTCATGGACGTGATTTCAATTCTGTTAAAATGACTAATGAAATTATGGTGGTTGTGTTGTTGTAGTCCTGATGCTTTAAAGAGATATGTATCTGTTGCTCTGATAAAAGATATTATCTCTCCTTACAAACCTTGCTTCACTTAAATCATATTATAGGTTTTTAAAAGAGGAAGAAAGGAGCAGCAAGTGTAGCACTAAAGATAAGCATTTTGATAATACTGGTGAAGGAGGACAATGTGAGACTTGGCTAAAGAGCTGGTTAATACCTGCCTTGGCTTTGGTGGACACAGGTTCTGTTGTTTATTAGCAGGTCCTCATTTAGATATCTGGCCTTGCCCACATCCTGCAAACATACATATGTCCACTCAGCCTTAAACATCTGAGTAAATAAATTGAAAAGAGAACCTCTACCTGCTAAAACTGTCAGCAGACATGCACATCTGTTGGTCTGTTCATAACAGAGATTTCTGATGGCAATAAATTTAATTATGTATATATTAATTTGTTGACTACTGAACACAGTGCTGTGGCACAAAGGAAAAGTTTTAGAGTTAAATAGGTACAACATCTTTTTGATAAATTTTGTCTTCCTTTTCAATGGAGTCTGCGAGCTGACGTAAAAATCTATCTGTAAATTTTTAATGTTTACAATTTGTGAATAGATTTGTATGTTTGTTTAAAGTGAGCTGTCTTCTAACCTAACAATGAATACTTGAAGTCCATTCCCTGTAGTATGTCTTTTCACATCACCCACAGATTTAGGCTTTGTGAAGTTTGTCCTGTACTTAAAGTGATATATTGCTTAGGCATGGATCTGTGATAATGTGTCCACATTTGCAAAAATTTCACAGCAATCAAAGCAGCCCTATTTTATTGGTTTTTTTCCATGTTTCAGCAAGACCTGATCAGAAGAAGGCATTGCAGCAGCATTCAGGTATTATCACTGCTGTTCTGAGAGTAAATCTTGCCACTGTTATACTTCTTTCATGGCTCCAGAGCAGTGAGAGCTCCATCAGCAAGTGAGAGCTGATAGGATGAGGTGTACTTTGGCATTTGGTTTCCATAGAGGATGCAGTTACTGAAGGAGGAGCAACTACTCTTCTAATCTATCCCTCAGCTCTGCCTTTTTATACACCTGAATTTTATTAATTGAGATGCAGGAGAGACTCTACAGACCTCTTTTTTCTGCTTGTTTTAAAAAGATAAATTTCATTGAAATAGATTTTAAAAGCTGAAAAGGAAAGACCCCAGGCTGTGCCAGGTTACTGAGGTGTACACTTCAAAGAGCAAGACCAACTTGGAGCAGTGCCTGTGGATAGCCATTCCCTCCAACTTCATTTTGAAACTTTGGACTGGTGCCAGGTTACTGCTCTGCACTTGTTTGGCTCCCATATAATTTACACATGGTTTTTGCAGTCAGTTCTGTTAGTATTTTATGCTATCTATTGATTTTATATTTCGCTAAGTATTTTATTTCAAGCACTCCAAATAGCTCCAGATTTATGTTTCAAAAGTCAGGATGTTAAGAGAATTTTATAAATGAAAAATAATTTAGAAATCACCAGATGATGATTTTTCTGTAACAATTTAAAGTATTACCTAAAGTGATGACAGTGATCAGGGCAGAGAATTATCCATGAATGACGTCCGAAGGAACAGAAGCCAGCACATCAAATAACAGGTGGGTTTTCCCTACCTAATAATAATAATAATCATCATCTATCAAGAAAATTTAATTTTAAGATGAAAGAAACAGCTTACTCAGCTTCTAAACTGAAGGCAGAGATTAATGACAATCAATTGAAGCATTTAAAAAGAGTGCAAGCAGAGAGCTATTTTGGACCTCAAATATTCCCCTTGTCCCTGACAGAGGCAGAAATCTGGAAAGAGATGGTCTTACAGAAGGACCTAACAGATGAATAACTTGGATAAACCTTTTCTCTTCACTCACCAGGAAGCTGTTACATCTCATATCTGCATCTGTAGCCACGCATGTTCTGAACGTGTTTAGGTTGCACTTTTGAAATAGCTTATCTGTAGCCATGATAAAGGAGAGATAGGCGTGAAAATGCTTGTAAAGGGAGACAAATACATGTAGATAGTTCCCCTCTATAAAATCTCTGCTAATAATAATAAGTTGTACTGGTACAACCAATCCATCCTACTGCAGATTTTATGAATCAGTATTTTGGATGAATTTTCTGGATTACAGAAAAGTCCGAAGAGTTTATTGCTCAGAGCTTCCCTTTCTTGTTTGTCTGATCCTTGAGCTTACCTAAAATCTTGCTGGTTTCTGAGACCTCTGCAGGAAGGAGAGCAGGAAGGTACCTGCAGAGATCTGGTAACACATCAGGGATTTAAGTGCCTCTGGAGCCTGAGGATTCACTTACCAGCATTATTTTCTCTTCTAACCCTTCTCTCATGTTTATTTTCCCACCTTTATCAACTCGCTCTGAGAGTTTTCTAGTGCTCTATATGGTTTCTTGCGTTTCTTGTCTATTCCTGCTTGCATAACCTTGATTTTTAAAAATGTTAATACACATTTAATTTTGAAGGACTGAATTTTCTGATGCACATTACCAAAAAGCAAAAGGAGCAAATCCTTTCTTCATTAATCTAACTGCAGCTATGGGATTCCTTACTAATACTAAACTATACTTACAGAAGTACTGCATGACCAAAGCTATCAAAAATAGGGAATTTTTTCGCCTGGTTCCAGGTGATTTTTATTTATTTTCTTTAGGTCATTTCAGTAGGAAACAAATAGCTCTCTATGTTCATAAATGAGCTGATCTCAGTCATATATGAGGGTAACATGATAGAGGCTGCCAGACAAAGTCACTGGCTTACTTGGTCTGGAAATAGATATTGGTCACATATTGGAGTTACAGGACATGAGAGCACCACAGAAAATTTGTTTTCATCACAAAAGCAGCCATATTCTGAATCAACTTCTCATCTTGACCACTTCCTTGTTCTTGCTTTTGGTAGTAGCTCAAACTAGCAAAACAGATAAACCTCAGTTTATGTTCAGTTTACAACTTGGCTCTTTTCCAAAACCACTTCTGCCACTCTTGTACTCCCACGAGTGCTACTGCCCTTCCTCCAGTTGCACGTGGTGCTGACAAGCCCTTGCATCACAGCACTTCCCAGAGCTCACACTTAGGCAGGGAGGCTCCAAGAGTCCTGCTGTGACACAATTCAGCCCAGCTATAAGCTGGGAATCTTTTCTAGCTGCAGATACTAAGAAACATTTGCAAATCAGGTCCAAGGAGGGCTTCCGAAATGCAAAAAATCTAGATGTTGTTATTGAGAGGGAAATCCACAAGTTTGTATTTTGCAAATTTTAATTTTATACAGTTGCTTGTGGTTTTTGTTCGGTTTCACACAATGTTTGCCAAAATTACAGTCAAAATATTTGGTAAATCTCTCTTTTCTCCTTCCTTGTCTTCAGAACCTATCGCTACAAAAAAGTCAGAAAGCTCTTTAGAAAACAGGAGAAAATACATGCAGGAAACTTTTGCAACACCAGCATGGGCCAGTTCTAGCTCTGGCTGCTATTAAACATTCTACCAGTAGGCTTGCTTAGTTTAAATGCTTGCTTAGCAGTTTAACTTTACCCCTCAAACAGCATTATAAAAACAAAAAACTCTCTCAGGATTTTCCTGGTGGTAATATTCTGACTCTGCTACATGGGCCAAAAACTAGCCCTTAGTGGAGATGACTGCTTCCCAGAGGTAGGTGTAAAAAAGAAACAAAGGAAATCAAACTCAGTGTAATCCAGCTGGCTAATTAGATGAAACCTGGTATCCTTTCCTTGTGATGTACATTTGAGGTCAGGGCTGGCATTACTCAGGTGAAGTGTCTTGCCTGTGCTCCTAACAAACCAAAGGAAGTTAATTGTGTGAGATTTTCTTACTCCAGCCTTGTAATGAGCTCAGAGCTACCATGTGACTTACCTGAAGCTCACCCACGATAAGTAGGAATCTCCATGTATTTCTCAAAATAAGGGAAGAGTAAACAATAATTAATGGCAGATGATGTAGAGATGTGTTTGTGTGTCACTGGATTTTTTTGCTTAGGCTTGTTTGCAGGAAACCACTTAGGTCTGGCACACTGCCTGATTTACACTAAAACTTTCATGTTTCATAAAGCATCTTTGAAAACACTTAAAGAGCTGTTGGAAAAACAACCTCTTCTGGTAAAGATAATAATCCTGTTAGCTAAACATCTAACAGCATTTCTTGTATATTTACCTGACCTGTAGCTTTCTTTTCTTGCTTATCATTAAGTTCCCAGACAGCAGCTCTTTCACTGACTGTTCCTTCCCTTGCAGTCTTGTCTCGAGCTTTTCCTTTATGAGGGCTTTCCGTTTGTTCCTTTGCAGTCCCTGGGAATGGATCAGAAAGTTTTGTATGGGTCAGGGCATACTCATATGCTTGTCTGACAAGGATCTTCAGCTGAGATGAAGAAGTACTCCTCATAGGACCAGCAAGTAGAATCAAGAAGACAGAAGCCTTTCCAGTTTTTGTAGGAACTCATCTTTGTCACTTTTTTCTCACAAACATGGTGTGGGAAAGTTTTCAAAGTGGCTTAAATTAGCCAAGGACCAGTCCTGCCTGACCAGCTGAGTGGCTTCTGTGATGGAGTGACTACACTCATGGACAAGGGAAGATCCACTGATACATTTATCTGGACTTCTGTAAGGCTTTTGACACGATGTCCTCATACTGAGAATCCTGTCACACTGGACAGGATGCACTTCCTTATTTTACTGTCACCACTTTTTATTTGAAACTTTCTGTTAGTTTCAAACTGAGGAAAATAATATTGAAGGAAAATATCAAACTGTACTGGTCCAAATATGGGCTCCTGAGGGACCCCACTCATCGCTGCTCTCCATCTGGACCCCAAGGAGTTGATTGCTACTTTCTCGTTGTGACAATCCAGCCAATTCATCATCCAACAAACAGTCCATGTCTAATCCCAAGACAGCTGCTGTAACCAGCGTTTGTTCCTAGCTTCCTTTGTGCCTCCATAATGACACACTTGTGTGTCTCTGCCAGAGTCCAAATGTCTTCTTGTCTTTGTTTAAAAATGGGCTTAGCTGGGTTGCTAAAAATGGGCATTTCTGGCATGAGCACTTCAGAAAATTGGATTTTGAAGGGAGGCCAACTTTTCTCTTACTTACATCCCATGAAGACTTGTTGACACTCAACAAGGGACCTATAACGTCTGCCACTGAAGAAGTTGATTTTTTTTTCTATTCAGTGTGCCATGAAATTCTGTGATGTCATTACTACAGTGGTATCTGACAGTAGAGCAGAAACTGTCTAATTAGTTTTACTAGTCCCTACACTGCTGTTCTTGGTTACAATAGAGAGGTCAATATACCAACTAAAGGTGCTCCCTCTGTCCCTCAAGACTTTATATCCTTTCCTCTCACCTATATGTACATCCAAATTTTATAAGGAGATAAGCATCTTCCAGATATGTCTTGAATTTTCAAAGAAGCCCCTTCTGAAAAGGGTCTGTGACAGCCTCAGTCTGACTGAAGGCAGTGCAGAGCTGGACACTAATAAAGCTGAGCCCTGTGCCACATAAAGATGTACTGTGTCACATAAAGATGTACAGCAAGAGCCATGAAAGATCTGCCTGTGAGGACATAATTTCGTGGTCACTCTATTGTCTGGTAATCCTCAGCTTTACTGGTCAGAGACCCTGATTAACTACAATTTATAAAATAAGGGAAAGAAATGAAAGTTAAAACAAAGAAACATCAAACCCTAAAAAATTAAATAAAATTGGAAAGCTATGCTGAGCTTAAAGCCTTCTGATACCCCGACAATTGCCCAGAAGAATTCTGAAGGCAGCACAAGTCCCCTTGGGAAAGTATTCCTGGTGATTGTGCACAGGCAGTTTCCTGTTGGTGAGGTAGGAAAGACCATACACATCCTAGATTCCTGAAAGTGTCCTAAATTGCTGAAAGTGGGACTGGACTCTCCTACCCAGAAATTTTTAGTTCAGCTGTTAATTGAAAGACAGGGATTTCCCAGGTTTTGATAGCACAAATTGGTTTATAAATCTGAACTTCTTTCTATCTGTGACCTTCACGTCCTCATGGGTATGCCTGATAGACACAGATCCATTTAAAGAGCAGGTAAATAGTCCTTTTGTCCTTTCGACGTGATTTAGTAGGTAGGCATAATGGAGGCAACCACATGGGTGATGGTCACTCCTGCAGCGTTTGCCATGTCTCATGAACAGCAGCTGGAATGCTGAGAGAGCCCTAGAGCAGAGCTGCTCTAATAGAGTGAAATTCTGCCTCTGTCCCCATCTTCTTTTGCAGGTGTTTCTATTTCCTGCCCTGGGTGAATTTCTTGACCTTATTATTTTACCTTGCCAAATGAATGTTTCTCCTTAGCCACAAACAGCCTCTTCTGGGCCTCCAGCAGTGCAGGAATGTCCAGGCTGCAGGGCATAGGTCTTACCTGTTGCCTCCAGACCTGCACCACAGATCTGTTTAGCTGCTGGTGCCAGTGATTTAGCTGGCTTTGAACAACTGTGGGTCAGATTAAGATTCAGTCTACTTGCTGTTTGTTTTTGTTCATTTTCCTGCTTTATTGGATAGTCTTGTTCTCTCTGGCTGCTGTATCTTCAGGCCTTAGAAAAGTCTAGACTGCCAGATTAACACTTACATGCTCTATTTTTGCCCATCTCTCTTTTATTATAACCAATATTGGGCAGAGTTACCCAAGCTTCTGTTTGCAATAAAACCCATGTGAGAATATAGCAGATTTTCAAGGTAGTATTTTTGATCTCTGCTAGAAAAGGCAGAGATCCTCTCAAAGGCTAGTGTCTATAGTCATTTCTGTACTTCTTGGTGTCACTGTCTATGAGTATTGAGAGGAGTGAGAGGAAAGACCAAGTTACAAAAGTAGACTTCATAAACACTGAGACACTGCTTCCCTCATCTTCAGCAACTTGAAGCAATTGTGATTATGTCTGCTCTGCCAAATGAGTAGGATAACAAATCATTCCAGGATGGGAGGCTGGCATGAAAATCTCTGTGTAGCAGTGTTTTGCCTGGAAGAATTTTGAATGTTTTCTGTAAGCTCTCAAAGTATCCATTGTGTAATATTTATTTATTTAATTACATAGGTTATTGAATATATTAATATAACACATGTATTTATATATTTTAAATTATTAATATAATATTAGTTGATCTTACTTAGTTTTTTAGTTAGTTACTTATTTGAGGTCTGGGAAAAGGAAACAAAGCAAAATACAAGAACAGGGATAATGTGAAATAGACCAAAGGTGATTGAATTGTCTGCCCATGATTTTAAAAAGTGATTAATAGGATTAAATTTCAGTCTTTTTAGATTACAGCTCAAATCACCAGAATGGTATCTATCAAGTTGTGGATATCCATGCACCATCAAATGGCAATTAAATCCACTCCACAAAACTAATACTTGATTGCTATTAATTTAAAAGTTCGCTGATAATGTATTTTCAGTGTTATTGCCATCCTTGGGATGTGCACACAGTTTAAGAGCACTGAGTCAGTGTTTTTAAGGTGTCTTGAGTGATTTTAAGTCAAGATGACACTGGTAGGGTTTTACCCTTGTGCTGGTTAAACTGTGATCAAAGCACTTTAGCTGCAGACAGAGCAATAGAATAATTTGGGCTGGAAGGGACTTTTAAAGATCATCTAATCCAGGCCCTCTGCAGTGAGATTAAAAAAGATAGGGAAAAATAGAGGCCTAAATTGATTATCAGTCAGCATGGAGGAAGAGATCCCCACATGGGGCAGAAAGGCTTATTCCAGCACAAAATCAGGAAAGAATCTGAGCACTTTTGCATTAGAGCTTTTCAGCTGTAGTGATCTAGGAAGAATTAAATCATCCTCGTATTTCTGTGCTAAAATGATTATCACGTGGTGTTTTAGGGTCATAAAAACCAAGTGATAATTCTCCACATATGGTCTGAAAACTTCACGACAGAGAAGTCCAAGTCAAAAGTCAGTTCTGCCAGGCTGTTGACTCCCTGCAGTAAATGCACATTATACTATGCAATAGTGGCACCCAGTGGAGACTGGAATTACAGCAAAGTTTGTGCTGCTCCTCGGTATGGTCTGCCCAAACCTATCCTGAGTTTAGGAAGGCAGCAGAGGATTTGGGAAGACAGGTTTATGGGGACCAAAGCTGTGCGCCACTGAAGCATCCTCCTAAATCAAGGTAAGCCATGGCAAGCAGGCTTTTAATCTGAACAGTTTAGCTTTTCTTATCTGTTCATAAAAACCTGGATGGCCTGTTTTCCTACAGGATAGACCCTCTGCCTTAACTGCATTAATTAAAAAAAAATTAAAATCTTTAAGCAACATCTAATGCAAGAGCATCCTTGGGGGAGTGGGGAAAAATGCCTTCTATTCCTACTGCCCTGAGAGTACTGCCTGGATATTGAGAGCATCAGCCTGAGAAACTTAGAGAGAATGTGAGGAGCAGGATGTGTGCAGGGGGGAAAAGAGGGATCAGAATGAAAGCATAGCTCCTTGCTCAGTTTCAATCTAAAAAGGCTGTAAGGTGCATGAGAGAGGAGTTGAGAACAGGAGGAATGCCAGGAGTGTTGGGTAGGGAAGGAATTATCAAGCGAAAAATGTCTTCAAGCTTTAAATTCAGGTAATGCTAAGAACAGCACCACTAAAATAAATGGGCACTAATAGTAAGCTGTAAGCAGAACAACCTCAAAAAAACCTATGTTACAAAATAATTGTCTATCAGATTTCTGTAAAGAATGTATTATTGGCTATGGGTGGTCAACATGCTGCTCCATGGGGAGTGAGGCTATCTGCACTTGTCATCTTCTGGTTATTGCTTTCCCAGGGATCATGTATTGCGAATAGTTCTGATGAGCAGGGATTTGGGAATAGCTGACATGTTGTGCTAAAGAGAATGGAGTGAATTAGAATAATGTTCCTGCACACAAGGTGTTGTTGAGCTCAGATTTCAGTTCCTGATATATATAGGCCTTACTCATAGGATCCCAAAAATGTGATGAATTAGAATGATGATCTGAGTTCCTAGAAATTGTCCATCCTTAACTGCTTTAACACACTCTGCCCTCTGCATTTATTTTAGCATTTTATTATAAGCACCACAGGCTTTGGCATTTTGTCCATGCTGGAATTTGTCTAGATCTGCAAAGTGTGGCTGGATGCAGGAAAACACCTTCCAGGACTTTCTGTTGATCAGGTTATTATTCAGTCTGAGAAACACTCAATTTCTGGAGAAAGGAAAGATCATTTGAAGGTAATAAGTAGCCTTATTGTAATGGCCTATATCCACATACCATGTGGCTGTAGGTAAGTAAGTTTTTATCTTCATTTTTTATCATAGCACAGGGTATGAAAAGAAAATGAAGTCACTCAGGAATAAGAATCTCCCCCAGATGTGTAATGTGAACCTCATGGAGGATCCAAACATGATGTTTTACTACTGTCTAGGCTGAGGAAGCAATTATAACTAAAGGGAAGGCAAAAGAGCTGTTAGAGTAGGTTTGTAATTTATTTTTGAGCAAGATACCTGATTTGTTCTGAGAAAAGTAGTTAGAAGGCGTAAGTCACCTTTTTGTTACTAAAGATTGCTCCTGTCTCATCCTGTGTCCTGGAAGAACTGGGTTACAAGTCACAGGATCTCACCTAGGAAATGTTCATGGATGAAGACACATGACTGACTTCCTGCTCCAGTTAGCCACATTTATTTATGTATTTAAAGGCCATGACAAATTGCTTTTCTCCTCACTCAGAAAAGGATTTTTGATGATTTTTGCCCCAGGGAACTGGTGGTGTTTGAATTTTCCAGCCCATGGATTTCTGTGTTGGCTGTATCACATGAGGTTGAGAAACACACCCTGCACCTTTATTTTACCAGCTTTGCAGTGTATTAATGATATTGATGTTATTCTGAGTAAAAATTCTGTTTGCTGCTCCCCTTTGGTTCATCTTCCCTTCAAGCTCCTTTAAACATGAAATAACACACTTGCATCTAATTTTTGGCACATTTCTCTGCTAGAAGAATTTATGTCTTGTATTAACCAGTAAAAATGAAGCCACAAAATGTATGAAGAAGGTAAGGCACTTAGGACCTGGGGCATTGGAGAAGACATTAGGACAGAGAAGTCCAATTAATCAGACTAGGACATCCAGCCCAAAAAAAAGGACAGGTAATTGAGACATACTCATGTAATTACAATTGATTTTTCTTACAGAAAAAAAAACACCAAAAGACAAAGAATGACAATTGCTGAAAGTGGTAATGGCAAGGAAGTGATTTTAAGTCAAGATGACACTGGCTTTTTTTTCCTTCTTTTTCTCTTTTGTTTTTTGACGAAGATATGAGTGCTGATTTCTGATCCTTCTAGTCCTAAAAAGAAGAGTAAGCCTGTACCAATAATTAGTATTTCTTCATTAAATTAAAGAGAAAATAACAGAGAGAGAGAGAGGCAAGGATATAACAGTCAAAGACCTTTTCAGTAACATAGATTCTAAGATTTACAATTGAATTAAGAGAGATCAGTTAAAACTCATTAAAAGCCAACTGATTAGACTGCTGGTGTTTTTATTTTTTCCTTTTAGAAGAATGGTTTGTGGCCGGTTATTTTGAACAAAAACATTTGCACTTTCCTTAAAAATCCTTAGGGTTTTGGAATAAGTACTTCCATTTATTTTGCCCATTCATCTTTGTAGCGACTCCTGTATTTTACTTCTGGTTAAAGTTGCTCTTCCCAAAAACAACTAAGGATCTAAGCCATGAGTGTCAATAAAAAGCTAGCCAGCATCTCTGTTGCTGCTGGGCAACCTGTCTATGGGGGTTGGCAATGGAGGTGACAGAGATATCCTGCAGGTTTTGTGCATTAGGAGTGGGAAACATAAGTTTTCTGTCATGGAAAGGATCATTGAAAAGGTGTTTTGGATCTACCTTGCTTTAGAAATATCTTTGTTCAGTGGTGGGACTAATGAATCTCCAGAGTTTGTAGTGAATCTTTGCTGTTGGCAACATGGAAGTTATTTTGATGGGAAGCAACATGGAAATAAATGTTATTGGTATTTGATATGGGTGTTAGTAAAAATCATAGTCACAGACAAAACCCCAATGAAGGGTAGCCTCTTCTTATGTGGCAGAAAGATAGGCTAATTTTATCCAACAAAGTATCTGGGTGCTGGTGAATCATTTAATTTCTCTAATATTAATAACATTATGCCACCTAGTGCATTAAAATATCAGTGCAATTTGAACTGGGTTTTTAATGACAGAAACCTCATTTAAAAAAACCCCAAATTTGGCTACCAATTTAGGCAAATTCAGATTAAAAAAACCCCAAAACCTATGCAAGCCCTCTCCCCTGTATTCCCTTGTATGTATCTCAACTGCTTTATGTACAGAGTTGCTTCAAAAACGGGCAATTCTATAAATATTTTGAAAGCAAAAGCCCACGTGTTCAGTGCAACAACTGCTGTTTAGGTTTTTATACAGAACTTTAGAGCAGATGTTGTGAACTGAACACCTAAGTGCCTAGGCAGTCTGAGAGTATTCTTACCTGTAAATACCTGGAGTTACTTTTGGGACAACATGGGATGTGGAACAGTTTCTAGCTTAACTAGGTCTAGGTGCAAGGACTTATTGATGGCGCCTAATTTCACTAAAGAATGTTAAACCTTCATTTTGTCATATCATTAATATGCCTCGATTGCAAGGCACTTTTCACACATTTTTGGTGAAATAGAGCCTGAGGCATGCTCTTTATTTGTGGAGAGAGCCAGCAGTTCTTAGCACACAAGAGACTCACTTCAAGACAGTTTTGAATGATCTTTACTAGAACATCTCTTTCTCGTATGTATGAGAGATTGGCCTGATTTTTTAATTTGGAGGCTACTAATCTAATTATAAGCAACATGGAGGATATTTTTATAAGTCATTTGCACTGATCATTCTTTTTTTTCCTCCAGGATCCTTGTTGGCTTTGAATTTGGTATAATTTGTTTATGTTGAATCTTGTTTTATATGGTTTACTTTCCTCATCTGACATCAGTCACAGTAAATTTAAAAAAAAAAGTTAAATTCATATGCTAAATTCATCTTTGGTAAAAAAATATTGGGAAAGACATAGCACAGACTTTGTAGTGGCCTTTGCCTACCAGTTGCTATCATTTCTTCCAGTGGCAGTTCTGGCTTGTTACACTTTCCTAAGGGTGAGAAGGATGTGACCAGGACTCTGCCTCCTGCCCAGTGAAGCTGGACATATTTGTACTCTGAGACGTGATGGTAATTTATAAATGGAATGCCCACAGTTCTTTCTTCCTTTTGTTCTTTGTCAGCTGTAGAGATTAAATATTGGAAAAATACTTCTATTGATATATTTTATTTACAGTCTGAATAATTCTTGATTGGATTGTCTAGAAAATGATATAGATTTTGTTTGTTAATGCTTTTGGGAATGGGGAGTGCACAGAAGGCAAGTTTCAGGAGAAAGTCCAGTAAAGCACAGTTTCATTCTAGGAAGGCACTGTCCTTCAAAACAGCATTTTCCTTCTTTTGGATGCCTCGAATCTGAGTTCTTTCTAAAAGTCTGGTATATTTTGATTTCAAGTTACATTCTTTGACCTAAAGGATTCAGTAGCTGTGGTTTCAGAATGATGTGTATATACCTCAGAATCCTAGCTGTCACCCTTTTCTAGTATCACTTCTAGATGCCCAGTTATGTTATCATTGATTCCTTGTGAACCAGAACAGATCCTCATCCTGGGAGCTCTCCTGGATCCAGGAGAAAGCCAGGAGCATTCTGTGGAGACCTGTGGTGGCTCTTCTGTTCTTTATGGACTGGCAGATGGCAGAATGCAGCTTGGTCATGTGAAATTTGTAGTCCAGACTTGAGCTTTACTGATCTGGGGGATTCAGTTGGTTTGGAGTATGGAATGAGAGTTTTTACTGCTTATGAGATGTGAGCCTTGTGTGTTATTGGGGAATACTAATATTTAGTAATTTGTAGTTGTTATATTCCTTCTGCCATAACATCCCTTGCATTTTTCTAAGAATGAGAAAACTGGTTTATGGATTAGGAACAATATTAGAAAAACAGGTAGTGACTGGATGACAGAATCAGAACAGTGTTTGGGATTTTCCTAAACAACATATTTGTTTTCCCAGATCTAAAATAAACAGCTAAAATAAGGCAAATTGGGGTTTTATCTTTGCCATAACATAACACTTCCACATTTATCTATCCAAAATACCCTGAGAAGATCCTGGGCTATTGAAGCTGGAATCTGCTCACTAGGTAAATTCAATTTCAGCCAGTTCTGACCTGTTTTTCTGATGTTAGATCAGCTTATGAAAATAAGCTGACTTGGAAATACGATTTTGAATGCAGAATGTAACTGCCCCTGTATCAAGGTGCTGTATGGTACTTATCCTTGGATTTTTATATGTTGAAAGAACAATCTCTACTGAAAGGGTAACAAAATTTGTGGTTTTGTTCCTCCTAGTTCAAACACTAACTTAACTTTGAATGTATGTGTTTATTATTCTTCATAAGAGGGGTTCTTTATGTTGAAACCTGTTAAGGCAGCAAAGAATATTGAGTAGAAGAAAAATCAAAATTCAGCTTGTAAAAATATTCCATTTTCTCTGAGTCTTAGGATTGTTCTTATTTCTTCTAATATAGAATCAATGCAGCAACTGTATTTGACCAAAGAGCAGCACTGGAAGGTGCTAATGGAGAGAAAAACATCTGAGATCACTTTATCTGAGGACTCCTAGTAGACCTCTGACTTCTCATAAAGACTGTATGTGAACAGCTGATCTGAAACTTGAATTTCTTAGGCTTAAAGCAATTCTGAAATTATTTTATTGCCACTGCAGTCATAGACATAAATCAATGCAGGAGATCCAAGGAGATTTACCAAACTGTCAGGAGAGGAATCTTAGGACCAAATAACTTGGGTCTGCTGTGGCCAATAAAGTTCTATCATTTCTCACCAGATGAAAACTATCCCTTTTTCACTTTTTGTGAATTTTTTATTGAAATAAGGGTAGCAATTTCCTCTGTTGTTATTACAACATGAATGAACTCTTATTGAGTTGCTCACTAAAGGTTTTATAGCAAAAGTACTGTGAGTGTTTTCATTATAAATGGGTATCATAAAACTCTATAACTTACTTGTAAAAAGTCTCTGCCAATAGTTATCTGGCACATCCATGGTTGGTTCTGGAGCTAATTTATTTAAAATAATTTATTAAAATAATTGAACAGCCATTGTGAAGTAATGAATGTAGCAAACAATTCTATTAATGCCTGGTGCCTCATAGCACTGTTCTTAACAGCAACAGAAATTTTGGGAGGAGAACTATCAGTAAAGCACTGAGTCAGTTTTGGTAACTATGTTAATTTAGACATAAAACCATTTTTCTGAGCAAGTTACCGTGTATATTTAATACATTACATTATACAAATATTCTTCTATTATAGTGCATTTGATTAGTGTACATATGATTGAAATACTGCAGAAGCCTTGCATTTTAGAGAGTGGATTTTTTTAGGCTAAATTGACTGACACCATTGATATGAGAAATGCAGGAAAATTGATTGCAGAAGGATCTTTTTCTTAAAAGAGTTTGCAAAAATCTCATCTTTAAAATAGGATGTTGTGCTTTTTTTTAACTCTTATGCATGTCCGTTGCTCACTTTCTCTACCTCTCTAATGTAACTCTGCTTTCTACTGTGGTGTTTCCATTGTTGTAATTTGAGAATAGAGTAGGCTTGTATTTGTGTGAAAGTCGGGGTATAATGCTATACACCTGGTCAATAATTTTAATTTAATGAGAGAAATTGTATGTGCAATTATAGTAATAATAAAACTAGGGATTATCAACATTATTAATTAAATCTGCAGCATAATGAAGGTTTCAAATTTTTGACATGAACAAATCAAGAATTCTAGCAGGAAGATTATCAGATACTTTTCCTGAGAGAGGAAAGACACACTCTGAAGAGTTAGATTAGGTGATAATGAGTGGCTGTGACCTCCATGCTGCTCTTTTTGGATAGAGACCCTTTCTCATTATCGTAATAAAATGAGGGTCCTCCAAAAATGCAATGTGCATGAGTTTTTTTTTTAATCATGAAAAGCTACACTAAGAGATGCTAGAAAATAAAAACCACGGTGTCACACCAAAACCTAAATGATACAAAGTAATCAAACATGTTAAAAGAGTGTTCTTGTTTTTAAATGCCAGGCACTAGGTGTTGGAAAATTTACCCTCACACCATGAAGTGTCTGTGACATTATTTATTTAGAAGTAGATGACTGGTGCATATTTTTTTCAGGGAGCACATCTCATTTTCTGGAGTGCCCTGCTACACATAACCCAGAGCCCCTGTTTGTTTATAGGAGTAGTTGAGGTGGGTGTTTTTCCTGTTCTCAGACTGTGACCCCCCAGGGTAAATAAAAATGAGGGCTATGTGAAAACTACTAATGTATGGTCTCTCCTTAATTCAGACTTCAGATCCCCGTATCTTGTTCAGCATTCTTGTACACCACTTGACAGTTCCTCTCATCTTGTTGACAAGTCCTTTTTAGGGTCTGTGTGGCTTCATTTTAATGGATTTCAGACCCCAAAATATAATGTATAAAGCCTTATCCATTATTTAAAAGAAACAAGCATGTACTTTCTGGAATTTGTAATGCAGATGCTGATACCAAGAAAACCCTACAAATAGGAATAGATTCTTGCAGCTTAAAAACAAGCTGGTGTATCCAGCCCTCAAAAATGTAGGGCAGAAGAACCTGAGAAACTTTTGGTGTCATGTGTCGCATAATTTCAAGAATTTAATCTTTATCATATGTAATCTTTATCATATATATAATAAATAGTTCTTACTTAAATATATATCATAATATGGATAATAAATAGTTATTTCTTATTCTTACAGGGTTCTGACTCTACATGTAACATAGTCATTATTGGGATTGCCTGACAGAATAGGAGAAAGAAAATGTAACAAATGTTGAGTACAAGGGTAATTGCAAATGTCTTTTCTTTCCCCCCTAAACCATCGTGCTCATTTGTGACCAGTGGTTTCCCCAGCGGTTTTATCAATGTAACCCAATTTTGTGAACACCTACCTGCTCTACAGTGACTTCTGCATAACTGCAAGCGAATTCCTTTGCAGTCTCTTCTCCTGCCCTTTGTAGCCACTCAGGGTTTATCCTGTAGAAATGGAGGGATATCACGTTGGAGGAATAGCTCAGGAAAGCTGAGTTTATCCTTGGGTATTTCACTTACCTTTGTGGGGAGTAATTTGAAGCAATGGAAGCTGTGATTTGTGGGAGTGGGGATATGTGAATATTGCTAGGCTGATAGCAGTGCAGTGCCTGGTTTCTTTTATCAACCACAAAAATACTTTAAAAGACTGTTTTATCTTCAGTTCTCAATATTGAGGGAGTTCAAAGCCAGCTATTCTCTTATCCTTGAAGCAAAGGCAAGAGAGAAGTCTTATCTTGGATTTTGACCTTACTGATTTTGTCCATCCTTTCTGTAAAATGACTTATTCTCTATTATCTCTTTGACAACCACTTGTACTTTTTATCTGCAACAGACTTAGAGCATCTCTGAGTGCTGAGGAATGTGAATTTTGAGGTGCAGGGCTGCTTCCTCTTGGTTTCATAGTGAGAAAGGGTTTGCACAGGATTTATCTTTTGACTCCTAGACAGTCCAGAGTAAGGAACTTCCTATTTCATCTTGCTCTGCACTTTGCTTCTCCCTGCAACATTGATGTAAAGTTGCTACTCAGGCATTGCCACATTTCATGCATCCTTCAAGCTGATACCGCCAAATGTCTTTTCTCTTATGCACATAACAATATTCCTAGATCAACTTTACACTTCTCCTTGGTGGGTAAACGTCAGAAAGGACAAATACCTCTTCATCAGCTTGACCCCATCTGAAGGAAGGCAGTTTTAAAGGGAAGTTGTAGTCAAAGTTGCTGCAAACCAAAGCACAACTCACTGCCAGCTTAGATAGAAAGCCAAAGTTATTGACAGAAGTTTCAAAGCTACTGAGTTGGGAACTGGTCAGCCTCTACTCAGCCACACACTATTCCATGGTGTACACCACAGGGCTTTTAAATTAGGTGCTATGGCCACTGTTATAAAAATCATTGCAGTTTTGTTCACTGGTCTCTGCTGCTGCCATGGAATTGTTGCAGTAGTTTGGATTATTAAGGATTCTATTTGGGAGTGTTTTAATGACATCACTTTGTTACTATATCATCTCATTAAATTGCATTACTCAGTAATGGGTCATCAAAATAAAAATACATGGGTTTTGTTGGATGAATATTATAATCCTCCCTCCTTGCCTTATTTGTCAGTTACCCTCTTTCTCATCCTATAAATTTTGATGTGTTTGGGTTTTTATCCATGTTTATATATTTGGTTTGTCACACTAATTTTCATGTCTTCACCCACACATTTAACCTGTCCTAGCTTCAGGTAGGAGGTGTTATTACATAGCATGGGTGAAAGGAAAGACACACAGCTCTGATCTATCAGTTCTTGACTGTTGGGTGTAGCATCTGCTTTTGAAATTCTCTTCTGGGAAAGCTGAGATTATTTAAGGCAAAATCCCCTTTGTGATATTGTTTCCACATTTGCTGCCCTGCCTCTGGATCTCAACATCTTCATTTTATTCTTCTGTAAAACTGCTTTGAAATCTGCTGGCTGTTCTTACCAGAAGCACCCAGATTTGGGCTGATGGTAATATCCATGGAATTCACAGTGGGAAATCAGCTGACAGAAGCCTGTAAGATTTTCTGGTCTCACTAAATGACTGGAGATCAATTCAGAGAAGGCAAAAAAATGTTTTGACCAAAGTTTTACTAATATGTAGTGATCATCTGAATGTGAAGTGAGCGAACAGGAATGGTAGGAAAATTTGAGAAAAGGTCTTCAGCAGCATTTTATACAAATGAACATAGACATTTCTAAAAGGAAGGCAATAGGTCTTGGTTCCCAGAGTGGCGTGGAAAAACTGCCTTAAACCCCCTTGTGGGAAGCAGAGAGTTAAGACTGCTGTTGTGTGTAATATTTCAAATCATGAAGTCTTTAATGCAATTCATCCCAAGTTCTGTATTGGTATCTTTAACAGATGCCTAGTTTTATTTAATATTTTTAGGAGGAAGGACAGGTATACTGAAGAAACAAGACTTTTGCCCCAGAACTCATTTATTCCTGTTGTAGAAAAAAAGAAATAATTTCCTTTCAGAAGACTTGATCTATGCAGTAACATGGTCACACATTTATTTTGTCACTTGGATTAAGTTTCTACAACAGGGCTATGTTCATAAGGATGTAGGTTGCTGGCATGTGTCCAGTTATCAATACTGAAATATTAGGGATCAAGCATTTACTGAACGCCATTCCTCAAACGCAGGGGCTTCACAGCATCTTGTTGCATTCATGGAATTCATTTGTTTGCATTATCTGGCTAACTGGTTCTTTTGTATTGCCAAGGTGATGAACAGATTTGACATTTAGCTGATTACTTCACCAAAATTAAACAGAAAACAGGGCAACCATCCAAAGTTCCTTTCAGTGTGAAACCTAATTATAAAAATGCTTTGAGCAGCAATTTCTTTTTGGATGTTAAAGTGCTTTTATTAGATTGTTCCCCTGTCATTTTAAAATTTATTGCTAGACACTTATAAATGGGGTTGCCTGCTGAAGTAGAATTATTTTATTTTCTGTATTTAAGATGGAAGGAAAAAGTGTATGGAGAAAATTTTAGGCTGAATTTTTTTTGTTAGTATTTTACGTGTTTCTGAAAAGGAAGGAGAATAACTAGTGCTGGGTTTCACAGACCCAAAATATGTAATTTATCTCTGAGTTGAATAAAATTGTATCTGCTTTTTTTATTCTCAATTCAGCTACTCCCAATTTCCAAAACCCATCACTTAGCAAATAATGAAATCAAATATGTGATTTAAATTTGAGTACAGCAGTAGAAGCCTATCATTAATGTAGATTTACACAATTACTGGTGATAGAAAAATCTAACCATGTACTTGTACCTGTCTTTCATAAGCCATTACCTGTTCTCAAACAGCATAAAAGTACTCTTAAGTCATTTGTCAAGGGCATTGAATATAAGTAGGCCAAGTGAATTTTAACCAGTAAATTTAGAGCTGAAGACTGAAGTGGATCTTAGGCGAACTTTCTTGTGAAGTATTTCTTCAATGTCTCGGAATACGTTTAACTTTTTATACTGCCTGTTGTTATTAACATCCTTTGGACCCCAGACAAGGTGTGATCTGGGGAGATTTCAAGGTGACAAAATTGTGGGATTTTGCATATGATATTGTCTAGCACACTTTGGGTACTAAATCATCTTGTGAGGACATAGATTAATTCTTGACACTGAGATCTATTAATATACCTTGAAGCCCAGTGAATTATGTGACTCTGCTGTTTCAAGCTGTAGAATTCTGTCATAACTAGGAGGAAATATTTTGCTGTAGGTAGATTAATGTTGAAAGCTTGTCAAGAAAAAGTTCAACATTGAAAATTTATTCTTTCTCTTTTTGCCAGTGCTAGAGCTTCTACAATAAATACCATTTGTGATCTGGGGAAAAATAGAGATATAATTTCTTTTATATTTGTCTGTGTTATTAGAGTTTCAATTATATAGTCTATTTCTTATTAAAAACTCCATCCCAGTGAATAATCTTACAGAAGGTAATTTTTACTCCTATCTACCTGAGAGCTTTTCTCATAAAGTACGGTAACTGTCAGTACTTATCAAATAATTTAAATCATGCCCATTGCAGAATAAGTAATTAAGATAACTCAACATTCTGTATTAATAAATAACAAAAATGAGAATAAGAGATTTGCTAGATACCCTTTTTGAAGATAATGGGTAGGACTTAACATGGATGTTTTGAGGAAGCTTTGAGTTGACAGAGAATGCAGTCTGAGCAACAGAGCTAAGAGTGGGTGTGCAACACAAATGTGGTTTTTTTTTTGTTTTGTTTTTTTTTTTTTTTGAGTGTTGAAGCATGTTTCAGTACTAAGCCTCCTTAACTCCTCCTTGTATCTCTAAAGTGTCCAGGGCTGGGGGTGTTTAGCCTGGAGAAAAGGAGGCTCAGGGGAGAGACTTTATCACTCTGTGCAGCTCAGTGGAAGGAGGGTGGAGCAAGGTGGAGCTCGGCCTCTTCTCCCAGGCAGTCAGTTGACAGGACAAGGGGAAGTGGCCTCAAGCTGCACCAGGGAACAGTTCAGGCTGGACATCAGGAAAATTCCTATGTGAAAAGGGTTGTCAGGCTTTGGAATGTACTGCTCAAGGGAGGTGGTGCAGCCACCATGACTGAACAGCACTGAGTGCCATGTCTGCTTGACAAGGGGGTCAGTCATAGACTGCACTCAGGGATCTTGGGGGCCTTTCACATGCTAAATGATCCTATGGTCTAACTACTTGCTTGTACACGTGATAAGTTATTCAGAGCTATGGTAAATGGGGAGAAACACATTGCTGTTAATTTGAAAGCTCCCAGATTGTGCCCCTGCGCACAGAGAACACTTCCTTGCTGTGTTTTGTTGTTCACAATGTCTCAAATGGATGTGCCCTGTTGCTGTCTTTTGTTGTGCCAGTGGGCCTCCTATAATTGAAACCAATATGTGTGTATATGATCTATCTGCCTGAACTGTGTAAGGGCACTTCAAACACTCTGAAAGCATAAACGTAAGTCAGTTTCTCATCATTCTGTTTCCCTCTGAAGTATGCAAGGGATGTGTGGACCTGGCTTTAATACAAGTACTGTGCAAGCTCATCAGGAGCAGCTTGGCCAGGGTCATCTTAATAGTATTCTTCTTGATCCTGTGTTGGCTTTGTGACAATTTCAGGGAAAAGTGGCAAAAAAATTTGTCTGTTTAGACCTTAGTGCACCTTGAGGTTTGAGTCTTGCAGTAGAGCTCAAATGAGGCATAGTAGCAATTAATATTTGTTTATCAGAGCTTATTTTTGGGTTTATATTTAACTTTAGATGTCTGTCTGAGAAGACTTTGTTGGACCAAAATTGATTTCACAGAAACATTAAGGGAGAAGGAACTGCAAGACTTTTGGCAGGACAACAAACTCATATGCTGAACTCATTTGTAGCTGCTAAACTGAAACTTCCTGTGACACAAAGGCCACCAAGTTTAAGTTATTTTTGAAAATAAATTGAGTAGTTTAGTCACGGCCAAGAAAAGACAAATAGAAAACCATCTTTGGTTGCAAAAGTGCTTCCTATAGTATTTCTAACTTCCACCTATTGTTTCTCCATAGGTGGATGGGATACTGTGCCTGGCTGACATCCTCACTGATACCAGCCATTCTGAAGCCACCCATGCAGAAGCAGCAGCAGTAATTGCCCAGATCACATCTCCACATCTCACATTCACTCAGCATCTCAGCAGCTTCCTGGAAAATATGGAAGAAATTGTGACAGCACTTGTCAGTAAGTTTTCTACAGGACTTCTGAGTCCAGTTAAAATAACAGGTTAATATTTCTAATTTCATTAGAAATATTCCGTAAATAATGTTTAGCACCCTTCCCTTAACAGATAAAATAACTATTTTAAATTCTGAACCAGAGAATTCTGCAATTACATAATATCTTTTTACTCCAGGCCTCATGTGAATAGAATTTATAAATATCTGTAAAAATAGTATCTGTGTGAAACTCTATCTCAAGAGCCTCCAAGGAGGACTCAGCAAAGCATCCTTTTGTCTGGTTTTTGTCTGTAAAAGAGGAATATTGAGAACTGATAACCTTTATGCCTGTTGTATTTTCCAAACTTGCTTGGACTCAAGCTCACCACTACATCTGCATCTGTATCATAATTCAGAGGAAAAGCAGAGTGTCATATAATCTATGGGTATTGTTACAAGAAAATGAAAGATCTGTCTTTCTTGTCTAGGTCTCTGATCCATGGTAAAGTGAGCCAAAGGTAGCAGCAAGACTTCCCTTAACCTGGGCCAGTGAGGGTACTTTAGAAAAACAAGATTACATTTCTCATTGCTTTCTAAAGAGAGGAATATCTTATTTCTGGCAGTGTGCTCCCTCCCTCTCAAATAGCAGAAGCTTTCATTCAAGCATTCTTTTCTCTCTAGTCTAGAAATTCAGTTTCCCAGAGCTCCAAGTCAGAATGTACTGTTTGGATTTTCTGATTTGATTTCTCATGTATAATAAATAAGTACATTTAGAATTTTTTCTAGTGAATTCAGTGGTTGCAGTTAAACTGCAGAACTTCAATTTGAATACAGTTGGGGTTTTTTTTGTTTGTTTGTTTGCTCGTTTGCTTTTTAAAGAAGAAAGAAAGAGTAGTATGAGTGCTTGAGGATTCTGCTATGGCTGGAAATTATCTGAGCGGTATTTAGGCATTCTTCAAGAGGTCCAAACAGAACTAATGATGCAGAAATCAAGGGAAAAATTTATGCCTGATGTCCTGCAGCAAATGGAGAAGCCTGTGCCCCAACACTGCCTGGAATCCAGTGGGTGGAATTCCCCTCTGCTGAGCTTGGTTCTGTTGTAGCTAGCTCACCTGACCTGGTTTGTTTCAGATTATTTTCTGGGTTATTTTAGTGAACTGCAATCAAGGGACCATCTGAACAGTATATCCAGAATATATTAGCTGGTGGATCATTCCTCAGTTGTTGCTCTGTAAGTTCCACAGGAATTTTAGCTGTACATATTCTGCCCAAGAAATGTAAGTGTTAAAAATAGAACATGTATAACTTTGCAAGAGCCGTTTCGGTAATCACACACCACTTTCCTTGTAATATTTATAACTCAGTAATTGAATTACTGTAATATGTTTAATTTCTAAACCATGCAGAAATCCCATTACCAGGTGATTCACATCTTAGTTAAAGTACATATGTACAAGGGATTAAAAGGTAGCTGTCTCTTCAGCACTTATTGAAGTTGAAAAATATGCAGGATGATTTTTGACTACAGAGAATTAGATTTAGAGATAAGCAACGATAAGCAACATGTACCTTGTTCTAAAGAAGAGGATAGAATTAGTCTCATATGGGTCATTTACTTTTAGCTTTCTGCCTCCTGTATTTGATTTTATTTAGTTATATCAAGCTTTATTTTGAACAACATGCAGTGAAATATTCCCAGTAGAACGATATACTAGGTAGAGCATATAGTTCATCAGGGGTTCTAGTGAGGTGGGTGTTGATGTCTTCCAAGTAACAGGTGATAGAACAAGAGTAAATGGCCTCAAGTTATGCCAGGGGAGTTTTAGATTGGATATTAGGAAAAAGCTACTTCATGGAGAGAGTTGTTAAATGCTGGAAAACTCTGCCCAGAGAAGTGGTTGAGTCGCCATCCCTGGAGGTGTTTAAAAGCTGTGTGGATGTGGCACTTGGGCCCATGGTTTAGTGATGGACTTGGCAGAGATGGGTTTGGTTGAAGCTGATGATTTTAGAAGTCTTTTCCACCCTAAACCTCTCTATGATGTTACATAACTGACAAAACTAAGTTTATATTTTTTGTTTCCTTTTTTAATCTCCCTGTTTATGAACTTGATATTGACTAATAAGATCACTATTGCAAGCTGCAGATGCTTAAATACTACCTTTAACAGCTGCATTGAAGGAATGACTTTTATCCAGCTTATTTTCTGCATTCCTAGAACTGTGCCAAGAAGCCTCATCAGGTGAAGTTTTCCTGCTGGCTTCAGCAGCTCTTGCCAATATCACTTTCTTTGATACCATGGCTTGTGAAATATTGCTCCAGTTAAATGCAATGAAGATTCTCCTAGCAGCGTGCTCAGACAAACGCATAGTGGATACTCCATATTCCCGGGATCAGGTGAGGAATTTCTCTGTCACATTTGGGTAAAAGCCAAAAGATTTCAGCACTGTGTCTGTTTTGATACAGCCAATTCTTTCTTGGGTCCTTTCATTATATTGCCTCTTCATCTGCTTCAGTTCCTTCTTTGGTTTTGGTTGTTTTTTATTTATTTATTTTTTTAAATGAGCATTATAAATATGACAGCTTTAATGTGATTTTCAAAAAGAAAAAAAAATAGTTGAGTTCCATATATCTAAGATAGTAGAATTCATTGTTTTTCATCATGAATTAGGCCAAATAGTGACACAGAGATCCAGAGAGGTTATGGGATCTCTGCCTTTGGAGGGATTCAAAACTTGACTGGACAGAGCTTTGAGGCAAAGATAAATATGGAGTCTAAATATAGAGTTGTCAATTCAAAGATGAATTAGCTCCAAAAGCTGAATAAGGACCTGATCCCCAGCCCACTGACGCTGGTGGGCTTTAGACCAAGTCCTGTCTGCCTGGTAGATGGCTTGCAACTTTTTATTGGCAAATACTGCTAATGTGCTTTTGCCTTTCTCTTTCCTTCTCACTAGTATTTTAATTTTTTTTTGTAAAGGGACACAGAATACTAAAGGTCTATGCTAATGCACAGATGAAATCAGGGGGAATTCTTTTGCTCTTCTCCGTCACTCCTACGCAATGGGGTGGTTCAGGAGCACTGCTTATTTGGTGTCTCAGTGATTAATTTTGCCTCAGCAGTGATGTGTATGAGGCCTGAGAGCTCAGTAGTGGCCACTGAGGGATGGAGGCTGATACTCAGCAAACTTAACCTACTTCTGTCCATGAGACCTTGTGACTGTAATTCAAAGTGCACCATTCAGGCCTCACAACCTTCCCTTTCACCACTCTGAAGGAGCCAAAAGATGACTTATGGTAGATTTAGGATCTGCGCTGCCACAGAAGGCTTTGCTCATCCTTAACCAGCAGCCAGGCCTTGGAAATAAAGGCCCAGTGGACCCTAGAAACTGATTATTGGTATTCTAGAGGGATTACTAGGTCAGCTTTGGCTTCTATTAGTAGCACTTAGTCATTTTTCAGTTCAGGTCTGTGTATAAAAAGATGGAATTTAAGCCATAATTATTGTAGTGCTCTTTGGGCAAAGTCAGAGATATCAGTTGTGGTGTTGTCATGGCTGTGTGCTATTATATATGTACAATCCTTCACAGTCTTTTTAAAAAATTCTTCCTGTATGCTCTCATAGTTTTGATTTCTCTATTTTTTTATGTCTTCATCTGAATTCTGCTATCAGCTGTGAGTTTGCAGTTTGCTCTGTGGGTAGCAGAGCAAGCCCCTTCTTTTTTTGAGGAAGGTAGATCTTGAAAGAAATAAGTATGACATTTTTTAGGTGACAGGCTAGTTCCAGGCCTTTTGCAGCTTGCAAGCTGCAAGTTCATCTCACTAGCTAGATGAGCAGCAAACTGAATGGCTTCCTTCCAAGAACTGAGATCTCACCCCCAGAATACCTCACCTTCCTTCTCAGAACAAGAAACTAGGGCAGCAAGGGTGGTGTTCTCTGTGGTGTGCTGCAGGAAGCTTCTGAGCTGCCTCCTTGGCTCCTGAAGCAATGGGAACTATGAAATCCTACCCTGGGGTTTTTACTGAGCACTGAATGTCCAGGTGGAATCTGAGTGCTGCTCATCTTGTCTTTAGGAGCTGCCAGTCAAGCAGTTTGGGTAATGCCAAAACTTCAGAGAAGTCTTCCTTCAATTTCCTGAACAAATGTGTTTGAGTGAATTGCTCCCCTTGCTTCAGTCTTGTACATGGGGGTGGGGATGGTGTCTGCCAATTACAGCAGTCTCATGGAATATTTTGCCTTTTAATTTGCTCTGTGTCTATCATTGCAATGAGGAAAATACACTCAGCTGAAAAGAAAACCAGCACTACAATACGATATTTTATAATGGTATCATAAATTGCAATTTTGGCTTTTGACAGGAAATCCTTTTAGGTAAGTAATGTAGTCAGAATCTTTTCACAATATATATTTATAATATTATGTTCCAGGCAGTAGACATTTGCCTAGGGAGATGAACATTAAAGATGAGTAGGTTTGAAAATTTTTTGATTCGAGATTTTATTTTGGATTATGGAACCACTGTGAGATACATTTTCATGCACTGATGTCCATTCTGAATGACCAAGTCATCCTGGTCAGTAAAAAAGATGATTTGGAACTGAGTTATACTACATGTTGAAATGATTAAACAAAGTAAGAAGTTTCATAGCTGATACAAAATGTGGTCTGAATATTAGAAAATTGTATTAAAGACCCCTCAAACTTAAATGTTCTGTTTTCCATACAAATATTTAAGTAGCACAACTACTTATAGAAAGCTACCTAATATTTCTAAGTATATTACCACTTTAGTATTAATGCTGATTTCAGAAAATTCTATTCTGCTAGACTGAATGTGCTTTACTGTAAGCCAAACCTGGGAGGAAGACAGCTGAAATGCTGCAAAGGAACACTGAAATTTGTTTTCCTTTGTGCCATTTTATCTCATCTTAAATTCACACCATGTCCTTCTATACAGGACATAAAATCATTATTAGTTATCACCCTCTGTGATTGTACAAATAAATAACATTCTGCCCAGGATTTGGATATAGATTGTGTACTGGCTGCAAAAAATATTTTACTGCTCAAGCACCTTTAAAATTGTTCTGTCTTTTGACTTCTGGAAAGTTTTTTTTTTTTTTTGCCCAGATGATAAAAAAACCTTAAAAAAAAAACAAACTAAACTAAAAAAAACCCTTTCCTGTCTTTGCTATACAAAAACCAACCTCCTTCTTCTTTCATTTCCCAGGCAGTGTTAGATTAGGTCAGGAAAGAAATTTAGAACTGAGAGCTGGACTTACTGATAAACAAGATTATCATTGCCCATTTTACAGAAGCATGTGACTGTTTCTGTAGCCAGCAACATTATACTGAGATTCCTTAGTTTTGTAGCAAAATACATTGTATAAGAACAGTCATAAAGCACTATTTCCCAGATTCCTTAGTCCCCAGTTTTGGGTCAAAATGGATATGAATGTCCCATGTTCTGTTTCTTTCTGCAGATAGTTACTCTCTGAAGAGCAGATTTTTACTTCAAAAAGCCATCAAAATGTCCTTTCAGAAGGGTTTATGCCTAAATTCAGCAGTGTAGTCTATGCAGTCTTAATGGGGTTTGAGATCTGTCAGAAGAGGGGTTTAGCTAAACCCCTTATCATCCAGGATCTTCTTGACTTTAACGATCATCTTAGACTCTACATAGAAAAAGATGAAATATGTATGTTTGGGCACAGTATGTTTATGTATAATACAATTTTTCTCTCTGCATTCCCACTTGTCTCTTCAGTGTTGTTAGTATTCTCACCTTACCTGTGAAGCTGTGGAGGTATAGCCTAACACCTTCTGAGCTTCTCTTACTCAGGCAGACAAAGAATTAATGTGCAGTGAACACATCCATTTTAAAGTGGTTATTCCTAGGTCTAAAATCAGTGAGTTATATTTCAAAACAGTTTGAGGTGGAGAAAGGCTCTTAAGCTGGAAGGAAAAATTGGAAATGATTGCTGCCTTTTTTTTTCCCCAATAAATGTTTTCCTGTCTTCTTGATATTTGGGAGATGCTGCTGGTTTAGGCACTGAGATATTCTGTGTCATTTAAAATTTTAAATCCTTATTACCATTCTTCCTCTAGGTTCCACATTCTTTTCTCTGCTCTTCACCTTTTTTCCCTTATCAGGCATTTTTCTTTATTTTTACTGTCCTTCCTCACTTTCCCCATCCCATTGTAATGTCAAAAGGAGATTAGAGACACATGTTACTATAATATAAAGAAGTTTTGATTTCTAAATATTGCTGAACCCCCAGTGAAAGACTTTGAGAATAATGTTTTTAATGAGGAGAGTATTAACAGTTCTTTTAGATTTCCTTTGAAAATCCCTGGCTGTATGAAAGAAACTTGCAGTATTACTTCTCAATCTGAGTTTCTTGAGTACCGGGAAGTTTATTAACGAAGCCTTTACATGTGGACAAGTTCATAAAAGGGTATCTGCACTGTTTTCTTGCACAGGTCTCTGTTAATATCCACTTCTGACATTAATATCATGATCACTAGATATGTGGTTGGAATTCCCTTCCCTCTGAGAGGCCTGACTGTGCTCTGTGGATGGTAAACTCTACATTAAAATTGTGGGATCCTTTCCAGTATTGACTAGATCACATTGAGAAAACATGATTTCAACTAATGTCACTAGAAAGAGAGCTAGTAAATGAAAAAAATTAAGTTATTTTAAAAAGTTTAAGAAATCAAGAAAGAAACATGACTGCTAGTAACAGATGCAAAAATGAAAATTAGGCCAAAGTCACCCAACTATCTGAATTTTAACCATACCATCATATTAATGATGTTACACTTAGTTTCATATGTAGGAGTGTAATAATTTTCCTGATGTATTTTATTTTTCTTTTTAATTGCTTGTCTCTGTCTTTTCATGCACATGTGACCCGCATAAATAAATAAGAGTACCGACTGGCAGTATATGGTCAATGTTAGAGATTGTTATATTTTAGGGGTCCAAAATTGACTGTCTATCTTAAAACCTAAGATTTTTGGGACAAAATCCCTGTTTAGTTACAATTCTGCCTCTCATATTTTAGATTCTGTGCAGGATAAGACAGTCTGCTCCCATTTGCAAAGCAAGGGGTTCAGTTGGACGAATAAAATCTCAGCTCAGTTGAAAAACTAATTTCTGTTGAAAGGCTCATTTGTGCTCTGCTCTGGGGAGATAGATCTCAGGTGCCTTTGGCTGCTTGAGCCTGTTTGAAAAACACGAGAAGCTTTTCAATGCCTTGAAGGAAGTCTGAGAGATTCTTTCTCACTCAGGTTTTAACCTGAAAGACAGAAAACTGTGGCCACTAGCTCAGTCACTGTTAGTTATATGCCCTGGTTTATGGAATGTGTATTTTCACAATGTGACCCGTACAGGTGCATGTCCTATGTGCTTCTTTAAAACAAATAATGTGAGAACCTGGCTGCTCTGCCTACTCCTTATCTACATTAGTCAGCAAGAGGAAGTAACGTAAATAAAAATGTAGTAAAGACTTCCTTCATTCCAAAATGTAAGTTTCCTACAGCTTTAGTCTCCGTTGCTCTGCCTCAGCATGCCAAAAATACATTTCCCTGGCACAGTCTCAGAATAAACCTAGACTTTGCATACAGATCCAGTTTCCAACCACCGTTATTATTTTTGGGGGATATTGGCTTCTTCTGCTCACCTGGCTGTATTTATTGTTTGTTTTCAGGAATAAAAACTAAGTTCCTAATCACAAGAATGGCTATTAGAAGCCATTGGAGTTATTTTCTATTTTCAGGCATTATAATGTCCCCGAGAGAGTATTCAGAGATTTCTCACTGAAGTTTTTTCTCCTGATAGATAATATCTTGAAAGGCTTTTTCTACCACAACTTGCTGTAATGCCTATGCCTGTTCTTGATGCCTGCTAAATGCACTCTTGCTGTCTCCCTGTGGATGGATCTTGAATTGTGATGTTCAGAAGATTTTAACTTACCTTCAGAAACAGAGACTCTGTCTTGCTTCTGAGTAGTAGTCGGGTGCCACTTTGTTTCTGAAGATGGCTATCTGGAACTTTGCAGACACACTATGATTTATGCTTGTCTCATTTATTTGAATGAATTACAAAATGCTCTTGTAATATGTACAAAAATTAATATTACTTAGCGATGAATCAGCCTTCAAGGAGTAATTAACTAAGAGAATTAGCAGTTCTATATTGATCTACTTTGCCACTCTATTAAATTACTTGCTAATTCTTATTTTGAGCTTTCTTTTTATGTTGGGACTGTTGATAAAAGCCTCCTGAGCAGTGTGTCTTTATTATCAATAAAGGTATATTAGCACCACACCTGCCACATCTGCAGACACTTCCCCCTCCCACAAATGAGGTAAGGGACCCTCAATTGCGGAAGATATTGGCCCTTTAGCAGGCTAAAATATGTGCTTGCATCCTCCAAATCCTTTGGCATCCTTCTTCCTTAGGAGTTCATTTCACAAAGGGAAAAACTTTCTTAAATCTCCCACTAAGGGAAAGTTTTCAGAGAAGCCTTCTGTTTCTTAAGTGTTCTTTAAGTTTAAATCTCTTTGATAACTACAGATTTACACTCTCAGTGTATCTTGTTTTACAGCAAAGCACTTGTATCTAGTTTTTACTTTTGCAGCAAAGATTTGGCACCTTTGTACACTGGTTGATGAGCATTAGTCACCATCAGTTGTTTAGGAAAGTTTTATTTTAGTGTTATTAATTGCATATTTTAGCAAAAGAAAAAAATTCCAAGGTGACTGTTGTTTGAAGAAAACTATTTTAAAGGTTCTTAATCAACCATGGTTTCTCAAATTTAAATTGCTTTTGACAACTGGAATTCCTAAAATTCAGGACAAAGCAGACTACAGAACTTAAAAGGAAGGTTTCACCACTCATAAATTCAATATGTGTGAAAGTCTGAGGGAGTGGAAGGAAAATATGTACAAATTTAAAATTATGAAATATAGAGTAACCAAAAAAGATAAACACTGCCAATTTTATAATAATATCTGATATTGTCACTAGAGATGTATCTGTGTTAATATCTGTTTACTTATTTTGCTTATAAAAATAGAGATATTTTATGAGATTTCAGATTAATTTCCATGGTAACTGCAAGACTAAGAAGATGATGCTGTATTGACATTTGAAAGATAAGAAATAACACTCTTATTTTTTAATTTTATTTATTAAACAGGGAAATTTTCCATGGGTCTTAAGGGCCCTCTCAAATATCCCTGCATACTCAGTTCACCAACAAACCATTTAAAGATGAACCTTCAAAGCTTCTTGATTTTGGGTGTGCTTTTTTAAGTTCTGAAGTGCTTTTTTGAAGTTCAATTTTAACTTAAAAATTTAAGTTCAGTTTTAACTGCTTAATCTCTTACTCTTGTGAAAAATCTTACTACTCCCTGAAATCTCTGTGTGTTGCTATTTTGCTAAGTTGGTGTCCCTTCAGAAGGTGCTAAAGCATGAGCTTTAGCTGAGCATTCCTTTGCTGACGTTCTGCCTTGCCCTGTGTCTCAGTGCCTCGTGGGTCAGGTGTGCAGAGCACAGGGAAGCAGGCAGGTGTTGGGCACAGGAGGAGCCCTGCAGGTCTGTTCTTCTGGTTGTTTTTAGCAGTGCTACTCGTGACACTGACCTGAATCATCCATCCAGCTCCCTTGTGATGGCAAACAAATGTCACAGGGCTTCCAACGCCTGAGGGAGCCAACAGGGAAGGTGGAAAAGGACTTTGTACAAGAGCATGTAGTGACAGGACAGGGGGGATGGCTTCAAACAGAACAAGAGTAGGTTTGGATTAGGTATTAGGGAGAAATTCTTTGCTGTGAGGGTGCTGAGGCACAGGACCAGGTTGCCAAGAGAAGCTGAGCATGTCCCATCCCTGGAAGTGTCCAATGCCAGGCTGGATGGAGCTCTGAGCAACCTGGTCAAGTGGGAAGTGTCTCTACCTATGACAGGGATGGGAATTAGATGATCTCTAAGGTCCCTTCCAACCCAAGCTGTTCTATGTTTCTATGCTGTTTATTTGTTGATCAAGTGTATTTTTCTGTGGCCTTCATTGCTGCAGTGGATTTAGAGCTCCCAGTTCACAAACTGCAGCCACCAGATTTAGCAGAGAGAGGCACCTGCAATTCTTGATGGATTTGGAGATCAGAGAAAGGAGTGTGGGCCAGCCTGTGTCAGTCTATTGGAGAGCACTGCTAAAATACAGATATTGGAAATGCATGGGTCAGGATCCACCTCCAAAGCAGATCTGCTTAGCAGAGGTACAGGCGCTGAGTAGGGAATTATGCTGGGTTCCCTGAAAAATTTGCTTCATAGCACATCTACAAATCCCACAGGTCAAGAATTGGCGTGTGGCTTCAGCACATTCCTTCTCCATGGTAGGGAAGCAATGACAGATGACCAGAGCTCATTCACCCTGTCTTCAGGATGTCTTCTTTCTTACACTTTGAGTTGACCGCAAGTTCATTGCATGGATTAGGAATCCAAAATAATTGCAAGAACTATAAATTGTGTCAGGTGCCAATGCTTTGTAATCATGGAGTGTGCTCTTTTACAGGATCAATTACTCGAGCAATTAATGAAATTGATACTAAAAATTGCAGTTGAACAGTAGAGATTCCATGTTAAATATCTTCAAGCCTTTCAATTACTTCAAAGTAATTTCAGTTCTGAAAGAGTTTTAGCATGTATTCTTTTCCAATAATTTTCAAGTATGAAATGAGGCTCAGGCAGTCACTTTTATCTGTATCTGTTTGTGTGCTCCATGTCTCACCATAACATCTGAACTGGTTTGCTGATTCAACAGGACTTCATAGCTATTTTTGAGACTGCCTAAGGCCCTATGAAATTTGGGGCCAGATAATGGGAGGAGAAGCAAAGATAAGGACTGCAGTATGAGCTTCTGCGTACAAAAAGAAAAAAAAAATCTACAGTGGGAGAGAACCTTCTGACAAACATCTATTTATGTTTTTTGATCAACTCAAAATCCAAAAGAGATGAGACTTCATTAATACCAGGGCACACAGAAGTGTTACTTTCTGAAGCAAATTGAGTCTACATTTGTTTGTGTTTTCCTCTAGAGAGTTCATCCTCAATAGGAAACTTCCTTGAACTTTGGTTTGTGTTACAGAGGAAATTTTCATGTAAGTTGAGTGAACTTTAAAAGACGAAAATGTAGGGGAAATAGAACCTTTAAAGTCAACCCTTTATTCTGCTTGCCTATTAAATTTTTCATTATCCTATTTTGTTATATTGTTTACATCACAGGAAAATGGATTTTCTTGGGGGAAAAAAAGGTTATTCCATATGGAGTGAGCTAATCTATGGCTTAACTACCTTTTGAGTCCTACTAAGATTTTAGAAGATAATATAGGTAGAACTTGATGGTCATTGATCATAAGGGTCTTTTTTACCCCCCTCTGGAGAATGTTACAAATAAACCCTCTAAGCTAGTCCATAAATATTGCAAAATATGGGGGCCACATAATCAACATGAAGGAAGTATAACTATAACCTCAAATAATTTTTTGGTGTCAAAAGATGCACACAAACCATTTTTATGTATGAAAATACTTATTAGACAAAATAACTTGAAGTAGTGGAATAATTGGCATGTATTCAAATTGTGGTTAATTGAATTCTTCATCTGTGGCTTAGAGAGCCACATGGGGTACAGATTCTGCACGGAGGAAGCAATTTTCATTAACGGGATATAATTTAGAATGAGAAAACATATACACTCTGCCTGCAACACAGTTAATAATTAATATGGAATAAATACATAGACATACACTGAGTTACCATATTTCTACCTGTCACTCTGTAGAGTTTCAGCAACTCATTTGCATGCTAAGTAAGTATATTTATTCAGGGAGATGACACTGTAACACCACCTTCAAAAGTGGAAGACCTTTATGTCACAGCATCAGAAATGAGTCATCCTTGTTTTTGAAATGGCAAAGTGAGATCAGAATGGTGATTTGATCTCATGCCTCCTTACATCTAAGAAGTTTGCTGGTTTCTGAAGTGACACTGTACTGTTACAAGCTGATAACCAGCTCCAAAACTGACCCTTATTTTTGAGTCTGGTCAGTTTTCCTGAATTAGATTAAAGAAAGTTTAAAACCTCTTAAGAAAGAATATTATTTCTGTTTTGCATTCTGAAGATCTCTAGCATTTATTATTTGGTCTCTCACATATGCTGTTAATATTGGGATGTGTCTGCATGCAAAAAGCAAAGTATTTGAAGGACTGAGAAGAATGTCTTGCAAGATGTGTGAGAAAGTATGTGACATCAATGAGGGAATGGCTGACTGAAAGCCAACAGCACCACAGGGTTCAGGCTCTGTCAGTGGCTTGCTGCATCACTTTAAGCAAGTTGAGTTACACCTAATCTCAAAAACAGTTAAAGCTATTTGGGATAAGAAATTCTGTAAATCAACATCTCAGAATGGGCTTGTGCACATACCAACAGGGAATGTGTTGGTACAAAGCCTAACCATAGTTTTTTATCTCTAGAAAGGTATAAACAGAATTTTAAGTCCAGTTACTTTTGAGACAGTGCCTTGATATGCAGAAAATTCTTGACTTCAACAAAACTGGAAAATATTCCTTAAATATTCCCTTTAATCAAAGATCAAAACTCCAAATCTCTTGCAAGGATTTCTTAGCATTTCACCTGAACAGATTCAGTGCAATAACAGCACTCCCAAATATTTGCTTTATTTCGCCATATTTATTTTATGAACTACAATGATATTTAATATTACTGAATTGTAGGACTGGACTTCATATTTCCTTCTGTTTTTAACCACAGGTGGTAACAATATTGGCAAACATGTCTGTGTTGGACCAGTGTGCTTCAGAAATCATTCAAGGAAATGGTATGTATTTTAGCTGAATTGTATTTTTTATTTCTTTCTGGAGAGTCAGAGTAGATGGAAATGTAGTACTTACAAGGTAGAAGAGAAAGGCTTCACTAATAAAGCTTCATTTTGCAGCCTATTTCTGCTGCATATTGCACATTGCTGCAGGGTGTAAAATGAGTCCTGGAGATGGTTCCACATAAACGAAATAAAATGCCACTGTTTTAGGAAACTGCATTTGTGACCACATTGTTGGTGTTCTGTGTGTGTGACTTAGTCCTAGATGCAAAGCAAAGTAGTAAAAAAGTAAAAAGTGTTTCAGCAACCTGTGTTGTGGTAATACAGGTAATATTGTGGTAAGATGTAAATGCCTTATTAATACATCTACCAGCAAATTCAAGGCCAAGCAATAGAGTAAGATGGATGATTTTTTTTTTAATTTTTTTTTTGGGAAATATTCAATTACAGTGAAAATTCACATATATTGCTTTTCTAGGTCAAGTAGGCCTAATTCATGCTGGGTACTGCACTGGATTGTCAGGGACAATGACAGCAAGTAAAATTTGTGTCCACACTTTGCCATGGAATTTCACAAGAAGCATTTGCCCCCTGGCTTTTGAGAGGGGTTGGCACTCATCCTGTGTGTAAAATGTCTTTTGTGTCTGCCTCATGTTATAATAAACAGGTGCTAGTCAGAGACTACATTCTGAGAATGGTCTTTGAATGCTGGAGAATTTAGGTACTTTCTTCTCAACTCTGACTTTTTTTTTTGTATGTTGATTGATTATTATCTAGCTGCATGGTTCTGATGATAATTCTCTGAATTATTTATGCAAATGTTCTAACAGTTGAAATCCTCTGATGCTACCTGATGTAATCTGAATGCCTAATAGCATATGGAGTCTAATAGCACATAATTGTCTTTACACTTAAAATAATCTAGAAAAGAGAAATCATCATTTTTTTTGTGGTACTAGAAGAAGAATATCAACTCCTACAGGCAACAGTAAATTAATGAAGCCTCTTCAATGGATAACATTGTCTCTTCTGGAGTGAAGAGTTATACAGTAAATTCAAGAAACAGAATTCCATCATTTCCTTAAAGGATTCCTCATTCTAAAATACCCTTAAACAGTTTGAGAAGGAAACTTTTAAAGGCTTGCTTAAAAGTATGGAAACAAACAAAAAATAATTACTTGAATTGAGAGTGAAACTTTGTTTAGTGACCTGAAATATGTCACTACAGGTTTTTCAGTTAGTCATTGCCTTCAGGTTAATTTAGAAGTAAATGAGGAATTACATTTGGTTGACTGAAATAACTAAGTGAAATTTAAGATTCCAACTTTTAGAGGAGGGAAGAGTTAGTGCATTTTATACTTCCAGAAGTTCTGTATCTTCCTAGTGAAGATAAACTTATGTATAGATCAGATGTGCCTGGGTGCTGAAGTCAAAATTGCAGACTTCATTTATGTGTTCTCCATTCTCCCTTTTTGGGCAGTGGCTGGTTTGTGTTAGCCCAACTTTCCTGTCCCCTTTGCTTTTTTGCACTGAGGTTTTTGGTGGAGAGTGAATAAAAATGGCTCTTGTATTCTTTCAGGTGTTCAGCTTTTAATGGAGATGCTCTTTGAGAAATCCTCCTCTGGAAACCCAGCAGAAGCTGCAGCTTGTGAGCGAGTCCAGCAGAAATCTGCGGTGACCCTGGCACGGCTCAGCCGCGATCCCGAGGTGGCAGAGGCAGCTGTAAAACTCAGCTGTAAGGATGTGTCTCCTGCTTAATGGCACTGAAAGAGGGAGCAACTGCCAGTCATGGAGAAGCTCTTTCTAATTTTTAGCCTCACTTGGTGAACTTTGTGAGAGATATTCCCTATAGAGTCTGTCCAGAGGATGACAGAGGAGATGGAGCTAAATGAACCTCTGGCTTGTTTCCCAGAGGAGCCTGAGGTGCAGCATCCACTCAGCACATAGCTGTGCCTTGCTGTGCCAACTGACACTGCTGCCTCCTCATTCCTTTATGCAGGATCTGTCAGGGCACAGAAAACTGGGACCCCAGCAGGCCCAGATGTGATGAATCCAATGGGAGGAAATGTGTTCTTTGAGTAGGAGTTTTTTAAGGGTGTGTGGGAAGATTGGTAGGGAAGAAATGGAGGTCACAATTTCCACTCTGAAATCGCAGCAGCAAGTAAACCCAATTTATTTGTTTATGCTTTACAACTATTAATTATGACTGCTCTGAACTGCATAGCTCCATGGAAGGTCCCTTAAGTATTTGCATATCATCTTTGCATTAGAGATCATATCTACTAAAAAAAGATAAATATGGTGCATCTAAAAAATATCACAAAATAAGGAGTTGTTTTTCTAAATTATTTCTCCTGACACTCTTTTGTTGCTCTCAGGTATTCCTCGCCTGATTAAACTTTGCAGATCGCCAACAGAAAGAAATAACAGTGATTCTGTCTTAGTGGCATGTCTGGTATGTACGTTTTAGTCTTCCTTTCATGCTTATCCTGGAAAATTAAGGAAAAAACATCCCTTTAGATTTCAAAATGCATAAGTATTGCAGAAATGTTTTAAATTCATGTCAGGGTCTCCTGCTTTTCCCCTTAAGCATAATCCTGTACACTGTCAATTATTCATCCTCAGATTGAAGATTTAAGCACATAAGGAAAAATGGCTTCATCTTCACATTACTGGGCACCAGAAAATTTCCTTGGAACACTTTGGAATTTAAGGATTCATTAATTCCTAAATTCCATTCTGTGATGGTTCTATGTTTGTTGAAATTAGCCTTGAGTCATGGGGGTAGCAGCCCTTTATCTGCACTCATGCATATATATGAAAATATTTATGTAAAGCATCCAAAAAGAGGAAAAGATATTTCTTGCTTCCACTGCAATCCAATTTTTTCTATTTGTGTCATCAAGACAATAGAGTGCCCAGAAAGGAGTGGGCACCAGAAACTTAAGACTCTGTCTGCTCAGGAGAAAGATCCCATCTGCTGGCCCTGCACTGCATGCACTGTGAGCCAAATGCCAGAGCTGACTGATTTCACTGAGCATTCTGTGAGAGGCCTCTGGGGACATGGGTGTGAGCTAGGGGTGGAGCACAAGCTCTGGTGACTGAAGACCGAAGAATATAATTTGACAGTACTTTATGATATTACTGTTATTCTAAACTTAAAAGTAATGCCTGGTTATTGCTGCTTGTTCATTTAAGCAGGTCTCATTCAGGATGAAGACAGTATAAATGTGAGCATAGAAAATGCTGTGATTATTCTTCCTACATGCCAAGAAGACTTGTTAATCTGTGTGGTTAGAGCAGAGACCACAGAGCAATGGCAGCAAACCCGACTATGACTTTTCTGTCTCACCAAAGTTGTTGCTGCACATTCCTTGAATCCATGCCTATTGCTTGAGACGTTACCTACCTCCCTGTCTCAGAAATGCTGCTTCTTCTGATATTTTTGTAACTGCCTGAGGATGTTTTTTGATAAAAATGTGCCAAAAATTGCCCAAAATTGGTCCTTGAGACATAAGCTTCTTCAAGGTCTGATAGGTATTGTCACTGGTGTCTGAGGGCTTGCACTGTACTTAGACCTGCTGCTCAGGTCTAAAAGTACAGTGCTCCAAAATAATTGCCATTGAATAACTTTGCATGAGGGAAGATTCATCTGACAGATGAAGACAGTGAGGAGAGATTACCCGGGTAGCAGAACCCACAGACCTGCAGAGTTCAGGTTTGACTTCTGGCTGTTATTTAGGTATGGTTATAATGGATTCCTGCAATGAAGGCTTTGCCAAACCTGAAATGAAACCTTTGCCAAACTGCATTGCAATGATGCTGTTTTGTTTTTCTAGGCAGCCCTGAGGAGACTGGCAGTTATGAGTCCTGATGGGCTGGAGGATTCAGATTTTCAGCAGCTGGTAAAGCCCAGACTTGTGGATTCTTTTCTGCTGTGCACAAATATGGAAGAGAGCTTTGTATAAATGGGAGCCAAAAACCTTTGAACAATGATGAAGGTGATAGGTACACTGTAAGATAACACATGTACAATTTTATTTAGTCCTATTGTTATTTATGACTTATTTATTCTAAACCCATGAACATGTGGTTTGTCAGAGCAAAGGCACAGAATGAGAAAACTTATTACTGTGGTTTGCAAAGGTAATTTTTTATTTTATTTTCCTGCCAAGATACACAATACTTTATCATTGCCATCTAGCACAATGTTTTGTTTAATATAGTTGAGTTAAGGTAATGAAGCCAAGAATTTTTTGCTCTGATGTAAATGCTTCTGATGATGTTTTTTCACTGATATTTTTCTACAGTTAGGACATTTTGTAGGTTTTTAAAAAAATGTTTTAGCCTCATCTGTATTAGGAAGAAAATAATCCTAAAAGCTGCAAGTATATACTTTGAAATGAAAGGGATATTACAGTCTGAGTCCAGTTCTTAACTGTTGTTATATTCTAATAGAATTATGTAACTGAGAGAAAAATTTCCATAAAACGTTCAAGTACTGGCTTTAAATGATGCTTGAATACATTCTTAGGCTGTATAAAGATGTGTTCCATCAGAGGATACACACTAACAGAAAGCTCTTTATTTACACTGACTGAAATTTCCTAAAAAAATCCATAGAATTCTAGAAAAATCTTGGATGGTGTGTGTGTGTTTTATCTCATAATGTAAAATTTTCCACCTATGATTTAAAACCATTACACAGTGACAATTTTTTCTCATTTCCAAGCCTTACAGGAACTGGAAGTGCTAATGTTCAGACGTGTTTTTAACATTCAAGTTACTGTTTTTGTGAAAAGTTGTTCACACCTATACTAAATAATCTGAAGAGTTTAATTAATTGTAACTTGAATTTTCATTTTTCTGGCTTGCTAACCAGTTCTGTATTTTTAAAACTTAAATGGGACTCTTAGGAGCTCTGGAAGTTGAGAAATCAATGATAACCTAAATAACAGATGTGATTTTGAAATTAACTTTTTTCCATGAGCATTCTTCTTAATTCTTTCTTTTTCCTTTCATTGAAAAACTACATCTATTGAAAATTACTCAACCAGCAATATCTGGTAGAGTTTTTTTTTCCTTGATTTTTCACAAAGCATTCTGTAGATTATGAAAAAAGTTGTATTTTTTTTCCATTGCTTCCAAACATTGCTTTGGATCATTTTATGATCAACAACTTCAGGGTTCTAGGATATCTGCCAAAACCCACCCCCCAAATTCCTTCCTTACTGTACTTTGTAGATATATTAAGCAGCTTAATTAATTAATGTTTCTTTATTGTTATGTGGTGTTTGGTTGAAAAGCACCTGGAAATCGTGAAGCTGTGATTGCCTTCCACATTTTCTGTATATGAGAAATCTGTCCTGCTTCAAGCAGTGAGACAAAGGTAGTTACTTTTTTCTGCCTTGATTGTATGAGTTAAGAAGTCTCTGCCTTAATGTCTTTCTTGTGACCTCTTCATATAATCAGCTCTATCTTGACTGAATTTTAAAACCTTAGAAAACATACAGTGACCTCTGTCATGAGCAGCTATTCAAAGGAAAGTGTTGGATCAGATGTTCTAGTAAGCACAGAGATGAATTCTGATTTTTTTGCTTACTTTGAGACAGCTTCTTAAGTTTCCAAGATTGTTAAAATGCATAGTACTGTAAAGCTTTAAAAATATTGTATTAGTGATGGACTTTAATACCTTCCTCACTAAGCAGAAATACATGTGTGAGCTATGCATGTCTAGTATAAACAATGAATTAATAAATTTCTTAGAAAACTAATTCAAAATAAAATCCTATTGTTATCATTCTGGTAGCATGGCAGTCCCTGATAAAACACATCAAATTCTATACTGAATTTCTGTACAGAACCTCATTCTGCCAGCTTCAGCTAACACCAGAGATAGGAGTTTCTAGATAGAGTAGGGTTTATCCCATAATAGGTAAATTTAAAATCTCATTTAAAGAAATTTTCCACACATGCATAGTGAACTGAAAGAGCTATTAAGAAAATGCCATCATGGCTCATAATGTTTTCATGTAATTTCTAACAGATCAATCAAATATTCAGTGAGCAGGTTGGTAACAACTAATTTGCTCTCAAATACAGGAATGTGAACCCACAATGACTGAATTTACTACAGATACTCTCAATCTGTAATATGGGTCCGTAATTCTAGGCCCATATTTTTCATTTAAATATGTTCATATTAAGATGTGACTGTTGATATTACAGAAGAAAAGTACATTTAGGTGGAACTCTTATTTACAGCAGAAAATAATATCTTGAAAGAGCCATTTCAGCAGACCTCTTGTTGCCTAAGTGTCCTCAAAACCATTTCAGGTTTTGATTTTTTCACCTAGAGCTGTGTACTTTATTTTTGTATATGCTCAAGTTTATGGAAAAAATAAACATAGCTCTAATTTTACTTCTTGATTGACTTGGAAATAATAAGTAATTAAAAATATTGATTTATTTTTCTCATTACCTCTGAATGAGAATTCTGGATTCCGAATGAATTCTTGATTCTACACATGTGCTTTGAAAGTGGCTCTTCAGCTTTTAAACAAAACAAACAATAAAGAACAATTTAAGCCAGAATAAACATTTTTGCTTTCAAATGTAGTATGAAATACAATATTTAGTATCAAGAAATTTTCACTAAAATTAGTATTGTGATGGCTTAATCCTTGGACTCCCTGTGTATATACATATACAGGTAGGAGTAAGAGTGGAGAGTATGTGTAATACATTCCCAAATCACCTCATTTATGTGGACTCATTGACCTATAGAGCCTGAATGTAGGTTAGGTATTGGTTTCATCTTCCTGGAAAATGAATGTCAAACTTGTTAGAATTGTTGTTGTTTCAATTAAATTCTTCTGAACGTTTTCAGTTTTGTATGAGATTAGAAATGCTTAACAAATATGCAGTGAGCTGCAGGATTCTTTGCAATTTTGATTTACACTCCAGCAACTTTGGACAATGTCTTCAAATTTCAGCTTTGGTTTCAAACTGTTTACAGATATTCAGGGTCCAGATGTTTCATTCATAGAATAGTTTGGTTATTCTCTGTTTATTGTGTACTTGGTACATGAATCACTTATGTGGAATTTTACTTGTCTGACCTTTTCAATTTAAAATTGTATTTACAAAGAATAAATAATATCTTTGTAAATTGCATATCTTAACTATTTTTTGGGTTTGCCTGTTGGTATCGAAAGGTTACTTCATTTGTAGGGTTTGCCTTTGTACAAGACTGATTCTGTTCTCTTATATGGCTTGTTACAAATTTCTGTGTTGACCATTTCCTTTTAGATAACAGCAATGAACAGTCAAAATAACCTTGCCTTTGTATTTTGAGGAATCTGCTTTGATATTCACTTTTAATTTATATTAAATTTAATGTATTTAAAGAAGCACTCTAGACAACGTAAATTATTCACCAATGCTCTCATTTTTAAGGGGAGGGGAGGGAAGATGGCATTAAGCATTGAAAGAAAGGTCCAGAATGAATTTGTTAATTGGAGTTGGAAGTGCAGAACTGGTGGGAAGGTGAGTGAATACATTTGGCCCTTGACAAGCTAAAGAACTGGGAGCAAGAAAAACACAGGATCATCTATTCTAGATACTTATATGCTTTGTGGAGACTCTTATTTCTACTTTTTGGCTTGCTCTTGGGAGTGAATTTCTTTTTCCAGCTGTGACAAATTTCTTCCTCTTGGGAGTGAATTTGTATAATTGCTAGTTTTCTAACAGAGTTACATTCCAAGGTCTGGTCCTGCTAATTATTATATTGATAAGGTTTTTCCTGAGAAACTAAGTAACAAAAAATACCTTGTTAAATAGATATAATTAGGATCACCTAGAACATAAAGAAATGTTTATTGTTCTCACAACAAGGGGAAGAACAGCATATCCTCCAAAAAGCCTGAGAGAAAGCATGGGATATCAGCTTGTACTTTCATGTTTTTGGTACTTTTACAAGCAGACCTGCTGACTAAGAGTTTATTAATTAATCAGTTTTCAGCCAAATAATCATTGAATCAGAGAATAAAAGTAACCCACTAGACCTGCAGACCAAACACTGTAAAATCAAATATTTTTCTCTTTCATTTTCAACAGCTAGTTGCTGACTTTTTCTTTTTAATAATTGAAGTGAGCCTAGAACACAAAGAAACGTATGGGAAACCAGTGGGGCAAAAATAAAAAGTAGCAAGTAATGCTGCTAATTTGCTTTGGAAAGAAATTAAAAAGGATCTAAAGGCCTAAATGATGTGAAGGAGGTGTATATAATGCAGTGCCTCACCTATCACTGATCACCTGTGCTACAAATCACTGCTCACATCCTCTTCTTCAGGCTTTCTGGATTACCTCTGGGTTTTAAGCAGCTTTTGTCCACATCCCTCACAACATTTGGAATGCCTAAATGATAAAAAAACCTAATAATGCATATGTCTTCTAAGTGATCTACTTAGTCTGATTTATTTTTAATACCCATATTGTAAAAACCTTTTTTTTTTGATAGTTCTGAAAGGATAAACCTAACAATTTATGTCTATTTTGTATGTTCCTCAGGTGAGACAGAGATTATGGTAAATTAAGAAGGTATGTCTAAAAGGATCCAGAAACAGACATGTATGTTTTGACTTGCATCAAAAGAATAATTATGGGCCAAAATGATCTAGGGGAATCCTATTTGATGCTGCTTTTTCTGACTTCTATAAGTCAGTAAAGAAGAGCCAGAGGTAACCCAAGGTTACCTTACAATATGAAACTAAGAATAAAAGCCTTTTTTTTCAGAGCAGCAATTAACACAAATCAATGATTTTAAAACTTTATCCTATCAATAGAAGAAATGATCCTGTGCTTTATCTAGGGGGGAATTATGAACTATTAGAAGTTCAAGTATAGTCCAGAAAAATAATTTAGGTCCTTTCTTTAGACCACAGAGAGAAATATGGAAAATGGTGCTGATTTCTTTGAGGGAGCTGTCTAAACACCTCAACATCTGACTCTTAGTTCAAATCAGGGGCGATGAATTCCAGGCTCAGTCTGGAGACAAATGAGAGGCACTTTTCCAATTGAGGTTTTACATGCTGTTTCATATCGAGCACAATTTCCCTCAAACCAGCAAATTTTGCAAGATCAGACTCTTAAAATGACAAAGACATCATTTGCTTGTTTGGTATGTGCTAACTGATGAATTCTGTTTGCAACTGTTTTTAAACAAGGAATAGCTGCACCAACTCATTGATAAAGCTCATGATAATGTACCAGATTATAGGTTTATTATTTCAGAAAAATATATTGTATTTGAAAAAAAGGGAGAAGAAAAACAGACACTAAGTAAGACCTCCAAAGTGAGCTATCCTGGACAATACATGAAATACCACTGAGCTCATCAATAGTATTGCACATACCAGCAAACTACTGCTCACCAGAAAACAAGAGAACAAACACAAATCCCCTCAAACCCAGTGCACCTTCTTTCCTAAAAGTAATCAGCTGAGCTGGAAGAAGAAGAACGTACACTTCATTACAAGGCATAGCCTGGAACAATGCAACACCACAGGTAAGACACAGATAAATGAGGACTACTTCCAGGTGGTCCAGGCTATAGGCCATGTGTTGCTATCCTATAGGAACCCAAGCTGGCTTGGAAGTTCCTTACTATCAAGACCATTGCTAAACCCATAGAAGTCTCTGTTGCTGTGCTTACTGTGGCTTAATCTTTGAGCTAGCAAATGTTGTGAGCCCTTTCTCGAGTCAAGAATATGCTTTCCATCAACGTTATAGATGATAGATGTGTGGTAGTTCAAAACTTCATTCCTCTCTAGTTTTCTCTAGGCTTTTCCTCCTGATGGCAACAGATCAATGCTCCTTTTTAGAGTGAATGGCAGCTGAAGGATTAGCTCAGCTCAGTACAAGGGAAAGCTACTGAGAGCTCAAACTCAACATCTGTGAAACTGGACAGTGACATTTTTTACAAGGTATTTGCAGGTCCTACTGCTCTATCTGTATCAAGGCAATCTCTAGGTCTGATATCTTAGATAAATTTTCCAGACTTGCACTGTTATCATCATCTCACAACTATTTCTCCTCAAATATTATTTATTTTTCTTTTTTGAAAGCATCATCCTTATAGTTACCAACATGCTGGGTAGTGCACTCAGATGGAATTTTGGGATTCTGCTGCAAAGACCAGATGAATGTTCATTAATTGATGCCATTCTCATTTTTTGTTTCTCTTGCCTATGTAGGCTAAAAACTACAGGAGTGAAGCGTTCCTTTCCATCCTTTTGCATGATACTGAGGTCTCTAAGTTTGTTCCTTTCATTTGAGGCCACTTAAAGAGGATTTATTTTTAAAAATATTGAAAACAAAGACCAGTTCCTTTGACAGTACCAGTATGGTCTTTTTGTTTGTGACCCTTGGATATTCCTTGTGTGCAAATGTCTTTGGAGCTTTTTTGCAGTTAATGATCTGACATGGCTGTAATAGAGATGCCTTTTGTGTCCAACACCTGTTCAGCTGCAGCTTTCATTCACTAAAAACAGCTGATTTCAAACTTTTTTTTTCATTTCTAGAAAATTATTTCAGCACTTCTGTTGCTTGCAAACTCATCTGAGAGCCCCTTTGATGTGGCAATACTTATGTTGCTTCTCATAGTCAGTGGAAGTTCTGCCTTCTTCATTTATCCTTTGATCACCTTTTAAATTTGTTCACTTTTCTCATTATGTGTATCAATAAAATATTGCAGGTGTTTTAATTCAGATTTAAATGCTATCAGTTGGTGTGAGCGATAATAAAAAAGGCTGCTGAAAATTAAATCATTAAAATATGGTTTTGGAAGAGAGGTGTTATTGACACCAGGATCTCAGGCTTTAAGTATTTTGAAGGTACTTTTAATGTAGAATGTCTTTCACTATGAAGTATGGATATATTTTTATTGAAAACATTCTTTCTTAAATAGTTGGATTTTTAAAAAAAATCAGAAATGTTTATGTTAAAAACACCATAAAAAACTTCTGCAAAAGATTTACCAAAGAGGTTATTATATTTTGTTTTCTTTCATGATATTTCATGAAGTTTTAATGTCCCTTTTTACCTTGAACCCAGAAATGACAGAGTTATCAGAAAAAACTTGCAGCACTGTGGTAGTTCTGTGCTGCAGACTGGAGGTGTGTTCTGTGTGGGAGGCCAAGGGACAGGAAATGTATGAAATACAAGCAAAAGAAAGCATTTTGCAAGTCCTCACCATTTGGAGAGTGCCCCGTGGCCTCTGTGGAGTTCAGGTGTCCCCTGCCTTCACTCAGTACCCTCTGGGCTTGTTTAGTTTTTCAAAAACCTTGAGTGGTAACTTCTCTCTGTTCCCATCAGGACAGCTGAGAGCTGCAACCCTGTGGATAATTCTGATTTTGTCTGCATACCTCTTTCTTTCTGCTTTATTTGTAACACTTGCCTGTTGAAGAATCATCTTTCTTACTATTTGTTTACTCATGACAGGCTTTTCTGAAATCTAACAAAACTGCAGTCAAACTCACCACATAGTTAATAAAATACCCTTTCTTCTGTGTAAAGACAGCACTATTTTGGTAATAGTAAAGCATTTTCTGCAAAAACTTAACCAACTTTATCAGGAACAGTTGCTCATATTATTCTCCTCCATTTCCATAATCTTGTCAATAAGCTGCTTTTAACAGTTCAAGCAAAAAATCTCTCTTCAAATTTAACTTATTTTCAAACAAGGAAAGAAATTTCAAAATGCTTAACATGAAAGCTTGTTTCTTTAAAAATTAGAAAGCAATTAGAGAATCTTCTAAAAGAGTCAATTGTCATGTAACAGCCCAATGTTTTGCCATAGACTGCATTTTTCTTTTTTCTTGAGAAGGAGTACAGTGTTGCTATTGTTCAGTTTCATGTTAGTTCTGGCTGCTATTCTACAAATCCCAGGGACAATAGGGTAATTTAGAGGCCCCTTTGCAGCTGGGTGGGAAAGGAATTGCAACAATAATGGTTTAAATATTCTTAAAAAGTGCTTGATAGTTTTTTAACTTGTTCTGGTGACCTGATCCCATGAATAAAGACATTTTAAAAAGTCTAAGGGGTGCATGTGAATCTTATCTCACTTCCTAAAATACTTAAGAACCAATTTTCCTTACATCTGGAATGTCTTTAGTCAGTTTGGCTGTTTTAATCTGGGTGAAATCTGAATGAGAGCAAGTAATCTAGAGACCTGCAAATGAACCTTTCAGAAATCTTTAAACCACTGCTGAACTCATCAGAAATACTTGATCATTATACACTGTTATGCATCCAAGCTCTTTTCCAAGTCTTAAGGCGTGAATGTAGCCAGAAAGTCAGCTTCCCTTGGGGCCACCTGCTAAAGTGACAAAAAAAAGTCACACAAAACATTTCCTTGCACTGGGAACTGCTGAGAATTAATTTTGTCCTCTAACATTCTTTAGAAAATGTAAAATTTGTCTCTAAAGAAAAAGATAATTAAAATCTCTTCAGAAAATGAAGTGTAGACTAAAGATTTTTTTTCTGTAGCAGAATAAGGTTTTCTTAATTTGTTTTTTCACATTACAATGTCCTGTGGATCTGAGTTGCTTTTAAAAAAGAGCAGAGTAAATTTTTTCTTGTTTTATTTCATGATGCAGAGAAATATAAAGGAATGTACTAATTTATTAAATTTAAAATAATAATTGTTAACTAATTAATTAAGAAAATGTATTAATTGTCAGATGTGAGTAGTCAAGTCAGTGTAAGCAATGAATTTCCATTTATGTTGTTACTCAAAGATGCAGATTTTACCTGGAATTGATATTAATTTAAAGATATTTTCTTCCCTAGAGACTTAGTGTGTAAAGAAGAAGAGAAAGTACTGGGAATGTCTGTCTGGATGTAACTGACCCGAAGCAGGAGCCTTCTTCCATGATGTCAAAATCCAGGCCTTGTGGGTGTCTTGTTCCCAGTGGGAGTGGAGAAAAATGTAGCCATGAAAATCAGGTGAACTAAAGCATGAGGCCTCGTTTTTCATGAGAGGAGAGGATAGCAGAAAGGAAAAGCTGAAAAGAATTGAACCCAAATGTTTAGGAAGGAGACACTACTGGGGCTTGGGAAACAAACTTGGGAAACAAAAGCAAATGAAATGTTGCAGGGAATGGTTATGAACGCTAGAAAACTAACTGTGGTCACAATCAGAGTTACAGTTACAATCAAAGTATCAGTTAAAACTTTGATATTTATGAAGTATCAAGTGAAAAATGAAAAAAATTAATACAACACTGGGTGCTGTTTTGTATTAGCAACAACATCACCATTGGCAGCTGATCTGCACGTGCCTTGGTTTGCAATAGTGGCAGGAGCTCTAGAAGCTCATTAATTCATTGGCACAGATTAGAAAAATGGATATATTCTTTTTCTGTCAAAACACAATGTAACCCAAAGCAAAAGGAGTCTCTGTGCTTTCACAACTCACGATGAAGTGCAAACTGAGTTTTCAAAAGCTCCTTTAGATGTACTTAAGGACTTGCTGGGGGAGAAGTGGGGACATCTACTGGAATTTTAAAACACTTCATCATATGTTTCCAAGGCTTCTAGTGAGACATATTTGGTTTAGGTCTAAAGTTGGATGAATAATGCAGAAACAATTTCTGCTTATATTTGTGCAAATTTGGAAGCAAATCTTCAGCCATCTTGGGGGTGCTTTTGGTGTCATTTCCTGCACACACTCAGAGTTATTAAACTTTAATCATATAACTGTTGGCAGAAAATAAATGTTAAGCTCACACAGGAATACTATGAAAAGTGAATTTCTAATGTGCTTTCTGTAAGCCTGTGTACCACAAAGCTGATTCCATGAGTTATGTTCATTAGACTAGAGGATGGAAACAATATTAAGTGATTTATGGGGCTAACTGCAATTGAACAGTGAGTTTGTGCTTGGAGTAGCAACCCCTTACTTTAAAAGAAAATAAAAAAGAATTCAATGAGGAAGGAATGTGAAGGAAATTGCAACCCACTCCCCACATTTCATGGTAAGAAGGAAGGAAACTCATCCATCATTAAATGCATTCATTAAAAATTTTTCACTCAGATCCATTTAAAGCATGTTCTAACTTTAATCTCCTAATTTCTTGGGGCTAGACTGAGATGTGTCCTGCATGCCCAATAAGAGTGTGAAGGCTCTTCCTGCATCCTGATGTAAGTTGCTTGGACCTTGGGACGGAGCCTGCAGGAGCAGTAGTGTTATGGATGTGCTCCCTTTCTCTCCTCAGAGAAGCCTGGGGAAGGGAGGGAAAGGGGAAGAAATTGAAGAAGGGGAAGCTGTCCCTCTTGATGCAGAAATTTTGACTTGCTGGGTTTGGATGGAGGTCAGGGTTTCCCAAAATTCTACCGCTATGACCAGTGAATAAATAATTCCTGCTGGGACAAGGAAGGTGAAGATAAAATTGGAAGGGATCCTTTCCAGTGTTATCTGTGTACCACTGCAATTTGCCTGTCCAACGCCCTTCAGTCTATTATTTTAATCCTTAAAGTTCAAAGACCTTTTATGTCTTTAAAAAGTTTATGACCTGATTGTATGATGTGATTGTGTCATGCAATTAAAAGTTATTGAAAATGAGAAGCAGGAATTTTCCCACTCACCTTAAACTAAAAGCCAAATTACCAACGTTTGAAATACATTGGTACTTCACAGACTGGTCCACAGAGTTTCACAAACTCTCTATTTTACTGGGCTCTTTGCATTTTCAACCTTTGCATACAATGGACTAAATAAATTGTGTGATTTCTGGTGGGTAATGTGAAATGATTGCTCAGCAATATTTGGGGTAACAGGCACAAGAAATGCCACGTGCAAAATGGAAGATGTCGTTCCTGTAAGTCCCATCACCATTTTTCTTTCTTTCTTACTAGGAATTGCTTTAAATATTACACATAGCTGGTTCATATAATTGTGCTGGGTTTTTTACTCATTATATATATATTTTTTTTTTTTAATTAAAAATTGTCACATCTGTGAGAAACTTTCTGTAAAGCTTTCCACCAAACTGTCCTTAAGGATTTTCTGCTGGAATGACAAAAGAGAACCATTTGCTGCTCTTCAAAATGCACATTTACTTCCAGTCTTACCCTTAATATTCTATTCTTTCAGCCTTCAGTTGGGTCCTGTGAATCCAAGGAGGTCCCAGTCACCACAGCTCTCTCAGTAGTGGGGTTTGTTTTGCACGCTGTTTGCAGAGTGCTCTGGTTATGAGACTGTCTGGTTAAAGAGATCACAAGTGACAATCTCACTTACCTGCTGCTCATTAGGGACAGTTTGGGTGTCAGCATTATGGTGAGAAATGCTCACATGACTGTTTTCTGACTTTAATAATAAGTTTTAATCCTCCAGAATTGTTAGTAAGTGTTGACTTTCCTGCACCATGTCTCCGATTTACTAAACTGACACATTTCTATCAATATATCAGTCTCATTTTGTTGGCCTGCTGCTCCCAAGTTTTCTAAATTTATCCCAAATAACACATTTTTAATTGAAAAGAGATTCCCTGAGTCTGTATGCATATCCACATCAATTTCTAACCATTTTTGAGGCTTAAACCTACTCCTATTGCAGACCCTCCAATATCCAGGATCTGTGGACAAAGTTCTTGTAGATTTTCAATTAGTACTTTTCATAATTACACTTTACAGGATCAGGTCATTGCTGGGGAAACATACCTGTATGTTAGAAATGCCAGAAGCTGCCTGGACACTGATGCTCGCAGAACTTCTGGCACATTTTCAGTAGTATTTTAGTACTACATCCACTTATACAAGCTGAAGGTGTGGTTGAAGGCATTAAAATAAAAATACTTCTATGTTAAGCTAGTAAGCAATAAATGGTTGAGGGTGCAAGTACTAAAATCTTCCCCAGACAATAGCACATAATATCCAATTAATAGTTGTGGCAAATCTGTCTGAAATGTACTCCATATCATTTCTGGCAGGAATTGCTTTCAATAGGGGCTTTCAGAGAACATTTAAATTATTTGTGAGAATTACCCTGAATAACAAGCTCATTATTTACTATATTTGTATTTTGTTGAGTTTATTTGTTGTACTGGTTAGATTTTGTGGATCCTTTTCTGTCCTTTCTGCACAAAAGCCCAACTATGGAAGGTTTCTGAAAGCAACAATTGTGATTTTGTAATGAACCACAAGAGGGGGGAGAATGAACATAAATGAAAGAACTTGATTTTAGTGAACAACTGTTACATTTAGTGCAATGCTGTGTCAATGCTTAATTTAGGAATCTCAGCCAGGTGTTGGCTGTGGAATGAACGAATGAAGAGTTTGAGCTAATAGTGAGATGTTTTCCCTAAGATTCATCTATTCTGGTCTGCTGATTTATTGCTGAGTTTCTCTGAAAGCTGTGGGCAAACCACACTCTCAAATGTTTCTTGCTATGCTGAGTGTGCTTGTCCCTTTCTTTATTGCCTTGATCAAACACAAACAAATGCTAATGAAATGATAAAAATAGAGATCTCTGTGACCTGAATAATCAGTTTTATAACTTCCTACCCTGCCTTTTAATTTTTTCCCGCATTTATACAAAGGAGCTCTCTAACTCAAGTAATCAAGGAATTCCTCCCTGGTGCATTGATGAGTTTTTGGTGTCAATATTAAAAATAAATCAGCTTAGTCTTGTGATTATGGACTGATACAGGACTGGTGAATTTCCACGTGGTTTCAGCCTGCTCTTTAAGGAAGGCTCATAGTCCCCTGCTCATTGTGTGCAAAGCAGCTACACTGATGGCCAAGCTGGGAACTCCTGGAGATGGTACCCTGGGACTGCTGGGACCACATGCCCCTGCATCAGCCCTTGGGAGAGGATGCACAAGCAGCTTTGGCAAGGAATCAGCTTCTAATCCCAGGACTGTGGTGGCAGTTCCTATAGCCAGCTGAAGGGTAAGGAAGGAAAACAGATTTTAAGAAGGCACCCACTCCACTCTCCATTATTTTTTATTTCAAAGGGTATACAAGGGACAAATATTTTCCCAATATTTGGTCCTTTGTATCTCATGTTCCTCCTGGCCTAGGCTGTCAGTCCTCTGGGAGAGGGATAGGAAAAGAAGGATTCTTACTTCTCCCCGGATTAAGAAAGAAGCAAAGCAACAATTATAACAGTAATATGAGGATGGTATTGCAGCAGGTGTTTGCAGCATGGGAAAAAAAAAAAAAGAATAGCAGAATAGTCAGAAAACCTCAGCTTTTCACTGCAAGTAATTACAAGTAGCTCAGTAGACTGTAACTCTGAGAGAACACCATGTAATGTTATCAGGCAAAATGATAATGTCCTTAATTTCATGTTCAAAAGCTGAATGGTTCTGAAGGAGGCTAGCAAAAAGAAATTAAGATAGTTGTACTAGAAGAAGACAGAATGTTGATTACCAGCAGTGAGGTATCCAGATTTGACTAATGGCACAGTTATTGTATGCATAAGCCCTAATGGTGTTTAAGTGGTTGCTAGAATGAATGCAATTAATGTAATTTATTTGTCAACATCCAAACACTGTAATACTCAGAATAGGATGGGAGGTCCCTTGCCTAGCATATAACCCTATGAATATTTTTCAGTGTCTCTTTTCACAAGTACACAAAACCGGTGACTATGTGGGTTTTTGTGTTGTTTTCTCTCTTTTTTTTTCTTTAATGATTCTCATGTTTAAGGGGCATCATGTACATAACTCCACTGATTTAAATTGATTTTGTTTTGCTTGGTTTCATGGATTTTGGAGGGATATTTTAGGATGTTTTGTTCTGCCTTGCCACTTGAAGACAATAAGTTGCATCTATTCTACATGTCCTGAGTTGTTTAGAGAGGGATCCTCCTAGACAGTCTGAAATACTGTAGGGTTAACAGTACATTGATTACTTTCTTAAATTGCTTCAGTGATTGATGGTGATCTATGCTGAAAAAAAAAAAAAAAAAAGAAATCCCGTGTATTTCTAATGTGAGTTCCTTTCAGCTATAATGTTGTTTGTTTTCCTTTGTCTTTTGGAGTTAATCATCTTTGAGGTCTTGTCATGCTGCATCAGAGAACGTTGTGTTAATGGAGAACTTTTCCTAAGTGTGACTGGGCTGTAATCAAAATCTTTGAATGACACAGATAAAGCTTCTGGTGTTTCTCATTGTGTATCTTTTGCTTTTGATTTCAATTTCTATAATTTTCTAACCATTTCAATATTTCCACTCTGCATTTTTGGGGGATTTTTTTGGTGGGGTTTTTTTGTTTGTTTGTTTTAGATCTAAAGACCTCACTAATTTCAGGCCTGAGAACAAAGCACCTGTGGTGTTCTTTCTTGGTATTTTCCTACTTGCCCAAGGAGACAGGAGCATCAATCCAGTTGAGAGATGTTCCTCTCCATGGTTCTTCCAAGTGTGTAGAGCAGCTGTGCTGCAATGCTCTCCCCTCTCCTTGCATCAATGTGGAAACACCCCAAGCTTTGGCATTGTTCCTTGCTGACTCAGGGAGAAAGCAGAGTCATTATTCTCCTCCAGATGAAAATTGATTGATATATTAGGGTTAATAGCAAAACTTTATCAGCTTACACTTCAAGTAAGTTATTCAAAAATATTGACAGGCTCTCTGAGCTACTGCTGCCCTCTGCACTGAGGACTGACATGGCAGGGCTGGGATGAGACACAGTTGCCTTTCAGTCTGGATCCACATCAATTACCTTATTGTGGAGCCACCAGTAAGAGACCTGGGCTGTATATCAAACTTCAACATAAGCAGCAGCTGTCAAAGCCATCAGATTATTTATTGTTCATTCATCATTTCTTGTTCAAGGTGGAAAACCCTTCCAAACCAAGGCATAAAGAACTTGAAATTGCTCTTTAGAGCAGTGGACGTGTATTTTGAAGAAGGTTTATAGGTTTCAAAAATGTTTGTTATTTACATGTTAAATAATTTTTTAGTGTAGTGTCTCCCTGCCATACCCAACAACACAGTTAAAGAGATATACCAATGCAGTTCCCTTATTAAGAGGGGAGCTATATAAATTTATATAACTGCTTCCTCTTTATTCCCCCCAACATGTATGGCTTGTTTGAAGAGACTATCATGTTTGGGAGAGCTTAAAGTAGAATGAAAATATTTCTCTTAAGACTTATATCTAGAAATGGAAGGATTTTTTCTTTGTCTTCTTTTTTTTCTTTGTCTTTTTTTACTTCTTTGTCCTCTTTGGCTTGAGAAATGCACAGAGAGAGAAGCACAGATAGTAGAGAAACCCCTTGTAGTAGAACAAACTGCTACTTTCAACTCTCTTGTGGAAAAATGGAAGGCTAAAATTTAGCTCTGATTCAGAAACACTAAATTACTAACGGTTTTTAAAACAATCTGCTATATTGAAAGAATGTATCCTCATTCCTATGTGCCTCTGAGTTCCTCATGGCATCTCACAATCTCAGAATTGCTTCTTTTTGGTAGCTTGATCCTAGGAAAGCCTGTAAGAAGCTTTACTTAGCATATTGGTCAAACTCTACTGTGCATTATTTCCCATGCCTGCAGTCTATACAATGATAAACCTGAGGTGCTCGAGTTTTTACCTCCAATAATCACAACTAGAAAACCACAAATGGGCTTTTCATTTCTCCCTTGCAAGAACTATAAAAACCAAGGTAAACCATCCTGCCAAATCACTTTTATAGGGACCTCACTTTCCTGTTCACTAGTTTTACTCCAAATAATTAAAAGCAGCACTTCTGCCCTTCACTGTGGTTTCCAAGGAATTCACAAGGTGCACATGCTCCATCCAAAGTCCTGAGTGAGACCAAACTGGAGGTCCTTGATGGGTTCATAGCCCAGGGCTCCTACACCTGGGGATTTGAGCTATGGTGTCCACAAAGTCCCCTTCTCCAAAAGATGGAGGCTTTACAATGCTGAAATGAGCAGCCCTCATAACATTTCATACAGTGATGAAGATGAACTTAGTCCTCATACTTTTTTTTCCTTCAAATAGGATTTATCATTTTGATGCCTCTGTAAGGAAAAGGCGAGCTGAATACTTAGATACATATATGGGTTGGGTTGTTCGTTTTCTGTTTGGTTTTTTTTGTTGGTTTTTTTTGGTTTTTTTTTTTTTTTTGAACATATTTCTGTCTGTAAAAGGTCTTTAAGCATTCTGCATTCTCCTTGCTTTCCAATTAAGTTTCCTGGTGTTTCTAATGTGGTCCTCTGGAGTGCTGGAAAGTAATAGGAACAAGAATGCATTTAATACCTGGCCTGGTGTCTTGGCAGCAAAGCTTAGCACTCCAGTGTGGGGAGTAGCAGGTTCAGGACCAACCCCAGGAGTCTCAGTACTTGGACTGGCAGAGAGCTGGTGTAATGCACAGACAGTGAGCTCATTCTGCAGGTGGAGTGTTCAGCTGCATTGATCTTGTGGCAAACCCAGCCTGCTAAGGTTTTGGAGAAACATTGGCTCTGATCTGAAAGGAAATTGTGCTGCCTTTCCCTGTCTTTCCACTAGTTTAGCTTGCAAGCTCTAATAACATTGAAACATACTTTAAGCAAGAAGGTGGACGCAGCTACAGAGACAAAAAGTAATTTCCTATAAATAGTAAATACAATAAGCAAAACTCTGATCTCTCATTAGGTAATTGTATTTTCATGGGGTCAGCCAGTCTCCCTGGCCAGGTTGAGGTCAATTCTAAAATATGTGCATTATATACATTAGGCATTTGTTAATGAAGCATAAATTTCATCAGCAAGTTGGGTGCCAAAATCAACTCATTTGGGTACATGGTTTGTATCTACAGTGGTGTCTTATGGATTTGTTCCATAGCTGAAACAGCAAGTTTGTGTAGATGCCACGAATGGCATACAATAAGGGAAAAAAAAGGAGCACTACAAGCATCATAGATGAGCATAAATCTTCTGAATTTTGGTTAAATGAAATCCAGAGTGCAGTGGGTTCCAGGATAACAGTAAATAAAGGGTAAGGAAAAAATCATGTTGCCAGAACCAGGAATGCGTGGTCAGGGTTAGAAATTATTCAATTTGATAATATCTGGTCAATGCTAATTATTGCCTTTGACAAAAGATGAAATGAAAAAGCTAATAAAAAAGCTAAATACAGAACAAACACTCAATTTCAGAGCACCATTTCCTAGAAGGGGCTCAGTGGGGCTTCACTAAAAATTCACCAGTATTTTGCTCAGATCCATCACAGGAGCCCTGATAGAGCAGCAGCAAGATGACCCCTCTCAGCAATTAAGCAAGAAGTCCTCATGCTTACTTCTCCTGCCAGCCTAGTGTGTCAAATGTAGGATTTTGTTCCCAAGAATGGTGTGTCTAAAAATGAGAACAGGCTGAACAAACTTAATACCAAACCTTCTGATGATGGTACCATAACACTCTTCCCTTGCAAGCATGTAAGCAAAACTACTTCTCTGCTTTGGAAGTAAGGCTTGTGTGTCCTTTCAACATGTAGGCTGGAATACTGCTTTGCTTTATTTAACCAACACAGGTCCAAGGACAGCAGGATTGTGGCCATTTTTTATTGCCCATTAAAGTGGAAGAAGTGTTTCAGAGTAGTAGCCAATTTGAAAAGGAATATGAAATAAAATAAAATCTTCAGATTTCAGGAGCATTCTCCTTTCATTCATTAAGTTTCCATAGCTGAGCACTGGATCATTGCGTGCTTTGGCAGTGGAAAATAAAATTTCAGAAAGAGAAAACTTTCCCAGTAGTACATGTTGGAACAACACTACAGGCTCCGAGTTGGGTTAAGCCAATTGTAAGTTTGACAGCAGAATTATATCAATCTCTTTGAACAAGTAATCCAAGGAATTTATGTAGAACCATGTGAGCTGTTCTCTTAGTTTCATTTCAGTAACTTTCATGTAAAGCAAAGGTGAGGTTTTAGTAGGCAATAGAATGAGCAAATTATTGGGAAAAAGATTACACTGTGCCAAGAAATGTCCTGCAAGACATTGAATCCCAGTAAGGCTGGCAAAAGAGTGAGGGGAAAAGGTGATCTCCTAATTCTTCATTCCTCTTTTCCAGTGGAGCAGAGGATGGGTGAGTAAAGGAAGTTAGTCCTTGTTCCTGTGTACCCAAAATTCAGGCAGCAAGGAACTAAAAAATAGATATATGGAGAAAGGAAGGATGTGGGTATAAATTGACAGTTCTTCATTAGTTGAAATTAAAAACATGAATTCTTTTCTACATGTATCTTCTACTGAGACCCACAGAACCCCATCCATCTACACCAGTGGGCTATGGGACAGTGCAGACATCACCCCGTTGGAACGAGCCTACAAGGAACCTTCAGAGAGGCTGTTTCTCTTCTGCTGCAGGTAATAGTGTTACAGTCTAAGAGTTAAGAGGCTTTTTATGAATACAACTTGAGAAGAAGCAGATCCTGATTGCCTCTGCAAATGAAAGCAGTGAGACAACATAGGTTTTCAATACTGTTAGCTTCCAGGTTAAACAAAACTGATTCCCTTTTTGAAAATCTCTGTACTGTTCAAATTAGTGCAAACAGTATCATGGGTTTCTTGGGGGGAAAAAAATCAATGACATATTTCCCCCTTTATCCATCCAGCTCTGGGGAATGTAATGCTGCTGAATATGCTGGCTTTTGTAAGAGATGTAAAACAGAGTCTGTGATCATTTGTGGTCATTAAGGATAGCTGCTTTTTTTCCTTTTTCATGAATAGAGGTGTTAGTGAAGGTGTTCTGGCCTAATTCCCGTGCCAGTAATTGGATTTTTTTAAATTTTTTTTTTAACCTACACACATTCCTTCAGTAGTTTCATTTAGTTCTGTGTGCTGGGCTTAGTTCAGTGCTGCCACATTGGCCCTCTTTTTTTTTTTAGCTAGTCTGATGCAAACAGACACTAAGACAAGTGTAAGCTCTCTTTCCCCTCCCATATAACCCTTTATCCTAAGAACACAATTACTACTTAACAAAGTTTTTTCAGATGTGCTTTCAGTAGTGTGTCTGTACCACCTCTTCAGCAATATCTGATAGGGGGACATTTCTAGAAGGCAATATTCAATAGGAACTCAGAAGGTGAATGGATTATCTATTAGGGACTGGACATGGGTGACTGAGCCATTCTTTTGACACACTGATTTTTAGCCCTGTACACAGGGACACTCTCAAGCCAGCTTGTGGCAGGAGGTGTAACCTGCTGTGTGCTGCATGGTTGGATTTGTAGTGATGGGTGGTATCAGCAAGAAATACAGATAATTCTATCTCTCTGTGCAATCTGGTAAGACACTTCCAAAATTCATCAGAGAGGAGATAAGCAAACTGAAGGCAAAAGTATGGTGTTAGATGGGAGAAAGGAAGACACACGAGGCACATGAAATGCATTAGAAGCTGAATCAAAATCTTATATCTTATACCCTGACAGACATGAGGACATAATGGAAAACGAGGTTGCTGCCTTTCTGCTGGTGTGCCTAATTGAAGTCACAAAGGATGATGAAAGGTCAGACACAGTGTAAACCTCTCATTTTTCATCTAGACTGAATAGTTCCCAATGTGCTGTATGGCACCAGCTTTAGCCCTGCTACCCTACTTTATGGAGGGGCTCTTCAGCCAGACATGAGATACCTCAGAATGCTTAAACAGCCTGGGAGTGGCTCAAGTTTGATGAATTTCTGAAAATGGGGAGTTTTATTCCCTCCACAGAGATCAGCAGAGCCAATATACAGCAATGCAGCCAAGCTCAGAGATTTCCTCAGACATTCCTTGTCCCCTGTGACTCCAGGCACATCACAGTATTAAATCCACAGGTAGACCCTTGCTTCTACACCAGAAAAAGTCCATGTGCTCATGGGGGAGTGATTAGGGATTGCCATGTGTTTAACTAGCCTGGAAATTCCCCCAGTTCTCCTTGGAGTTTGTTATTAAACAGGAGAGAACCCAAATTAGAGCACAGCCCAAACCCCAGCGTTAAAGGCCTGCAGTGAAAACTTTCTGTGGGGTGCACCCTCACACCTTGGGTGACAGAGAGTGCCTCTGTCCCCAGGCTGTGACCATCAGCAGGACTGGAGATCACAGAGGGGCTGTTCTGAGAGCAGGTATCCAGGACAATACAAAACCACAATACATTGGAAAAAAAAGTGTATAGTTCTTATACAGATTACTGTTTCCAGGAAAATAAGTGTTCTTGCTACTAGAAATTTTCATTGTAGGCTATCAAGGGTTAAAAAGCATTTGAAAATCAGCTTCTATTGGACTATTTTGTTTGGCCAATATCTGACATGGGTTGTACTGAGCACGTTTTGCCACCTGGCCAATTTTTTCCCTGCCAAGCTATTCACTCAGGCTTGTGGTGTGAAAAATAGATGTTTAATAGTCAATGAAGTACTATAGTGGGTAATAGTTTATAAATTTCCATGACTTATTATGCTCAGCCTAAGTGACTGTTTATTAAGTGTATTTAAAGCCCCCCATCTCATTAACTTACAGTACTGGTGATTCCCTCCTCCCACCACTGGTGTTTTTAATGGAAAATATTCACACGTCTTTCTCCTAGGGCATGTGAAACAGCCCTGTGGAAAAGAGACTGCCTGGATAAGAACAGGACATCATCCTTGGCTAGGTACAATGTGTTTATAATTTTTGGAAATAAAGTGGATCTGAAATATGAGATATATATGTTGTGGACCAAGAAAAATCTATAAATATCCTTTGTAAAAAGTACAGCTGCCAATATTGCACCCTTCTCTGCTTTGGGTTCACAGTGAATGACACGGGCAGTTTTATCAATAAAGCATGTCTCATGTAAAAAAAAATATTAAACCAGCAACTTAATTATGAAATACTGCCTTTATTTTCTTAATGGATTCCACGGTACTTCGGGGAAATATTACATACTAAGGTTAAATAAATTCTCTGCTAACAAAAACCAGGCCCAGTCTTAACTTTAGGTATCTACTATTAGCTGTGCAATGGGAAGGTGAGTTTCTGTAGCAGAGAAAGGCTGCTAATTATAAAGAACATGTTTTGTTCCCCTGTATTAACCTCTAGAATGAAAAAGGTCATTGGTTGCTCTTGATAAATTCTGTGAAATCTCTCAAAAGCATCCTGCTGACATCAATGAGACAAGCTGCTTTTGTCATATATAATATTTTAGGAAAGCTGTGTAAGTGAAACTCCAGATTAATCCCTGAGGTGATTCCAGTGAAGCTTACATCAGTTTCCTGAAGGTCACTTGGAAGCTGAAGACAAACACAAGATAATGGAAATATGAAAACATAAAAATGGGTAAGTATTATGATAATGTGAAGAGATGGCTCTAATAAAGGTAAAGGAAGTTGTGCATAAAATCCCCTCCAGTAGAAAGCATCTGAGAATACAGTTTTTCTAAACTGGGATGTTAAACTGACACAGATGTTACAGAGGAGCCCTTTCCATGCAATCTCAGATGCCGCATCTGGAAACAGCCACGAACATCAGCTCGACCTGCAACAGCAACGAGTGGAGCAAGAGCAGGGCCACCTGTGCTGCAGGGAGTGAGCAGCTCTCTCCTGGCCTGCACCCAGGTACTTCCAAACAGCAGATATAAAATACGTGCCCCCAGTGTTGAAGGAGTTAATGTGACATTGCAAAATGAGCTTTGCTATTTGCTGTTTTGTTTGGCCAATAGCTGACACAAGCACATTTTGCCACCTGGCTAATTTTGTGCTGCCAAGTTATTCATTCAGGCCAGTGGTGTGAAAAAGGAGGCATTTAATAGTCAACAGAGCACTATATAGGGTAATAGTTTATGATTTTCCATGACTACTTAGATGCTGCTCAAATTATTCTTGATTGAGCAAATTATTCTTTTTTAAAATCATCCCATTCATTTATTTACTAATGACTCTATCCCTTCTCTCCCGTGCACCATTTTTTTAAAGTGGGAACTGTCAGCCATTTCCATGTTTGAGGGGATTTAGCCAAAGGAAAACTACGAGCATATTATAGCTCAGATCACAACTTTGAAAGGCCTTTTGCCAAGATATTAGAGGTTGCATTAAACTCCTTTCTGAGCTTTCCAGGGAGCCCTGCACAGGGGTCAGATGAGCTGGAGAGAAACCCTGACATCTTGGTTCAGCAGATGAATATATTAATCCTCTCTGCCCCCCAGTTATTTTATTTTTTCCGCAGGTGGTTGCTTGGTTGGTTGGTTTTCAAGATGAACCACAGGCTGATGGGCTCATTCCAGTGGGGTCAGCACCTAGCTGAAAACCCTTCAGGGTTCAGACAGGGAATCCTTGGCAAGACCATCCAAGATTAGTGTTGGAACAGCAAACCCCTTCCTCAGGAGAGCCAACTTGTTAATAGTTGAGTTATTTATCCTGCAAGGTGCTGGTAAAGGTGTTTAGGTGTGTGCCAGCAACAGCGTTTTTGCTTTTGTGTGTACTTCCTAGGGTGCTGGAAGCAAGGAGGAGAGGCAATCCTCTGCCTGTCACAGCGAACACACAATGGCACTGTGTGTAAACTGATTTTCTAGACTTTGGTTTACCTGTGTTAAACCAAAGGGAGGAGGGCAGACCAAAGCATCCTGCTCTACAGATGCTTTAAGTTTATTAAGCCATAATGCCAGAAGTTGTCAGAGCAAAATAATGCATGTTTTTATGAGTTTACCTCATATCAAATACTTTAGACAAACACTGGTGTTAATATTCATTGTATGGCTTAATTGGTTGGATACAGAATAGCAACACAAGGATAGAGAGATGCTTGTTATGTAGGTCTTCGTGTTGTTTCAAAGTCTTTATTATTATGACAGCAAAGTCTTGTTCATTAAAGTTTCACAATCCATTTTCATTAGGATGAAACTGATTCTGTAAATGAACAGTTGCTCTGAAAAATCAAACCCTTGCAGCTATCACAGGGGAGGTACAAAGTCTGTATTAATTATCAGGAATATGGTGTCGATCGAAGATGTTAATTGCCCTGATGGTTAGTTATTTGGGGAATTGCCATGCATTTCATGCAGGGATAATAAAAATGAATTTTTAAACAAAGAGATCTTAAAATAATATATAATCTGTAGAGAATACCAACATCAAAGGCTTATCTCAAAGCTTTGAATTTTATCTTTGTGGTCCAAAATGTTAAAGATGAACTGAGCAATATTTCAGCTGGTTCAAGTTTGTGAGAGGAAAACAAAACAAGAGTTAATTAACTGTTATTACAAACCTTTTCAACTTTAATTTGACTTTCAAATATTAGCATTTATCTATGAACTATGCTTCTGGGTTTGACAAATTAGCTTTCACAGAACAAGTTTAATTAGGCTTCATTGTGCTTTTATGTCACTTTGCACAGTTCCAGACAATGAATGGATTAACTTACTAAAAGTCATATGTTTAAAAGAATTTGTTGAATGCTAAAAAGGTTGACAAAGTTGCAAAGCTTTACCAGCCAAATGCAGAAAAGATGCATCCTGTTTAGCATGATAACACGCATTCTTTGCAGAGAACAGCTGGTGCTGACACACACAACCCTGCCTGGCTGCTCTCAGCACCCACAGGCTATGTCACCACCCCCTTCCCATCCCATACCACCCTGGGAAAGTCTGGAGTGTGTGCTTACAACCAAAGCCTGATACCTGTGAAAGACAGGAAAGGGGAGAGCTACAGGTGCACGTGACATGACTAAGCATGCTGGTTCTCTAGCTGGAATAAAATAATCTCAGTGTGAACTTGTATTTCTGTTTTAATTTTTGATTTCTTTTTTCTTTTTTTTTTTGCCAGTGGTATTAGGACTGCTCCATATTTATGCCATATTTATGACAGATAAAAGAAAGGGAGAAAAGTAACTGTGAGGCTCTGAAGCAGTATAGCAAACTGATTTGTCTCAACATAGTCACAGGTGAGAGTGGAGAGAACTGTAAAAGAGTATAAATAAATGTGAAATTGAGAAATGTTGCTCTCCTTCACAAAGGGATGTGTCACTTTAGAACTCACTAAATACAGATTTGGTATTACAGTAGGAACTGTCTAGAGGAGAACTTGTTTATAGCTGGGTTATTAGACTTTTTCTGGTTTTTTCTGACTTCTCATCCCTCTCTCTAGCCACACATGTGCTTCTCTGCCCTGTGGTGTTCAACTGCTTTTGTCTAGACAAGCTAGAGCAGTAGGAGACCCTGAGGAGATCTAAGAGGTGATCTAGTGAAAATTGTGCTTGAGAACAGAGAGCCATGGCAATCTGTTTTGTGGAGAGAAAGAAGAACAGAATTCTTCTGAGGAGAGAGCATTGTATCAGACTAAAGAACAGATTTGTGATGGCTGCATGTGGGGAGGCAGAAGTAAATGCTTTTAGAAGCTGGCAATGCTGAAGCAGCAGTGGGTTTGTGTGTGTTTGCCCATCCCAAATCACACAGCCCTTTTCTGGTGGCCAGTATAATTTAGGATAACATCAGGCTGTGCTAACTCATGGCTGGCTGACTGCCTGCAGATTCTTCCAGGAGTGATGCTGCACCAGCACATTTGAACTAAACATATTCTGTATTCCATGGTCAAGAAACCCAGTGTTTATGCATTGATTTAGTAGCTTTATGCCAGTTAAGGATTTTCTCCATGCAGGAGCATTGCCTGGGAGGCCCTACTGGTTTCTTCACAGCTGAGGGTGTGTCCTGTTAGATTTTGAGTATGAGTGCTGTTGGCCACTGTGGGGTACTTTAGAATGCACACTTTGTTTGAGAAACAAGAAGAAAGGTCATATGTGAGAAAGTAACAGAAAAGGAGTTTAGTAGGATAAGGAAGACAAAATAGAAGAGCAGTGGGATGGACAGAGCCAGAGGCAACAAGGAATCCATATTAAGCAGCAGTGAAAACAAAAAAACTAGAGACATTGCAGAGGGGAAAAGAAACGAGACAAAAAATACATTGCAGCGCAGTGGTAGCAAGCTGGAATGAAAATTAAGAAACAAGCAACAAGCATCAGGCTGCCACTTAAACCCCACTAGGCAGCAAGATGAAATATGCTGTAGTGACCATTTTGTAAAGGGTCCTTTAGATTTAGGAGAGAGAGGCAATTCTATCACTACAGCACGCTATAAGTTGCACCTTTTCCTCCCTCCCTTCTGTCTGGCAAGTGCCAGTTACTCTGTTCTGTGTGCTCATTATTGGAATTTTCCAGTAACTTTGCACAATTCATATAAATATATAAAGCAGAACTCTGGCTGAAAACAAGGTAGTAAGAAAGTAGTGGGAATAGACAATATGCTCTTACACTTAAAGCACCCTTTCACCTTATCAGGATTTATGAGTGTTCAACAAGGAAAGGCCCACACTAAACACCTTTAACATTATCTTATGTTTTCCTAAAGTTTTACTAAAAGTAAAGGTAAAATCTACAAGGTTATATGTATAAGATCTGGTTGGAAAGTAGAAGAACAGTTTATGGAATACTACAAAATATTTGACATAATTTCTGTTTTATAAGGTTGAAAAATGCATACTGTTTTCCAAACACAGTCACCGTTTTACAAATCCATTTTTTTCCCCATTGCTCATATTTTTCCCTTTTTGTACTGAGTCCATTAAAATCCATACTGTCTACACTATACTTACTTCCAACTTTTCTCCTGCTTTCAGTCTCTCTTCTCTGCTTCAGCTACATTGAGAAAAGGATAATAAATAACAATAAAAAAATCCCCTTATTTTGTAAGCCAAAGAAAAAAAGAATACTTTATTTCCAGAGTACAAATTTACATGAGACTAAGCACCTTATGCTAAAGATCTTTGACATGCAAGAATCTTATATATACTATCTTGGTCTGAAAATACCTTTTAGTGCTCTGTTTGTTACTTATCCTGATTGATTCCAATGAGAGTTTTCTGAATAAAAGTAGTTTAAAATATGAAGTAAGGATTTCAGGATTTGGTGTGCTTACATGGAAGTCCCCAGTGCTGGAAAGGTTTATACATTTCCTTTAAATGTGTGCACTGTAAGTATGTCCTTTGAAGTCAGTGGGACAAATCCTCAGCTGATATCGATTGCTACTCTGCCACTGATTTCAGTGAAGTGATAACATTTATTGTAGCTGAAGACATATCCCATAGAGACTGAATGCTATTGAAAAGTTACATGCTTAGAAGCTTTTTCCACATTTACCCCAAGACTATTTCCTCTCTGTTCCCAGAACCTTCAAGCAGCCTTTTATAGTATTTCATTTCACTGGAGTGCTGACACGAGTTCCATTTCAGTGATGGAAGAGAATCCTATACTTCTGTGGAGCATAAAATGTTATAAACAAAAGGCAAGTGATAAATGGGACCCACACACTATGCTTTACTTATATATTTTCTGTCTATACAGTGTGCTGCCTGTACTGGCATGGCATGCTTTCAGGTATGGGTTTCATATGTGAAAGGACTGTACTTGTGTCATTTTTCACTCTCTTGAATTGTACATGGATTCTGCAAAAATGTGGTCACTGAATTCTTTTATTTTTGTTTCCTGTTCAAAAGTGAAATCAAGCAGGACTTTTTGTCCATGTTGTCTGACAAAAGGCTTACAGGGATGATTCATGCTGTCAATTTATGGCTGTGCTGCCCCTTCTCTTCATTCAAGTCTTAGGCTGATTTTAGAGCGCGTTGATCTGAAACTGCCCTCTGACACTTCCCCATATTTTCTCTTGCAGCTTCTTGTATGCCCATACTGTGCCCAGTGCTGTAGGGGGACACAGTATGGGTAAGTGAAGGTGGTATAGAGTGTAATCTTATCCCCCAACGAGTTGCAGCTGGGCCAATTACTAAGCTTAGGAGCAGGCCTGAGCTTAACAGGCCACACCTGTAGCCAATAAGAACAAGTGGTATAAAAGAGTGGATTGGTGGGATCTGGTGTCAGATGGTTCCTGTGAGCACCGGGAACCGTTAGTGCTTAGAGGAGTTGCCTGTGAGGAACATTGAGGAGGTATGAAACTCTGGGGATATGGAATCCTTGCACTATAATGATAATAGAACTGTTGTAATATATAAGACAACACAGTGGAGCTTGGCTGTGCATAAGCCTATACAGTGGAGCTTGGCTGTGCATAACCTGTGCCGCAGCCTACAGGTTTTTTATGGCTTATTCTTTAAGTTTCTCCAGTCCTCTGGATTCTGTGCCTATGGTGGCATCAAAATGACTCTTTAGGCTGATGTTTGTAGATAGACCCTAGAAATACCTTTGGAGGGAAAAAAAAAAGAAAGACATGAAGCTGTTTTTCTAGATAAGCTCTTTCAGAAGATAGGATGAAGTATAAGGGTTGATACTGAGGACAGTTGTTGGATTTCTTAAAGATAGCCATCTCCATAATAAAAATACAAAAAATCTGAATTTAAACTCTTCCATACTGAAAATCTTGACAGATGAACTTCAGAGCAAAAAACTTCAGCTGTGTGTGAGGCAATTGGGAAAAGGCAAGATCATCAGACTTAGCCAAATCATTTTGACATGGCAGTCCTTACATAACCAGAACATGAACCCAAGGCTCAGAATAAGTCTTTTACTGCTGAGCCAGGGAGTATAAGTATTTTCACACTTTTCTGGAAAACACCAGAACGATCTTGGGTGATTAGAAACAGTAGCCTTACTTGTGGACTCAGCAGTGTATGAACTCCACAGCTACCTTTTTGTCCAAAGCATGGTTCCCAGAACCCTGAAGATATGGCCCAGGGCCAAAACCCCCAACCACCTTTAGTTAAGGTCTCGTGCTGAGGGAAGAATGTGTGCCTCTTGCTTCTGAGGTAGCAACAAATGGGACTGTACTTAATCCAGGGGGGAAATCTTTTTTTTTCTGGAAACTTCTCTTGTCAGCTTCAAATACCAAGTGGGGTCCAGTTATCTTAATACAGAAACTGATCTGCTGGATGAAAATGGGCATGATAAAAGGGGGTGAATACAGATTCTCATATTTTATGGGGAGAAGGGTGAATTATTCCCCCAATTTGTGTGAAAGCATGAAGAATGGAAAGATGCATCCTTTGGAGATATTAATCCCTAACAAATGTGCCACTGCAAGAAGTTTGGGAGGTATTTATTCTACAGAGACAATCTGTTGTTAGCAAATTGTGCACTTTGCTCACCGTAACCCATTGTTACTGCAGATTTCGCAGGTAGATTGTCACCCATTTGCTGAGTGGTTTTGTGCAATCTCTAAATCATTGCAGGCCATCTATTTGAAAAGTGTTAGTGGAGGAAGCATAATGTGCTTTCATGGTAATGTAAAATGCATTAGAAATGAATTGCATGATGCTTACCTCTCAAATTACAGAAAAGACAATGACACCCATATATGCGAATGCAAATTATATATAAAAATATCACAGATGAATCCCTGAGCTGTAACACTTGTTCATTTCTATAAATATTAACACATCAGGATTTATTTTGACATACCACTAAGATAAGTGCTAGAACTGACAATAATAATGTATAATTTATGTCCTCCATATTACCTTAACATCAATGTGCTTACATTATTGCATAAATTAATTTAAGGTTTCTGACATGCAGCAGATTATTCAAGCATTTGTTCTTTTGTCTTCTACTGGTTTCTGTTGCTGTTTTCCAAATTACAGAATATTATTATACTCTAATGTTTATTTTATGGTACATACAATTCATAAAGTCACTTTAAAGTTCTGAAAGCTTTTATTTAGTACTCAGATAAACATGTGTTGTTATATGATGTGGAAAGAGCATTAAAGCTTTTGTATATTAAATAACTTTATGCTTGTGATGCAAATTGACAATAGCTGAGAAGTGCAAAGCTCAGGAGAAATTGAATCTGCAGCCTGTACTTTTAAGATACTTGAGGAATATATGGTTGCTACTGCGGGTGTGTCTTGTGTGAGACTCTCTCACAAATGCATGTAAAAAGTCCTAGATTTATCAAAAATCTGTTGGTATTTTTTGGTCTGAACTACGTGTCTGTCCTTACCTGTCCCATGTGGTAAGCTATATGTAATCAAATGTGCATTTTCACATAGCCAAAAAACCATAAATTGATGAACTGGTGAACTTTAAGCTAGAATTCAACTTTTCATTTTACCCTCCAAAAAGGCAGAATATCCTCTCTGGACATGCAGTATTTTTTTTATTTAAGTTAGAAATAAATATCTAAGAATTGATAAATCAGTGCCTTAATTTCTTTGAAATTAATATGAATGAAAACTTGCCTAAAAAAAAAGAAATACCCAACAAAACAAACCAAATCGCACAACATTATAATATGTTTAGTTTCCTCAAACGGTTTTGACAATGCGTAATGGAAAGCATTTAAAACACTGAATAACTGTTACTTGGTAGCAGTTGTGCATCTTCACTAAATCTGGAGAAAAGAAAGTGTGATAAAGCCAAGCTGTTCACAGCCCAGCCCAGGCCAGTAGCCTGGAGAACTCTGAGTGGAGGATTCCCAAGCTGAGCCTCTGTGACTCTCTCTGTGCCCTTTTCCTGGGGCTAAAGAAAACACAGCATCACATTCTGTTCTAAGAGCTCCAGGGTGTGGAGGGCAAGATACACATAGCACACAGTGTTTTTCCTGGTAGATTTTTTGGATGATTTCCCTTGGTTTTTAAGTCTTCAAGGCTACATAATCACTGCTTGGTAGCATAAAAAAAATAAATTAAAAAGTAAAAAAATCAAATAGGGGAACCGGCTTTGTTCTAACTCCATTGTGCATGTGCTCTGTAAAGCACATGCACAATGGAATTAGAACAAACTCCATTGTTTACAAAAAAAGGGAGAAGAAAATAGATTTACGTTTTAAAGGCCAGATTTACCTGTGCAGTGTGGTAGTCTTATGTGCTTGCTGTAATATCTGAAAGTGCTATAAGCCTCACTGATAACCAACTAGCTGCTGGTGTGTTTAGCAAATTAGTTAATAGCTTCCAAAATGAATAAGATTTTTTCAATGCCAATACTAAATAGCAAATAATAATAATAGCAAATAATAGCATTGCAGGCTTTTCCTTGCGCTTGTTTACTGCTTTTGTTTGGATATTAAATAACTGTGGGGCTTCTCTGAAAAAACACTGCTGAAAGGCAGAGCTAAGGTCAAGATTATATGGCAGCAATTTGAAAGAGGCAGATGTAATATGTGAATATTGTAATAAACAAAAATCAAACAATGCAATCACTAGAAAGACCACTGAAGAGTTGGACATGTGAAATTCCATTGCAGCAATCAATTTGTAGGCACCTGATCTTCAAGGTGGAGTCCATAACCCTAAATTATACCTCTGGGTAGTGACTAAGGAAAGTCAGTTTTCTCAAAAAGACAGTGTTCAAAATAACAGTCATTGTGCAGGGAGCTGCTGAAGCCAGGGAAGGGTGTTTGCTCCTGTTCTGCAGCTATTCCAGTGTCAGGTCCCAGGGGATGGGGAGAGGCTTCAATCCATGGGGATCCCCATTGCAGATGGTGCCTCCAGCTGCCTTTCAGGATCAGTACAGCCTCACTGAGGGGCTGGCTCTCCTTGCCAGTTCACATCCAGATGATGTGTAAACACTTTGCTCATCTCCTGGGAGATTATCCTAGTCATGGTGATAAAAATTGCAAGGTCAGGGCAAGTACTATTCCGTCATCTCTGTACCCCTGTGCCAAAACCGATGCAAGGTGCTTGGCATCAGAGCTGAATTCTCTATGTTTTATACTTTATTCTTAATTTCTTTTTGTTTTTTTATACTTCATACTTTATTTCTGAGGAAAATAATTTCCTCAGAAATTCTTTATGAGATTTCTGAAGTTTAATTTGATCTCTTAAGGAACAATTTTGTAAATTACCTACAATGACATATCTGGGATAGGAGGAAAAATATATTTTTTTGAACTGCCTTTTATTAACTACTTGATGTATTTTCAAATCTTGCTCAAGACTTTTACTCTTTATCAATGCATCTTGTTGATTTTGTTTGTTTGAGGACATCAGCAACCAAGGCATTTGTTTGCTGTGCTGAGCGACTTTAACAAAGCAACCTTTTGAGCATGTTTGCAGAGCAGCTCTACAGCTGCTGAGTATGGGAGCTCTTTGGAGATGCTGGCTGTGCCACTCTCAGTGGTGGCTGACACAAAACGAAGTGCCCTGCTGGAATTTAATTGTTGCCTGTGTGTTTGTGTATGACACCAAACCCAAAAGCAGGTGTCCTCAAAGGATGCTAGGAATTATAGTTTCCCACTTCTCTGGTTATCAAAACTTCAAGTTAAATATTTAAACTGGTCAGTTTAAACCACAAGAAAGAACACAACATTTTTTTTAAAAGGTGGTGTATTTTGTGGTTGCTTAAATCAGATAAATAATATAGAAGCATTAAAAATAGTATTTCAAGGAAAAACATTGAATATTTTAATAGTGTCATTGTTTTCCTGCTGCCAACTGCTTAAGATGCTGAAATCTCTTTTTAAGACAGCTTTCCATTTTCACTAGAGTCTGCTCTCAGTAGTGGTAGAAAACAGAACATTCCCACTTTTTGGACTTATTTTGGTGTAAAATAATCCTTTACTTTATGATTGGTCTTTCTCCCTTACCAGCAGGAGTAGTATCATGGTGGGTTTTTTTTTAACTGAAGGTTAAGTATAGAGGAATTACTGAAAAATCAAAATACTGTTCTGCAAACACTGGTGTGGAGCAACTTATTCAGATTTTTAGTGATGAAGAGGCACAGGGGAAATTATATTCTGTATCATTCAACTGCAAAAGTTGCACTCTGACTAAAGCAGAGTTTAACTGCGTTAAATGTGCAGGGGGAGCAGTCCTGCCTGATGTCTGGTGCAGGAGCCACAGTTGTTTCCCACAGGAAAAGGAGAGATCCCAGTTTGAAAGAGGACTGCAAGCTGGTGGCAGTAATGCTTGAGAAAGACAGAAAAGCTGAATAAGGGCATGTAGGTGGTAGTAGATCAGCACTTTCAGCAGCACATAAGAAATGCCATGCTGCAGAAGTCCTTCAGGATGAGAGACGGGCAGCTGTGCAAGGACCATAACAAGGTGATGGAACTGCAGCTGATAGCAATTTTTATCACAGGCATCAGCTGAAATCAGAGCTGAGCTGAGGAACACAAAGGCTTCATGGAGGATTAAGGGAATGGGGAGAAGGTGATGTGCTTGATGTTGCCAGAAAGGGAAGTGGTAATAGGATAATTTAACTTCTCAATTAGTTAGTGTTCTGGGTTACCCCTAAGCAAGGAGTCAGGACAAGTAAGAAAGGAGAGAAAAAATGAGTGAGCTTCATGGCCCTGGAAGCAGCATTGGAGGAGCCAGGTAAGTCTTTGGTGGATTGTTTCCTTGTTAGACAGCCATGGTTGCAATATCAGCCCAAGGTGTTGACAAACCAGTGTTCTGCTGAGACTGAGAGTGTGCCCATGCTTGGAAGGCAGCTCTGTAAATGTCTCTAACTCCGTGATCCTGAGTCTGGACGCAGCTGTACTGGCAAAACTAATTCCCAAGAGAGAAATTAGCTGTGCTGGCAAAAGTTCAATTTTGCCAGTAAAACCACATCTATGTTAGGGCCTTTTGCCAGCACAGCTGTGCTGGTTGCAAATCCCATGTCCTCACACCCCTGACTTTCTGCTAGCAAAAGTTTAGTGTAAGATTTGCCTCAGAAAGAAAATAATAGGGAGAGTCGCTTGTATTGATTCAAAGCTACTTGTTTTAATATAGAAAGTAAGGCAAAATCTCCATAATGGTATAGTTTATACAGTCTCCCTTTAGAGCTTTTCTCACTTGCATTTCTTAAATGTTGATTTTTTTTGTGTGTGTGTGTATGTTGAGCACTTTAATACCAAATCATCAAAAATGCAATCTGGTAACCTGAACCACATTACAGCTTCAATGCATCTCTGCTTCATTCTGTGCTAAACCACAGTTCTTTGATAAAAAACATGATAAAGAGCTACATTGTACAAAACACAGTACAGCCAGCTGCAAATATTCCAGGGCTATCCAGTAGTAAATAGCATAAAGTACAGAATGTGTGGAGGCTAATGCTCTCATTCATTCCTGGAGATATATATATATATTTTTAAAGTAAGAATCAGATGAAGAAAACCATGTAAAATCTGCCTACCATCAGCTGAAAGCATGAAGAAAACTGAGTTTTTATCACTTATCTGCAAAACCAGAACATAGTGCAAATATAGATGTATTTTCAGAGCTCTAAACTGGATTTAAGAGTGAATTAAGGCTCTTGATTCTTTCTCCTCTATGCTATAAAATACTAGTGTTGTGCCTTGCTTTTTGGAAGTCAAGTTATACTGATTTTACCACATTGACTGAGAAAGAAGAAAGGTCACAGAATCATAGAATATGCTGAGCTGGAAGGGATCCATCAGAGTGTTTGAACCCAACTTGTGGCCCTGCACAGGACTCCCCAAAAATCACACCTCATGCCTGAGAGCATTGCCCAGTTGTAGTGTCACTGAAATACGTTTTATAAAAACAGATCATCAGAAAATGTTTATGCATAAAGGAACTAGAAGATGTGGGCTGTCTCCTAGAGGCCTGTGTAATAAATGAGGTTGATGCACAGGACCTGTCTGCCCAGATTGCTTCTTGGTGGATCTGGTGCAAATTCTCTTTCCAAATGGGGAACAAAACCCAAAACAAAGAAGTAGCTTTGCAAGCGCACAGACATGCCCAAGTACACCAAGAACATGCTGTTTCTGAGCTCTAATATTGCTGTGCTACTCTGATACAAAAGAACAACATGAAAGCTGAAACCAAATAATTTCAGGAGTACAGGAATGATTGTGGACTGGTTTGCAGTGGAACTGCAAAAAGTGCTTGTCAGTGAAATCTGACATTTTCCCATGGCTTGGAAAGATCCCCTGTTTTTACTCTAGGGTTATCATCCATATTTTTTTAACAGGAGAAAATTATTTTGGTCTCCTGAGTGTAAACTTTTCTAGGGACCAGTGCACAAGCCCAGCCTGGAACTTTTCCTTCTATTGACAGCCTGTTTTCACTCAACATGTCTTTGATACTAGTTCTACTTGCAAATGTGCTGAGTAGGGAAGCTTTGCTGAAAAACAGATAAACAAATGTGATTGCATCAGCCTTATTTTCTGGGGAAACCAGGATAAAAATCTATTTGCATATCTCTATATACGAAGAAGAGTGCTTTGGGTGACCCCTTCCTAAAAAAAAATAATAAATTGCTCAGTAGGTAGAATATCCTTTTCCAAAATGTTACCTGAGTCTAATATGAAGGTTGTAGGAAAACTCTCTCTTGCCAGGAATATCCTGAAGTAGTGCCAGAGGCTTACTGGCTTTGAGACATGTTGGGAGTTATTCATAACTCAGTGTGGGTACCTACGAGCACTGGAATGTGCAAAGTGATTTTTCAAAACCCACACAGAATCTTCAGAAGATGGTCATATTTGATGTAGGCTTTTTCATGCTGTAGAGACTCTGCATAAGAAATCACAGCATGCATAAATAGTGCCAAGACTTGAAATTCCAGCCTTTTCCCAAGGAGACAGATCCCATAACGGGGTTTTGGTTTTTGTTTTTCTTTTTTTTTTCCTCTCTTCTTTTTCATTTGTGGTCATGCTGTGGCCAGAGGATGAGTAGGAAGTACGATATTGTATTTTTGATATGGTGAAAATTACAATTGCGTTGCTGTAAATCTGAGTGAACATCTGTGATGTTAATTATGGTGGTAGCAGCAAAGCATTAAAAAGATCTTTCTGCATAGTCACAATTTGTCAGAAAGAAAGCATAAATTCAGGTTTGTTTAAATGGTTTCTGGTTTGTCCTTCTAGAGCTGATAACAAAGTTTAGGCCTATGACTTAGACTCTCCTGAGAAACAGCACATCTTCTGAAATTCCATTACAGTTGTTGACAACAATTGCTGTTTCATGGAATTTTAATGAAGACTTTGTTTTCTGTAAAAACAGGAAGCTTTATGAGTAGATGCAAATGTAGAAATTAACCTGTTTGAAATGACTTTTTGTTAGTTGTTTGTCACATTGATGTTTCTTAGGCCAACAGAGGGAACAAACGTAAAGAAAAATACCAAGTAATAGTGTTAATGGGATGCCAAGAACCTCTGCAGCATAGTCAGAAAGAGTACAAGAGACTTGGCTTGGATTTGTGTGACAAATGATGCAGCAGAATACGTAGGTGTCACACTCAATATTTTATATATGGGTAATGAGCCCATCTGCAATGGGGATCCCCATGGATGGAAGCCTCTCCCCATCTCCTGGGACTTTACACTGCAATAGCTGCAGAAAGTGAGCAAACACCCCCTTCCATGGCTTTAGCAGCTCCCTGCACAGTGACACTTATTTTGAAGACACTCTTTTTGATAAGATTGCCTTCCCTTACTCATTACCCAGAGGTATAATTTAAGGTTATGGATTCCACCTTGAAGATCAGGTGCCTACAAATAGGTTGCTGCAATGGAAGTTCACATGTCCAACTCTTCAGTGGGCCTTTCCAGTGATGGCATAGTTTGATTTTTTTATTTATTACAATATTCATATATTATATTTTATACTTATATTATATTTTATTTTTATTACAATATTATGTTTTCAGTAATGGTTACTGAAAAAGAGTGGCAGCTGTGAAGGATGAAGGTCTCTGATGTGCCATGGTCATGGTATAAAGACTTGCAGAGCAAAGATGAGAGAGTGCTGTCAAATATTCCTGCCATGGAGTCTTGGATGACTAGTTAGAGAAATATCTATTTTTAAAAAAATTGAAATCTGCACACTTTTCCTCTTTTTCTCTAGAAATTTTCAAGGAGGGAAATGGATTCTGAGAAGCTGTACTTTTGAGTTCCTTTTGATTCTAATTTCCTGAAGATAGTTGTAACTTGACACTTCTCCTAAGTCTCAGGGCAACAGATCTCTGAATGCATTTCTTTCCATGGTGATAAAATAATCTCTTAACAAAAGCCTGAGTTTTTAGGGGACCTTTAAGTCACAGAATGCTTCCAGCCTCTGATAACATGAAATAAATTAAGAATTTGTCTGCTTTTCTCACCACAGAGATACATCCCATATGTTTGTTGTGCTTATTGTCAGTAGAGAGAGAGGTCAAACAGCTATTCCTTCCTGTGCTGTTTTGTCTCAATGTGCAGGAGATATGTCAAGGAAGTTTGGGGTCCTGCATTCCAGAAGTGAGGAAGTTGTCTGCTCTGTGACCAGGGAAAGGGTTGCTTGCTTGGTTTTTTCTTCTGTGGAAGGTCCATTGAAGCAGTGTTAGGAAATAAACAAACAGTATCTTGGCAGTCTTTTCAGATTACAACAGAAAATGTGAAGTTTACAGGAGATCATTGAGATAACTTATTTTCTGTGGTTGATTGCATGTTGTAGATGTGATAGAGCAATTTGAGCTGGCCTTGATTAGGGGTTAAACAGATGGTTATTCCCTTACTTGCCTTGGGGCAGATGTGTGTTTCCATGCTGTAATTTTTTGTTTGAAGTACCAGGTATAAACCAACGGGTGATGTAAGGAAAGGTTCATCTGCCTTTTCCCCTTTCTTTCTTATCTGAGAGAGCATGGTCCTGATTTACAGAAATTCCCTAACACATGACCTTTTTGTTTGCTTTTCCACTTTAACCAGGGTGGATTTCTCACCCAGGCCTTGGCTCCTTTCTGTGCAAAGGCACCAACTCTGCCAGGCTGCCCTACGAGCTGGGGTGTGCACAGTGCATGAGGCCACAGCCTGCAGCCTCCCAGCCCTTAGGCAGGGCATGAGTGCAAAAAGAGCTTTCTTGCTCTTATGGCTGTGAAAAGCAAGCACAAGTGGAACACACTCTGCAGATCGATTCTGAATTGCTGAGTGAATGCTTTCAAAAAATATTTTCTTTGTTGCCAGTTTCCTGTGCCGTGGCTTCCAACCCTTCTGGCCTGAAAGGCAAAGGCATTATTTCAAAACCTTTAGGGTTCTGGAAATCAATAAATAGGGAAGATTCTTTGCTTTGTTTTCAAGCAGCAGAAAGGGACAAAAGCCACCTCATCTGGATGCAGCCACAGAGAGCACAGAGGGGTTTTATTCTATGTAAGCTCCAGTACACAGAGCATCTCCTGGTGAGAAGAGGGGATATGAGAAGAGAGAATGCTACAACAGTTGTAGTCTGCGTTTGGTCAATGATCTCTAGGGCCATCAAATATGATAGCCTGAGACTGAAGTCTGTTCTCACTTCAGAGGAGCAGAATTTGTGGTTTGATGGAAGGGTGTTGGGTTTTCCTTCTCTTTCTTGGGCTGCCCTCTGTGGAAAAATTCCTACATTTAGAAAATACACTCCAAAACTCTTACTGAGTTTTGGAGGGTGATTTGGGAACCCCTTCTGTGGGCTGTAAGACCTCTGGTCGAAGAGCACAATTGGGGTTTATTTCTGGCTCCATATCTGGGGAATCTGGTGAATCAAAGCAGCACTGATATAATATCATGTATATAATATCATGTACTCTTACTTGCTCTCCATCCTGGCAGGGAAGGACCTGGCCTGTAGGAGAAAAAGTCTTTCTGAGACCTTCACACTGCATGGGACACCCCAGTGCTGGGCACATCCAGAGACCTGGTGTGGAGAATGTCAGAGTGAAATCCAGAGGGGTTTTCGTGCTCTGTGTGTGATGAAAGGTGGTTATTGGTCTGAATGCCCTTCCCTGCATGGTGGGAGTGAGATGCTCCTGGAAGGAGGACTCACTTGTGTGGGAATCACTTGAAAGAGAGAGAAGGGCAGGAAAATGAGTGTCTCCAGTGAGACAGCACATGTCAGGGAGGAAGGGGGACAATACAGAGTGTACAGAGTCAGGACAAGAGTATTGCCTTAGAAGAGGGGAATGTGAACAGAAGAAAGAACAAAAAAAGGAAAAGCAACTGTAATGGGAGAAATGAAGTAATTCTCAAAATGTAAAATATACATTTTTCTAATCAGATGGACCTGTCAGATTAACTCCTTTCTCCCAAATTACCAGGATAATCTCTTTATTCTATTGCATCCCATCCACTTGTCTAGCTGGCACGAGTTGTATCCCTTACAAAATGGGCATGTGTGGTAAGCAGAGCTGACCTGTAAAATAAGAGCTTTCTCAAATGGGATATGAGGAAATTATTTGGCTCCACAGGCAAGCTTGCAGTCTCCTTTAATGAAAGTTTTGTTTTAGACTTTCCAAAAGAGATAGAGGGAGGCCTTGCAGCAATTGCATAATTTTAAATATTAAGGGTGTAAATTTCATAAAGCCTCAAACCATGCACAAGGCTTAATTTTTCCATATTTTCAAGATGGCTTGTACACTGGCTAATGAAGTTCAACTTTGCTTCTGATGTTTTAGAGTTGAGTTTACTTTCTAGTACATCTTTCATGTCCTACCAGTTAGTTTCCAGGGTTACAAGCAGGGACCATAATAGCGAAATGGTTACATCCTGTTATAGATGCTTCTTTGAACCTTTGCCACTTTATGGATGTTCTTTTTTCCTTGTAATGATTTTTCAGTATTTAGAGAGAGAAGAATGTACAGTCAGTCTCTGCTAATTTTATTAAAGGTAGTTCTCAAAATGAAGGATGCTGTGGGACTGACACTTGTGTCAGGAACTTATTCACAGATCTGAGCATTGGCCCAGGGCTGCAACTGCAGTAAGAGCTGCTTGCATGACACGTGCTGGGGCAAATGAATGGTGTGTTATTTCAGTGTATTTTCTTTGACAATTGCCAGAAGGAGAGATAATTCCGAGAAGAGTCTTTGTTTCTGTGACTCCACTGTGGTAGGAAACCACCCTGAAGTCAGACTTTGCCATAAACAGAACTAAGACCAAAAAAAAGTTTTTCCCATTTTAGTGAGTGTAAGTGTTCTTACTGACACAAAAATAAAGTCTCTATTTTGGCTTGTGTCATGTTGAGCTGTTTGATAATTCAGTAACTAGTAACAATTGTGTGTGTTATGTGTACACACATTCAACAGGATCCTTAAATAAATTACTTGCATAATTGTGCAAAATGGAAATGAATCATTTGTTGTCAAGTAGGTCCTTGCAAACAGTAATTTACCCAAGAAACTCTCAAGGACAGCAGGGAAACAGGAAGGAAAGAAGAGGGAGAAAAATTTAACAGTAGAGGAAGTGAAGCTTCCAGAGCACTGAACACTCTGGAACAAACGGGATGAGCTGGCCATGAGTAAATTCAGGTTTAAAATCAGGAACTAAACTCACTGTCAGAGCAGTGGAGACTAGAATCCCCTGCCATGAGCCCTGTGGACCAAAGGTGCAGTTACCAAGATGGAGATTTAGCCCCTTCTGGAAGAATATATGTGAAGTGTCTGCCTGTGACGCCAGGAGCTGATAGTCCAGGTAGCACTCCCACATTCTGTGTTTCTGCAGGGGTTTGTGCATATGGTTATCGTGTGTCTAGCTTGGAACTGAACAGAAAATGACCATATTATACTTATTTTCCCATGTTAAACTGCAAACATGAGTATGAACTGTAGACAGGTAAGGGTTAGACTGAATGTTGCACAAAACCTCCCTCAAAATAGTAATTTATTTCCAAAAATATGCGATTAATAATAAATGTCATAGCAATCATTATGAGGCTACAGCTCATCTTGCATTCAGAAAGTGGAAACTTCCTTTACTAAGATTTCTGGGTTTTTGTCATTAGCAGTTGCTATTTTATATGCAGCCACATAGTAACTCTAGACAGTAAGTGGTAGTAGTCAAGCAGATTTAATTAGGTTTTTTTAAGAACTTTTCATGTGAGACCCAGTCCTCACCTCTGGTGGCAGAGGTGCATGGGCAGAACCTTTATTAAGGTTGTCATAGTTCAGCCTGCAAAGTTGGTGGCATTCCATTTTGAGTTTTGTGTAGATCCACACATGAAAATTATACTGATTTTTTTTTTTTGATAATGGACAAGTTTGTGCACAAGCCAATTGATTCATAAATCCATCTGCTCAAACCAGTATGTTATGCACTGTAAATCAGGAAACTCATGAAAAATGAAAAGTGGTGTTATCATATTAGAGAGTTTTGCTCTCTTTGGCCATACATACATAATGCCAGTTCCCATAATCGACCACACTTTTCCCTGTACTTTCAGAAGCCTTCAGGCTAAATGGAAGTGTATGCTGTGGGCATTATGATCTTGATTATATGGTGTATCCATTTTCATATCCTGGATGTCTGACCATAGCCTCTGGGCATCTGTAACAGAGGAGCAGGTCCTACTAACTCATGCATTTGTTACTTGTATCTGCAGCTGCACTTTATATTGGTTTGGAGCACTTCTGCTGTTAAACCTGCTCTAAGAACTATTTTGAGTAAGTCCCCCTGAATGGCCAATTCTGTTCTGGCCATTAGGTTTCACAGGCACAGCTCCTCATTAGATCCCAACTATTCTTCCCTGAGAATGCCATGCTTTCCAAGTTCTATTTTCATTCCTTTTTTTCACTTCTTTTTCTCTAATAATCAGTGCCCCATGGGCACCTAAAAGCTTACACAAGCTTAAATCACTCAGAACAATGCCTCGGTATTAGGTTCCTATCATGAGACTCTGAGGTGTCATGCAGAAAAATAATAAAATATATTTTTATGGAGACAGAATTGGAAGGTAAGGGCTAAGGGAAAAGTATAGAGAATATGTATTTTACTTTGTCAGTCCTCTGCAAAATGGTACCTTGCTTTTCATCCTAAACTCAATGTTTCTATTGTTGGGAGGAAAAAAGTAATAGAAAGGAAAAGTTTAGTTTTTCTACTAAATGCACTAGTTTCAGTTTCTGGAATTTTAACTTTTTGTTCAGTGTTTCATTTTACCCACATAAATGTATGTAATTCAGATTTCAAGAGGATGTATTTTTCTCTAAGTTTTGGAATGGAGGGAGAAATCTTGGTGGTGTCAACAGGAGCTAACCAAAGACACAGAGAAGTGTTTTTTGGTGGTTTTGGGGTATTTTTAGTGATGTGGTTTTCTTTCCTATCTTGAAGGTCCCATTTGCTTACTTTCTTCTCCCGTACCTTGTCTCTGAAATAATTCTTTTTCTTCTCAGTACAATGTTTTCCTCCAAAGCCTAGTGAAACCCATTTATTGGTAGTGTCCCTACTGTACACATAGCAAAATACTCTCTTGGATCACGGCTGGTTGAAATTTTCATGAAGAGTTTTGTCCCCAGAAGTCTATTTCTTGAGCTCTTGGGTATAAAATAATATTTAAACAACAATTGTGGGGAATGGGGATGATGTTGGTGTGAAGTTTTATGTTGTTTTTAATTTGTGGGATATTTTTAAAGTAATTTCTCTTCAACAGTAGTATTTTCAAACAAGTGCATTTCTATGTGGAGACCTGAGGCTATTTCCCCTGTCTGCTTTATCTAGTTTGGTGTGCAGTTCTCCTGCATGGAAGCAGGCTATGTTATTTCCATTTGCAAAGGTTGAAGATCCAGTCCTCTTGGCTGGCTGTGCAGAGGAGTAATTTTCTGCTCCTGGCCTTCATCAGTGGTGGTGCTACTTGGTGTGTGCTGCCCCAGACAATTTGATTCCTCTTAAAAAGACTTTCTGACAGTCCCTGCTTAGTGTCCTGCCACATTCTTAACCAGGCTATTGCAAAGGATGAGGCTCAAGACATTCCTCCTCTATACTTGAAGAAAATTGTTCTGTCTGTGTGACTAACCTACCTACCTGATTTTCCTACAAGGCTGTGGGGGCTTGGGAAACTCATGAAAAATCCCAAGTGAATAGGCTGATTGGGTAAGGATGAGAGATGAAAGGTTGTTGTGCTGAAAGGATCCCAGGCAGGCTTTGCATTGAAGCACTCTTTGTTTCCAAAGGCAGAAAACACCAAAGGAAATATTCTGCTATTCCCATTTTACTAAAAAGTGCAAGTGAGGTACGAGATGCTCAGCTCAAAAATGCCCAGGAATCCCATGATAATGTAGGAGACAGAGCTCGAAGCCTTTGTGTCCCAGTCAGCCTTCTAAAGAAGGACCAGCTTTTTAGAGGCACATGTCCTGAATACTCTGTTATTAATAGTGATTTACATAACAGCTTGTAGCCCCATTTCAATATTACAGAATAGGACTCACTCTTTTTTTTTTTTTTTTGTGAAAATGACCTGGATTTATATAAGCAGTAATAAAATACTGTTGCAGAGAAGGGCTGTGAAGAGGGGGGGGAGGGAGTATGAAACTAAAAATAAGAAATATGTACAGTACATAATTCTAACAATGTTATCTGAAAGACAGTAAAAATAGACTCAATTAGATATTGTCAGAGCTTTTTTCTCCATGCAGCTGCCTAGCCAAATATGACAATTTTTCAACAATATAAAAGTTCTAACACAATGCATGATACATTGTACTGAATTCATTAACACTTTGCTACCTTAAACAACATTGTAAAGAAGGAAAATAATGTAAGAGAAGCTTGTCATTTTTTGTTGTTGCTCCTTTTGTTTCTGTGACATGTTTGGAATTGCATGCCTGCGAGAGTTTTGTGATCTAAATTTAATGATCCTAAAAGGGATTTAGTAAGATATTGTTCTTTTCTCCTGCAGACATCCCTAGGCTGAGTGCTACATGAAAAGTGTGACTCAATTATACAAAAAAATTAATTTATCTTTAAAAATGAAAAGCCTTTTCATGCAGTATTTCCACAGGGATGTAGCCTTAGTGTAGAGCTTTCCTAGCTCTGCTTTGCAACAATGTAATTCCTATAGAGAGTTGGCATGCAGTACATAGAATGTCTGTGTGCACAAATGTGCCCCCCTTTCTGTGAATAAAGACATTATGATGACAGCTGATATATTTGGCTTTGATTTGGCAACGGAATCTGCAGATCTCTGCTCTCGTTCAAAGTTGTCAATTCACAAAATTACTGGAGCAGACAGTTGGTCACAGTGCAGATATCAAAACCTTTAAACCCAGATCTGTAGCATTAGACTGAAACTTTTGGTCCAGTTCTAACCCATATTTTTTTAGCTACCATTCTCTTACAAGTATTACATTTGAGATAGATAGATAGACAGAGGGAATTTGCAAAATTATTGAGGGTTAATTTGTAGTTAAAAGCAGGAATAACATGTTGAACGTATAAAGTAAAATAAATCATTGACTTGGGCATGCTGTTGGACTTTAAAATATCTTTTGTGGATATAATATGCTCTGTCATTTCCCTGTGGCTTGACCATCACACTTGAACTACAGAGAAAGAAAATCCCCAGGAATGAAAAAGAATCTGATGCATTTTTGAGAGGAAATAAGGCTGATGGCTGAGAAGACATCACTTACTGGGCAATATAATAAATTTATAAATCTCTTATTTCCTCATTTGTTCCAGTTTAGTACAATGTGTACTTCTGGAAAATTATATGGAATAATGCATCCTAAGTTGAACAAAACTTAGCCAGGGTTCTTTTGCCTTGCTCTTTAACCCTTAGCCCTAGGCACCAGGAAAGCTCTTTATTCTATGTGCTTAGAGTATGAGCAAAGAGGATTGCTGTGATTACTTAATCAGGATATGGGAGGTCTCTTCAGTCCCAACAAGGAATTCATAGCTATGTAGCTCCAATTTTCCTGTTGCTGAAGTGTTGAGTGTCAGATTGATGTGGAGTTTGCATTGCTGTAGATAGATGTGCGGGCAAGTACTGGGTTCTCTCTGCTTCTCCTTTCCAAAGTGAACTTGAGAAAACTGCTGCTTCTTTCTGACACTGGTCACCACCTCTCAAGGTATTCAAAAGTCCTGCAGATGTGGCACCTGGGGACTTGGTTTAGTGGTGGCCTTGGCAGTGCTGAGTTAATGGTTGGACTCAATGATCTTAAAGGTCTTTTCCAACATAAACAATTCTATGACAACTGGGAAGGAGGCATTGGACCACAAAAACTTTGAATTTATGTACCTCTGGAATGTTCTTCACAGCAATTAAGTAAAAGTTTAATCTTTATTTGTGGCATCTTGCCCTGGAATTAAACTCTGACCTGGAAAGATAGTGTAGCAGTCAAACACTGAAGAGATTAAGCCAGATGAAGAGAGAGTGGTGTATGTACACTGCCCACTATATGATTAGTGTGAAAGAGCAGGACAATATCTATTAGGGAAGCATTAGACAGTGCAGGTAGTAAAAATGGTGCTGGTAGTTGGGAAACACCCTGTGCCAAGGCAGTGTTTCCATACTTCACCTCGTTACTGCCTACGTGAATAAAACACCAGTCTGCACAAGGAAAAACAGTGGAATAGAAGGGGCAAAAATCCCAAATCAGATTCAAAACCAAACAGTATAAAACCACCCCTAAACCAACTCCACCCACCTTACCCCCCTCCCCAAATTTAGCCTGGGCATCTATCTGGAAAACTAGAAACAGGCTGGCCAAACTAGAAGTATTTCAGTCACCACCAATATCATGGGGCCAAAATGACACACTGGCTGTTCTATTAGCACATTACTTAGAAAACTAGATATTATGAAAAACACGTATTTCTGCATTGTAGAAAATACATGCTACATTCAGCATTTGTGTCTGTAGATGTAAGAAAATTAACTCTATCCCAGCCAGACACAGTGTGGTGTGTGTCTCACTTTGGAAGAAATCTATGTCATGGTGGAAAATCACAGACACTGAAAGAGCAAAATTGTTTTATTTTTTAAGATGTAGAGGGACCCTTTAAATGCAGTCATTTTCTTCATACTGAGTTCATTCTTTGTACCAATCCCCACTGTGTAATGATTGCTTCAGTTCCAACTGAGCTGAAATTAAGCCCCTGTCTTCCCCTGAAGCTTTGTTTTCACAAAGTCTGTAATTACAATTAAGTTTAAACCATGTACATATGTATGTGTATCATTGTGAAGCCTCCTCTCTAGCACTGCTGTGTGGCCACGTCATACACCTAGAACATGCTGACATCTGCTGAGGATCTTGGCTGAGATAGCAGCCAGATTTTGGTTGTATTTTTGGTTATTATTTGCTAATAGTGAAGTAGTCCAGCGCTCTTCAGAGGGTAAAACAGCAACATGATTGAAGGTATGTGCTACAAAATTATGTAAAGTATGTGCAGCCATTTCTGATTGGGGAATGTGCAGTTTGCAAATCCTTTATTTAGGGATACAAGGCCTGATATCCAACAGGACAAATAACTAATCAGCCTCAATAGCTGATTTATTTACCTTGTGTGTTTTATGGTAAGATTCAATAGAATTCAATGGGTCTATGCTGCACTAAATTCTACTGATGTTCACTAAGGTGCTCGTTGCTGCTTTTCGCAGTGTTGCTGAGGACTTTTAAACAGTTGAAGGATTTCTGTTCCAGGGAGGTTTGGGTTCGAATAGTGAATGAGTCCCTGATTGTAGTTACAAAAGTGTCTGTTTGTTAGAGCTCTCCAAGTTCCTTCCAGATAAAAGATGCTAATAGATGTAAGATAATGTGTACATGCAAGAATGTCGTCATTAATAAATATTGAAGAAAAAAAAAAGCTCTCTGTGAACGATGTAAAATAACACCAATGAGTATTTAATCTGCTTTTTAAATTGAATTTTCAGCTTAAAGAGGGAAACTTTTCTTCTTGTTTGAAAAATTAAAATAGAAAAATGAATATTGAAATGTATTGGCTTGGGATTTTCAACGCAGTTTAAATAACTAATTAAGAAAAAGTTGCAGGGAGGAAAAACATTAAAATATGCAATAATTTATTTTTAATAAGTGTAAAACAGATTATTTTAATTACCACATCTTTAAAAATATGGGGTAAATAAAATGCCTTAAATTGTCATTCACAGAGATCTGGAATTGAAGTGTAGAGATTAAAGCCTTTTATCAGTAGATGTAGACAAAAGACTTAATGAATAACGAACACAGAAATTAACTGAAATGACAGCTACATATTTTTTGCTTGGTTTCCCGTGTCCTCTGACATTTTTTCCCTTCTCTGGTTTTGCTGTTCAGAATAAGCTGTTAGCCAGGTGAGGTTTCATGGTATTTTCTGTACCAACAATTTCTTTATTCAAAGCTTTCAAGCTGCTTTCAAATTTACCTCCTTGCCTTTAGAATAGCAGCTACCTGGTTGACCCCTTCTACTGCACAAGGACTTGAAGGTGGATTCCAGTCTCTATAATTTTTTACACTTAATTTTCAGTTGCCCAGGTTTCCATTGAAATCTTTATAAGCCACGGTGCCAAAATCACCTAACGCCAATCAAGCTTTGGCAAAGTCTGCACACCCTGGCTGGAGTTAGTATTTTATATTACTACATAAATGTTGGGTCCAAGTGCTCCCTATTTATTGTGCAGCTTTTTCAGAGGGGTTTTGAGGAGCCATCGGGCTGTCTGTCAGTGCATGAACTCTGTTCCCTGAACCTGGGCGTCTCTTGGAGAGCTCTGGCTGGCAGTGAAAGCTTCTCCCTTTTGATGCAACAAATTCCATACAGAAACAGAGCGCGGCAGAGCCATGTTTGCTGTGTGGTGTCAAGTGGGGGTAAGGCTCCCTTCTCTGTGCAAGCACGTGCTTTTTGTGGGCTTGCTCAAAGCCATCTAAATGACATGCACTCCGTGCTACTTGCCTTGTGTTTACCCAAAAGCAGAGTCTGACCCTGAAGTGCTGTATTTGTCCTGGTTGTTATAAGGTTGTAGGTTCAATGTGCATAAATGAGTAATTGTCCTTTAGAGGCCTGGGCTTTAGTTCACCCTCTTAGGGCTGCTGAGCCAACAGGCACAGAAAGAGCTGTACTTTGGCATCATCCCAAAAAGTTAGAGGTCGTGAGCCAAAAACCCCAGGAAAGCCTTTCAGCTTTCCCGTCAGCCCAGTGTGCTGGGGTTCAGAGCTGCTGATCTCACCTGGAACAGGACAGCAGCACGAGGGTGGGGGAAGGGGCAGCTCTTTCCAGGGAAGCAATGTGCAAGGTCTCCAAGTCTTCCAGCAGCCAGGGAAGCTGTCCTCCCAGCAAACAGGGAAACAAGACATCTTTTGCCTTGACTTTTTATGAGAAATGTTTGTTCTCCTCTTGGCTCGTTCTATTACGCGTCTGACTTTCCTGCTTTTTAAGGGGAAGAAGATATGCCAAGAAACCTCTGTCACTAAGCCAGAATAGTTCTGTCATATCTTCCTCTCATTTTAGCACTCCAGCTATTCTTCTAAGTAGGGAAAAATAATTTGGGAGTCCCTGGCAGTTTTGCTGTTTTTTAAGGAAACATGAAAGACGGGAGGATTTGGCCTGATGGTAGCTGAAAAGCACTCAGGCTCTGCCAGGATTTAATTCCATGTGAACTCTGACCTGGAATGAATACAACATATGTGCTACTGTTCCTCTATAATTTAGCATCCCTTTTTCCTGTGTGGGTTTTTCTCCCTGCCCTGTTTGTTACGGTTAAACCTGGCTGGGGGGGTTTATCCTTTATGACTGGTATCCCTGCAAGGGAGAGACTCTCACTGTTTTTACAGTCCTCTCAGGACTCCCCCTAAAAGGTCCTGGAGGTTTGCCTTTGCTGGCATTGATAATGCTGCTGCTTTTGGATCCCAAAGCCTCCAGTTCAACCCCCCCAGCAGACTTAGGTTCCTCACAAAGTCAAAAGGCACTGCTCAGATTAAAGGGAGTGATTGGATGCTGCTGTGCAGAACCAAATGTGTTACAAGGGTGCTCAGTTCTTTAGCAGGAGCTGTGGTGTGCTGCTAGGGGACTGCTCAGGCACTGCTACTTAGAAATTACGTGGTGCTACACCAGCTCTGGGACTTGTAGATTTGCATTCACTCTGCAGCTTCATTAAAAATTTTAACTGGGACATATTTAGACTACTCAAGCTGCTTCTATAGAGTTGATTATTTTGTCTTGTCCTTAGAAAACAGCTTATCCTTGTGAAAATAACATATAAATTGTACTATTATATTTAGTGTTGCAAGCTTTGCTCTTGCTGTTTAGTTTTTTTTTTTTTTTCATTTTGAAGCTGTGGAATTTCTGTCAAATAATGTCTTATGAGTTAAAATCCACCATAGAAGGAACATATTCTGTGTCTTTTCCATTTTTCTCAGTGAACCTCTGTCGTTAGTGTGTTTATTGCCTAGAGAATAAAGGAGAGAAAGGATGTTTCTATAAGACACAAGACAGTTCAGATCTGCCATTTCATCCAGAGGAAGTATTAAATCCCTGTGCACCTCCATTCTATCCATGAAAGGCTTTTAGGATCTGCTCATCCTGGAGCGTTGTTTGTGTCTTAATTTGTTGAAGAAAACTGATTCTGTCCTAAGAAAGCTTTTCTAGAAATACAAATGCTACCCTCATGAGCACAGGTGTTTTGTGGTTTTCTGAATTCTCTTGCAAAACACTCTCCTTATGGGGAGTTGTGGTCAAGAATCTATGGTTTAATTGTCAGCATTGAACAGCAGAAAAAATGTATTTTGCAAATATTTCCTTTTCTAGCACTCAAATGTCCAGAAAAAATCTCTCAAGACACAGGAGCAAGTAAATTTTACACATTATTCCATTCACTTCATTTTACATTTGAAAATTCCAGTCTATCTGAAATTGGATAAAGCTGCCACAGCATTTTTAGTCTATGATGGCATTTGAGACTTAATTTCTCCTGTGAAAGCACTGTTAGTTTCTGTGGAATCCTGCAGGTGCTCTGTGTTTGTGAAATCTAGGAGGTCTTAAATTTAGAGATGCTTGTTACAGTCAGTTTCATGCAAAGCCTATAGTAAAGCAGTCTGTCAATTAAAGAAAATGCCTCACCAGTTCATCCTTTTCAAGTTTCCTACGTATGTGTTTAAACAAAAAAAAAAAAAAAAAAAAAAAAAGTGTGTCAGCCCAAATGCTGTTTGCTCTCTTTTATAATTTTCTGGGAGCAGCAGGAAATTATTTTCACACTTGATAAAGCTCAACCTTCATAATGAAGGCAATGAAGAGCAAACTATGCACCAGAGCATAAGACAGCTTAAACTTGCAATACCAAGTAGGTTTCTAGAAGAATCTTCTCTGAGAAAAGAACCTGACTTGTTTCTAAGGATTTTTGAGCAAGCTTTTCTGGCTTCTTATGTTGCCTTTACATTTTGTTGTAATTCTGTGCACTGGAAGTCTAATTTGGAGTTGCACAAAGGCTGTGACTGAGTAGGATGTCTGGGGGTGAAGTTGTGACTTCTCCTCTTTGGGAATGGCCAGCTTTCCTGATAGTGCAGTAATGTTTGTTATTCTGTCTGAGGAATGGAGGAGCCATGGGACTTGTTTACCCTCTTACATCTGATTAAGGAGTTGGTGCATTGGGGTTTTTTTGCAGGAGGAGGGAGTTTGGCATTTTGTTGTGTCTTTTTTTAAATTATCCATAATATATGTCATGGAGCAAGTAAGGATTGAATAAATTTGCTGTGGCTAAGAAATCACTAAAGACTTTTCTTCCTTGTCTGCTTTGAAGCCACTTGTTTCTCTGTCCCTAGTTACTAGAATTAATTAACTTTTACCCTTTACTCTGTAGTTGCACACTGTAGGTCTGCCTTCCTGTCACAGAAGGCCTGAAAATAATTCCCATCTGGTTATGAGCTTTGATATCACAAGAACTGTGATTATTTAATGGTATTAAAAAAAAAAAGCAAACAACTGTGATTATTTAATGGTATTTTAAAAAAAGCAAACAAACCAACCAACTAGAGCATTCACTATCAGTTTTGCTTTGCCATGGATTTTAGGCAGCATAGTACTCTTAGCAAGAATCACAGTTGTTGAATCACTTTAAAACATATTTAAGAGAAGCTAGTTAGATTTGAGTAAATACCTGTTGATTATTTTTGAGAAAACACTCACTGCTGCTTTAATGTGTTTAGGCGTTGCTAATTTCTCTCCATGCATCTGGAAGAACTTCCATCTGCATTTCTGATGGCTGCCATAGGGTGGTGCCAGGCCATCAGTATATCCAGTACGAGACAAGGGTCTGGGCTCTGAGCAGATCAGAAACCAAACGAGCTTTAAAGTCTGATCTCAAATAATTCACAGTGCAAATAAACGAAGCAGCCAGTGCAAATAGTTACTTTGATGCTTTTTTTTTTTTTAATACTTAGCATAAAGGAAGGGTCTGTCTGGTATATACTTCTTTATGTGTGCCTGTTTGTGGGGGTGTATATATCTATATCTATTTTATGTATATATATGTGCGTGCATGTGTGTAAAGTTTGACCTGAAATGTGTTTTTGCCCTAAGGATACTGATGCCTTGTTTTTGATCACATTGTACTAATGTGGCTTAATTAATAGCCCTCTTAGCATGTCTGCTAATGTTCAGACTTTGGTTGCTTGTGTGTGTATTTATTACAGACCTGCAAAGTGTTAAAGCTGACTGGAGACAAATGATAGATTTCCAACTTTAAAGAAACAATATCTATCTAATGCATGTTTAAGGAAGACTAATTTATTGCCTTAAACTAAGCTCACAATTGAGTGCCCAATTAAATATTAATATTTTAGAGTAATGTTTGAAATATCTCCCATCTATCTGGTTCAAAAATCTATATTATATTAATTATACAGACATACTAATTTATTCTTTGAGCTATCTAAATCAGTTTCTAAAGTATTTGGTTTATAATAACTGAGGAGAAGAAATTAGGCCTGTGGTTAGTGAGAGGGATGTACAAATATCTATCGAATATGGCATTTGAAAAGGCTACTGTCTGTGTAAGATAAAATAATAATAGTTGGAAATGAAAAAAAATATTATTTGCAATAGATTACATAGATCAAGTCTAAAATTCTTGATTTCACATTTCTGTTTGTGTTCACATTTAATAAAGAGGTTGAAGGTTTATATTTATAGAAGTATGTCTTTAGTGAGGAAAACATTGACATTCACAACTCATTTGCTCTTGAACACCTTTTGTTAATGTATGAAATGAAATGCAGCATGTGGCCTGGCAACTGAACAAGCTAAAATTAAAAATGATTTAACTTACCTGCATTTGTAGAGCTTTTGGAGTTACGTGGAGACAAACACAGTAATTTTTCTGACTAATCCTGGATGATACTGTATTCTTTGCCAGGTAGTGGTAACTTAAAAAACACAAATAAGCAAATCCCCCACTCCCCCCAAAGCTTCAAATCCAACAAAACCCCACCCCACAATTCTTCTTTCTTTCTAATTTAAAAATTGAACTAACTTAAACAGAGCCTACTGAGTTTAATGATTTCAAATTCGTGTGAATAACTTTGGAGAATTGACATAAATAACCAACAACAGCCAAACATAAATCCTTTGTCAATCAGACTTTTTACCACACTAATTTTCCCCGCAGTGAATGGGAATAAGGCCCACTTGTATCTGAGATGATGCTGTGAGTGACATTTTGAGGCTAAAAGCCTCTAAATATTTGTAATAATTTTGATAGTGATTATCCTGTCTAGACCTTGTACTCTTTACTAGACTTTCATTTAAATGTTGAACCTTTTTTTTTTCCCTGACTGTAAATCAGTGGCAAATGTGCAGATTTGGACTTTCTGAAGTTTTACTTTGAGAATGTTTTCTTAAAGCATTCCAAAACACTGAAATCCTGGAATGGCAAGGGAAAAAAAAATTCAAGCCAAAGGTAAAATCAAAAATTATTTATGGAGCGTTTTGTCTCTAATCCTGAAACTGAAAAGTGGCAGCAGGGATGAGCTTAGCTGCTTCTTGTGCCTAACGCTTGTCGTGAAGTCAAATTTGATTGACATTTCATCAATTTCTATTCCACATAACAAATATTTCTTTTTCTCTGTTTGTAAGAGCCTTTTAAAGATGCTTTCTTAAAACAATGTAACAGTCATTTGCAGCTTTTATGGCATCTAAATCTATGCCTTTCTGCTGGTTTGGTTCTACTGACATTTTAACATTGTTAATAATCGCTGGCCATTTGTGTGTGCTGAGTAAAAGGCATAATGTGCTTTTATATAAAACACTGTTATGAGGGCTCATTATCTCGTGAGGCAGCAGTTGTAATGAAAATTAAACAATGGCAAACTTGCTTTGCCAAGTGTTTTTCGAATAAATTTAGCTGGGCTGCTTCCCAGCTCCTACCTGATTCTGCGGGGTTATACAGCGGAGCTGCTGGGGAGCTGCACGCAGAAATTCCCTGGTGCAGGGGTGAGAGCTGGGAGCAGCCTGCTCCTCACAGGGCTCCCGTGCTCTGCTGAGGCTGGGTGGGAAATGCTGCCTTCACAGGGCATGAAACAAGTGTAAACCTTTGGAAGGAGCCTCCATGGCACAGATAGTTGAAGGGGCGTTACAAACGACCTTCTGCTCGCAGGTAGCCACAGGAGCATTAGATCTGCAGGCTGCAAGCTACTCCTGCTGGTTTGGAAACCACTGGCTGCCTACAGCCCTGTGGTTAAAAATCACCAAAATAGCTGCACTTCTCAGGCTAAGAAAGGGTTGAGAATGTGAATATGGGCTAGTCAGTGTTTTGTTTATAGACTGCAATCTTTTACTAAATGCTCTACATAATGGACATAATTTTTTACAACTTGTTCAGTGTTTCTACATAAAATTATTTGAATGGGAAGTACTTTAATAAGAAAGTAAGTGTATGATGAGAAGTCCAGGTTAGGCTTCTCCATGGTGCCTGCGTTTTAGCTGAGGATCTGGACATCTGAAATTCATGTTTAAAATGACTGTTGTTTAGCTAGCCAGGGCAGTTTGTATAATTTCTGACACACTTCGGTTCTGTTATGTGTGCAACCAGATTTGTCCTAATAGGACTTGTATTCAACAGCTCCTCTTTTATTTTAATGCAGCACTTAGAGACAGATTGTTCCTGTACTACAGTAGTAAGGGAAACCAAATTTCCATTTTCTTTTTTTTCCTTTTTGCCCATGTTTAATTTTGAAAGCCACCTTGGCATGAAACAATAATTCAGAGAGGCTCTGTTTCAAATGACCTTTCATCATTAAAAAATAAAATAACCAGGAGGTCTAGCACGTTATGTCACTGAGTCACACAGTAAGAGGGACCATCAAAGAATGGTGGGAATTATCACAGCAGCTTGCTCCTTGTTAGAAGCATTTACCTCATGACCCTTTCATTTGCCTACTGCCACTTTAGTTTAAGAGTGACAACACTGTATAGCACTCTGCACTTTCCTCCTTCCCCCCTCCCCGTCCTTTCCCTTAGCACCAGATGCCTTTGTAAAGCAGCCTGGTGAAGGAGTGAACAAAACCTTGTGGGATAAGTCTGACACTGGAAGTTAATGATTATCAGTCGAAACAAAACACTTGTTTACATGTTGTAGTCATTAGAGGTTCCAGTCAGTCATACCTCGGCTGGGATTCCTGCCAAATGTTTTGAGGGTTCTTTCACAAGCTGTGCAGTTTTGTAAATACAAAAGCACTCTTATTAAGCCTTTTTAGTATTAGACTGTGCAATTAAGACTACGGGTAATTAGATTCCTTTATTGGGAGTAGAATGGTCCAAGATAGACACACACAACTTTCTTAGCCACAGGATAGCATCGTATCTCTATTTGGGTGTTCCATTACAGATCAATGACTAAGAGAAACTCTTTTGTATTGCACACATTTTTTCTTTATTAAAAATTGTGCTCCAAACTTGGGGCGGTATGGATTTTTCCTCACCTTATTGTCATCACCTCTGTTGGAGCCATAAAACTTTCCTTTTTGATTAGCTTGTCTCAATTTGCTGGAAACCCTTTGCTTGCATCTCTTTTAGTATTGCTGGCTTTTCATTTCAGCCTTATTACAGCTAGGATTAAGGAGGTGATTTGACTATGAAGGAATTTAGGAAAATTTCCAGTAAGCTAAGGATGATTTTAAGTTAACTGCAGGATAACAGGGTTGTAGAAATGAATGTTTCTTTTAACACCTGTGAATTAGTCCATACCTGAATAAATTAATGATCCCTTTGGTATTTGAACTTGATATAAACCAGCTCAAATTTCAACATTTTCTTTTAAACACTCTAATCATGCAAAAATGCATCTAATACAAATAATCATGTGAGTTGATGAACCTGTTTCACATACCCTTCTGCTCAGGGAGTATTCTCTGCATTGAGCAGGATGGTAAATTATTTAAGATTTGGGAGGCCATTTTTTGTAACTGTGAATTGTAAGACAACTGAATCATCCATACATATTTTATCTCTATTTTTTTCTTTGCCAGAGAAGATATCCGTTTTAGTTGCTCCAGTGCAGGACTGCTCGCTTTGACATTTCCCGGTTGTCTGTAGTGCTAGGCAATAATTAAATATCAGGTGCATAAGCTGCTCTTTAATTTGACATGTGTGCTCCAGGCAATAAACACATGCAGTGCAACGTGGGAGTGTAATTGCTAAGGAATAAAATCTTGTACCAAGTGAGATCATTGTATCAGGTACTGTGTGACAGCTCATTTGATCATTATGCCCAGGCTAAAGAGGTTGCCTAATTAGTTTCCATTAAAACTCACCCTTTAATCAGGAATTATTCTTGCATAAAGAATGTCACTTGGTCCAGATGAATGAACAATGGTTCCCCCTTGAGATTCAACTATCTGTTACACTTGGGATGCCATATGTCTTTTCAAACAATTCAGCTACCACAGTACTCTGTGAATCTGGATCTCGCAGCACTATGTGGTATTTGCATTTCCTCAGTACCAGCCCTACAGTGTTCTGTAGAAAAATCACAATGGTGTTCTGCATATACTTCATCAAGTCAGAGGAGCTACGTTCAAGCAGCAGGAACTGTGTTGTAAACACACAAATGACTAATGGGCCTCTCTTAACTAATGTGTCTTAGTTGTTGTATATATTTCATTAGTGACATACATGCTATTACCTGGAGCTAGACTTGGTTTCTCACCTAGAAACGTCAAGGTTCATCTAAATTTAATATTTTGAAGTGAAACAACTCCTGAGCTTTTTTTCTTCTTGTGACAATAGCTTTGTCATCTGAAGCTGATCACAGAAGTAGCTGTGCTCTCTTTTTTTCTCTCCTCCCAAAAAAAATCTTTCAAGTGCCTTCCCCTTGCTCCCACAAGACATGAAAGGTTTGGCACATACTGGGTTCATGCACAGAAGAGGAAATCAGTTTTTGGGTATGTTTCAATCTGAGCCATTTCTGCAAGTTCCAAGTTGTCCAGCGGAGTTGACTCTTCTACCACATGGAGCCTGCAGTGAGTTTGAGTTCACTTGAGCTGTCCAGAAACTGCTCCTCTGGAGAGGCTTCCCCAGTGGCTGTACAGACTGTGGTAGGCCAGGTGGAGAGAGAGAGACTTGCAAGTCAAAGCTCAGCCCTTGCAGTCAGTGGCCTCACTGAACTCCCTTGATAAGCTACTGTACACATGTGAACTGATTTAGTGATGTTTGAAAAATGCCATGGGCTGGCTTGGCAGTTTGAAGTCCAGCAACAGCAGGAACTGCTTGGTGCTCATCATTTCCCCAGAGGTGTCCCAGGACAGTGAGCTGAGCTTCCCTTCTGTAGTGCAGGGATGTGATCCTACAACATGTGGATGTCTTCACTGTCTATCTGCTGGTATGGTGTCCAACCTTCTCTTAATCAAATGGTTTGGGAGGCACCCAGATTTACAGGTCTCAAAAATACTTCCCTAATTTTTTTTTTTTTTTTTACATCTCAGATTGTTGCCAACCCCTTGTCGTGCTGGGAGGAAGGTAAAAATATTTTGTGGGCCTTGTGCACCTGGGGGCAATACCTTTTACAGAAACAAGAACAACCCTAGGTTTTGTGAAAGATTGCCACAAACACTAAGCAAGCATTGTGCAGGATACCTGCTCCAGGTTCATACTTGGTAAATCTAAATACTCTAACTTTTGTAAACCCGAGGCATACTTGCTTTTACACTGCAAGAGTTTTCAAGGCAATGGAAGGATGTTGGTGCAAGATGGAATTCAAATCCTTAATGTTTCTTGCTGCTTCTGCTCTGAGTGCCCCTGTTCTCCATACCCAATATATGATGTGTCACAGCCAGAGTGAATGAAGCAGACAGGAAAGTGGCCAAAGCACATGATTAACATCTAGAATCAGGAGAAGAGAAATGGTTTGATGATCTAATGTGACTCTCTAAGTAGCAGAGGCTTTTAATTTATTGGTTTTTATACCTTGAGCTACGTGTCTAGGAAAATTAGTATTCTGAGTAGTCTTAAGAGCTGTCCACCTTTCCTAAGATGTTCTTTGTAGCTGTGGCCAGTCTCTGATGCATCAGAGGAAGATGGAGAAGAAAGACTAAAGGCTTCTTTGAGCACAGAAACTGAATTCTGATCTCTTCTGGCTTCCTCTGGTTAATCCATACTATTTTGGCATTCTCACATATATTTTACACTCCCTGCTGGTATTTTCAGCAAACATTTTCTTACTTCTCTTCCATGTTCCCAGTGCCATTCCTGATTTCTTTCCATGTCCCCAGATTGTATTTGCCCAGGCTTCTGGAGAAATTTCTTGCACCTGATTCAGTTTCAGACATTGACTGGTGTCAGTGGCTGTCTCTTGACTATTAGTCAAAGAGGGTTTTTTGCCTCTTAGTGACTTCAAACCCAACAAATGCCTAGAGGGGCTTCATGATGATGATTTATGCAAATACTTTAGTGAAGCTCCTAGATGGTATCCCGACTGCTCTGGTGGTATGCAGTGATAAAGATCAATTATTGCTAGAATGAAATGAATTATCTGGCTATGATATCCTTATTTTTAAGGAGGTTATTGAGAGCTCCAAAGCAAGGAGATATATCATGTAATCATGAATGAAGTGCCTTCTCCAGGCCTTCTCTGCAGGCCTCTCTTGGAAACCTGTGTGCTGAAGAATACACACAATCTCTGCAGATTATTAACCTCAGAGCAATCCTTTGTCAGCAAAAATTAAAATGAAAAATTAAAATAGAAATCTTAAATCAATTGGAAGTTTAGTAACATAATAGGAAATAAAAATGCTGAGTTAATAATGGGAAAACTTACATTAGCAATAGTAGTGGTATTATTTGGTACAAAGGGCAACCTGTCCAAGAGGTAAGTTTTGTTTTGTCTTAAATCAGGTTCTCCTCATCAGCCAGTCAGGTTTTGTGGTAATCGTTGTGGTTTATGTTATTGAGATTTTCAACCTAATCACTTGTATTTTTCCTAGCCAACTAAACTTTTTCATTATAACAATGAATTCTAAAGGTTACTTATACTGTTTAAAAATAAACCCCCAAACTTTAGAAAGAGCAACTTGAAATTACAGTTTGAAAAGAATGTTATACTTTAGGAGGAGAATTTTTGCAATCTTTTTTCTCGTACTCTGATAGTGGACATGGGAACTTCTGAAATCCCTCAGACTGGGTTCAGTGCAGTAGCTCTAGCATGTTCCCTCCTGCTTCCTCCTGTGTTTCCTCTTAAAACAAAATTTTTAATATTTCAAGCTCTTCTTCTGCAGATGTATTTTTATGACTGCAATCTTGACTGTTGCCTGGTTTTTAGTCCTGTCATTAGCCCAGGTCTTTCTCTGTGTTCTTTCCAAAGCTGAATAACTAGAACATGGTAAATTATTTCATAAGAGGGCATCCCATTGATTTATAATATTGAGACTATTATTTAATTTTTGAACTTTCTGAAGATAACAAGGTGCTTCCTTTTTAAACGCAATGCTATAAATCAATCTGAGTTCACTCTAGAGTTGGCCCAGTTTTACCAAAAGGTTTATGAACTTTGCAAACTCGGCTCAAATATGGCTGAGAAGCTGCACTGAGAGGCATCACATTATGATTAAAATCTTGCTGTAGCCCTACTCTAAGTATTATCTAAATATCTTCAGTAACAATTTTAAACCAGAAATGACCTAAGAAAATTGCTTCTGCTATAAGCAAATATAGAGGCTAAAACCAGTTTTGGGTGACCATTCAGGGCTACTTTTACTTTCTCTGAGCCAGGATTTAAATTTTACATCTTTTCCATAAATCACATTTTCCCGTTACAAATACTTATGTTTATCTTAGTATTATAAAGTGGGGACTATTTTTATTACTCTCATTATTAATGCAAGTAATCTTTAGTGTTTCTATAAGAAATTCACTAGAGTGGAATCAAAACACTGTTCAGTATAGAATTCACCTTTCCTATATGCAAAAAGCAGACCAAGTTGCATTCAATGTAAATAAAGACCATCAGCATTACTCTATGTAATATCCTGATACTTTACAGCCTTTTGGATCTGAACATATCAGCCATACTTCAGAAGCCTCCATAAACTTGTATAAATGTTTTCTTTTGCAATGATTTTTCAAAGTTTCCAGTAACAATCATTTATTGGTCTCTTGTGAGTTGTACTGCATGGACTGAATATTATCAAGGAAAACAAACTGGTTTTGTTTTATTTCTCTGAAGTGCTTTCTAAAAGAATTCTATTCAAAATGTACACATTGGATCATATTCTGCCCCTAGCTATGGTGTCTGATAAAATGCCATTGACTTTATTCCCATCCACTTTGACTCTGGCCTATTTCCATGTACTCCAGGCTGCCTGTGTAACTAAGGAGGGAAAGCTGGACCTGGGGTGCGTGTTTTGCTTCAGAAAGAGCTGCATTATTTACCCTCAGTGAGAAAAGTACAGTAATTCACACATTGCACACACTTAAGAGAGAACGAGTCCTAGGCTCCTGTTGTAAAATCCCCCTGGAAAAGCTCCTCAGTGAGGTTCTTCCCAGAACAGCCAGCACTTGCACGTGGAGAACAGTGCTCAGCTGCAGCTCAGGAATGCTCAGGGGTGTGGAACAGAAATTACTGTGCAGGTCAAGGACCAGGGTGAGTCCTGCTGTGAGAAAGAGAGGAGCTGGGCAGGGACACTGAGGTGCTGGACCCCCTGATTCTGTACAGAAAGGATGAGGGCAGCAGAGGTCTTGCTGCAGTGGGAGGACCACATGT